>NC_133583.1:19040955-19393902 GCF_964106895.1 Numenius arquata
AAGGAGGTTCCCTGCTGGGAAGAAGAAGATAGGAACTTCTTTCCTTGAAGAAAGGAAAAATGTAAAAACAGACTCTAGGAGTACTCATATGGCCTTTGCTGTTACAGTAGCTGGTCTTGCCATTGATAATCATTTTATTCCCAAGCCACAGAGCTGGAGCAAAACCACTCCGTGCCATCTCCGACTTTGGTCACTTCTATTCAAGTTTTTTTATTTTCCCTCTCATTTTGGATTCTGAGTTGCAGGTTCACAAATTAATACACCTCTTTTCACAGGCATCTGAAGAAGGTATCCAGGATATAGTCAGAGATTGATGCTGATATTTAAATCCTGCCCCCTTTTCCCATACAGGGGAACTATGTATCTCCTTATGGACAGAGAACACGGAGAAGGGCCTTTTCTTTTTCTCTCGGGCCAGCTTGGGGCTTTTTTTTTGCTCAATCTTGCAGTAAAATCTCAATTGACTGGCTGTTGTTATGACATGGATGCATCAAAGTGTTTTAATTGAAGGATCAGATCGAGTAGGACGGTGAGAAGTGGACATCTTCAAGTAAAGGCAAATAGCTTCACTAATTACCAAGGAGTGGAAGGAAAATAATGATAATTCAAATAGTAAAGTAACAAGACAAAACTGGGATAACAGGAAAGGGAAGACAGAACTGTGCAGGGGGCTGTCGTGTCAGGAAGATGTCCTTAAACGGATGTGCCTCAGCTGGCATGCAAGGTCTGAATCTTTTGGGGGGATTTGAGGGGTTTTGGTGCTCATAGCGTTTCAGGGCTGTTTTCCACTTTAAAAATCCAGTGCTCACAGTGACAGGCTGTGCCTGCCTTTCTGAGCTTGATGACTTCACAGCATCACCAACTTCCCTCTTTACAGTATTCTTTGCTGTTGCTTAGAAACCGCAGTGATGAATGATACAAAGGGTATGGTGCTGATGGATGAGCCAACAGCACCTCCCAGAGATGAGAACTAGGCAATGTAAATGACTGCAAATGAGGGAAACAATAAGAGCAGTAATGATTTTGAAAAGTACTTCAATATATATATTTATTTTATTCTTCACTCTTAATAACGTGTTTTGATAGCCTGTGATACAACATTACTTCTCTGCTAGTTTTGTTCACTGTTAAGTGAGGCGAGCACAGCATTCAGACATTACCCACTGTGTCTATGGGATTTCACTTCTAGTAAAGCCCCAGGTGCTCTCTGTGTTTCACTGTGCAAGTCACTGTTCTGGTCAGTACGACACCGCTGTCTGGAGTTGTTCCTAATGAGAAAAAAGCCCTTACACTTAAGTTCCACGGTGGTAATACAGCTTTGTTTTTCTCCTTGGTGATTTTTCCTTTTGTTTTGTTTTTTAATTGGGTAAATTGGATGCTTGTGTAAATGAGGAACCAGTATCACTGGCTGGAGCAAGGTACTTCACAAACATTATGTGTGCAGCTCTGCCAATGCACCTCTATCCTTTTTTTTTTTTTTTCCTTTTTTTTTGGTATTTATTTATATTCTTTTTAATTTAGTGCTGGTGAAAGGTGCTGGATTGACAACACTGGAGGCTGAAGCCCTCTATTTATCCACAGAGCAGATACAGCATGGGCGGCAGCCGTGCAAGCTTCCCCACGCTGCCCCCACCCATGTGCCTCATCTCTGTCCTGGAGGGACCACCTCTAGAGGTGAGAGGATAGTTCAGTCACCATGACCCATCCAACCCCTGGCCTTTCTGCTGAGACTGCCACCAAAGCTACGATAGTCACGATGCTGCCGTTAACCGCTTTTCAGACGGGAAGTATACAAAGGCCAACAATTCATTTCGGACAAGCCACCTAAATTTATCAACTTAACATCTTTGCCACCTGTGGCTTTAACCTGAGCATGGTTAGCTACGATTTCTAGGGCTTTTAATGTTTAAATGCTTCTCTCATCGAGTCAAATGTTAATGTAGAGGTGAAAAACCACTGTCTATCCCATTATCCAGATACTTACACCACCTGCTCTGTTTAACTGCAGAGTCCATGCTGGAGCTCAGCTACTAGCACTGTTCTGAGGAGATGGGTATCTTTATAATACAGATTAGTTCCATTAGTGACCAAAGGAAGCCATGGCCATTTGTACTAAGAATCCAACAGGAATTTAAATCTTATTTCTAATTCTCCGCTTCCAAAAAATGACCCTTTCATTAATGTTTAAAACAACACCACAAGCAAATTATTTGGCTTGCCCAAAGAAAACAATAAAGCCATTAATCCAACATTTTGTTTAAAGGATAGTCATCAAGGCAGTCGATTAATGATTTGATCATACCACTGAACAGATTAAAGCAGCAAACATTAGTTATAATATACACAAGTTAGAGCAAAAGTCTTAAATAGAATTGTAATCAGAATACAGTAAGAATTTTCTAAATCCATTGCTAACAATAAAGACATCACTAGTTACTCTATTTTTTAGATTAACAAGCATGAACCTTTCAGTTTTCACCTGGCTTGACCCTTGTGTAGCTTCTTCCCCTATCAAGAAAGCAACACTTCTTGTATGAAGGATCAGTAAGAAATTCAGAGTTTGTTTTGGTTTCATTTGAGGTGACTCAAGAGGCCTTGCTCTGACCTGACTGGAGTTTAACGTTAGGTGAACCCATGTTCGTTAAGCAGAAATTGTAACACGAAAAGGCCTGGAAAGAGCTAGGAGTGGGCTCGGCTTTTTTCAGTAATTTCATTTAAAATATGTTTGGGACTCCTCCGATGCAGTCTAAAAGCAACTCCCACTTGACGACTCACCACTTAAGGCATCCCTGCTGCTTCCTCAACACAGCCTCCTTTTTAAGGTGTACAAAGTGAGTCCTGGTATCTTATTCAAAGCTTTGCCAGAACCCATATACTTACATTAAAAACTTCCTTCTTAAAGCAAAACCAGTTACGATTTGGTGCAGGAGTGCGCTTTCATAACAGTAATGAAAATGATGAATCAGGAGAAGCATTGAGTTTGGAATTTAACTACATTAAATTTCAGTTTAATTCCTTAAATCTAGTACTTGTCACAAGCAGATTAACATTTTCGTAATTAAAAAAATAAAAACTACCTCGGCTTCAGCATAGGTTTTCCTTTCTCATTAACAGTACATACAGTGCTGCACACATCAAGTGTACCAAGCTACAAGCTAAAAGGAATAAGCCCTCATAGATGCTGCAGCATTTTTTATGGCCACTGGCTGCTCTGGAAGCTTTTAAAAGCTTTTTTTGACTTTGGTGTTTTAAGTTTTGCCAATCCCTGAAAGGAGCCATGGTGATTGTGCTCTCTATCTGTCCAAAGAAGCAGGCCTGATTATTAATAAAAGCTTTGGTTACAGCCGCTCCTCTTGCGGCCCACCCTTCAGAGCTATCAGTACTTAATTTTGTTTGCAGACTGGATACTTGGCATTATCTATTACCACCATTATAGCTAGAGTTATTTACAAATTTAGGGTACCAACAGCAGAACTGTTTTGTAAACAAGACTCTGCCACCATATTTAGGACATGTCATGCAATGCAAGGTCTGTGGAAGCTATAATCTCGTATAAACTGATGGCACCTAGAGGTGGTTTGCATCTTGGATATAAAAGAACAAGGATGACAAGATAAATAAAAAGGGAAAAGTTCACAGTGCAGGTTGTGCTGTGATGTAGTTCTGGGCACACCTAAAAGTTCAGCATCCTTACATCTGTCATGCAGAAACAGGACTATCTGTGATGTGTGAGTAAAAGAGACTCAGCATAAAGCGTTAACACTGTGTTTTCCGAGCTGATGTTGTACATAAGAGCAAATAATGTTGTCTAATTATGTTTCTGTTCTATGTCTGGGGAGAAAATGAGTTCGGAACTAGAATGCAGATACTCTGCGACTGTTCATGTCGGGGTGGGGGCATAGATTAATCTGGGATCTGCCACCCCTGATGGAATTGTTGCAATTGTAGGACCTTATCCTGCATTCTGCTGGACACATTGTTCCTTCCACTGTGTGCTGAATATCAGTCCCAAAAACTGCATGTTTGCTTTTGCTGGGGTTAAAGCTGCACTAACCAGCACCAATGCCTTTGCTCATACGTTGGAGTGCTGTTCAGGTAATGTGTGTGGTTGTGGAAAGTTTGCAAAAGGGGGCATGTCTTCCCCAAAAGCCGGCATGGCTCTGTAATGCGCTGTGTGCTGCCATCTGTTCAGTGCGTGTCTGTGACGCAATGAAATAATCAGTGCAGATTAAAGCTCACTCCAGCAGCTTCAGAACATCAATTCCTGCCTAATACCGTGCATCCCAAGGGATGCGTGTATCAGTAGTATCAGACTTTAGGAAGTCACTAACGGGAATCATTCTTCTGGCAAATCCGTTGTCAGCTGTTGCGTATCAGAGGCATATTGTTATGTGGCACTCGCCTTGAAGGACATGAGTCCCAAATAATTCCACGCGCCAGGAAGCTGTTTATATGAAATACCCCAATATCTTACATGACAACACATAACTCATACACATAACTAGTAGTTAAGTCAAGCATATTCCCTACTATGTAACTCCAAACATCGGTAAATGTCCTGTTGTCGTAAAGTGGCTCAGTACACAACACGCTCAGTAGTAATCCTACATTACCCAGCGGCGTTACAAGCAAAGCGCCACCCACATTTGTAGAAAATTCTGTTTATTATTGGGTTTTGTTTTGCTTTAACAAAGAGGAAGAAAACCAAGATACCGCCAACTAAACGGCAACACCTCAGACTATCTCTTACCAGAGCTGAGGAATAAAGTAGCTTCCTGCTTTAACCGAATGGTGTATCTCAAGCTTTTATCCCTTTCTTCTACATTCAGTCCTAAAATGCACGATTTTATGGCATTTCTGTAACTCTACAATACTCTATGGGGCGAGGGAGTTCTAGGCGCTGTACAGCACAGCTGCAGCTGATTCCACACAGATGCCCGCTTTTTTTTTTCGTTGTTTAAGAAGAAGCACTTTGCAACATACAGCGAGGGAGGCATACATCTTACACACCTCACACGCTATGTCCTTAATTGTATATAAGAAGCCAGTTCTTACTTCATCCTCGTGCTATGCACCCCACCAACAGTCAGCTGCTTAGTGGGCTCGGCACCGTGTTTTCTTGAGTCCTGTAAGCTCATCCGTCTGAACAAATTGCAAAGAAGGACTAGATCACTGGGCATGCAGAGACATGGCTGTTGTTTGTCCCGTGTACGTGATTACTCTCACTTGTTTACAGGCTCTCCCTCTCTACCAGATAAGTACCGCCACTCTCGGGAGATGATGATGTTGCTGCCAGCCCATCGGGACCGACCCAGCAGTGCTATGTATCCCGCAGCTATCATGGAAAACGGACAGGTAGCAGATCTAATTTATTTTACGTCAGTTCAACCACCTGAAACTGTGACTTTGTTTTTACTATTTTTGAACACTTTAAAGCTTCCCTTTTTATTTTTGGAAAGCACAACTTCGGATCATTTTCAGGGGCAACGCAGAACTTCTCATATTAATCTCCCCGTAGAGCCACCCCCTTAGGTAGTCAAGTGACGCAAATTGTAATGACTGTTAAAATTGCAGATACGCCCTGTGAAAATGCGCTCTTCTTACATCCCAACTTTATTCTATGAGCCCTGCTCCACTGCAAGCAGACAGACCGTTGCATTTGTTCATTTTTCTAGAACCATGGCCATCCCGCAGTCCAGCCTCAAAGTTGATTCTAAATAGCTTTACAGTGACTTCCAGAGGTATCAAAAACCACGAGAGGCTGAAATAATATACTGATACAGGGTCTCCAAACGATCTGTGCCTGGATCTACTACTTTCTCTGGACAAATTGAAAAATTCAGGGTGTGCCTAGATGTAAGCATTATAATGCTTACGTGGCCCTGGCATGCACTTTTGAAGGGGATCTCCTGATCATGCCCACTTAATCACACGTCAGTTCCCACCAGAGAACTGTCTCACAGCATTCAAACTCAATTCTTTCAAATGGAACCAAGGCAAAAGGTAAGCTCCAGAAGGGCAGGTGATTCATTCAAGCTGATAATGGGCACAAGACCGGTCTAGAGCTAGTTTGACGTAACTGCTCCAGAGAACACAAGCAGCACGAATGGTGGGTCCTCAGCACTGTTACACTCTAGAGATCCACATGTATTGCACTGCAGGACTTGCTAATGTAGACACAGCCTAAGGCTCCCATGATTTTTTTAGTTAAAATACCTTCTTTGCTTAAAAAAAGCAAAGAGAAAGCCCCAGGATTCTGCACCACCTGTTCTCTAACGTATTTTTCCCCCTACTTTTCTGTGCTAACTTTTCTTCTCCCTCAGCCTCCAAATTTCCAGCGCGCCTTCATCCAGCAAATGATTGGACCGTGCAAACCTTGCAGCGATCCCAACCTGTCTGTGGCTGAGAAAGGTACTCTCTTCCCTGGTTAACGTGCACGCTTTCTAAAATATTCTTACTCAGTCATGCTACAGCAAGTAACGAACGGGCTTCTACATTTCCTGGCAGAGTGCATTCTCTCACATTTTTTTAATTAACAGTTTAATTAACTGGGCCTTCTGCCAACCTATAGTCATTTCAGATCATTCACAGAAGGGTGGAGTTGCACAAACCTCTTTATTTCAGAAAGCCTTCCGAGTGTAGCGTTTTGTTACTGACACAAATCCTGCAGCCTTTATCAAGCAAAACTTCCAAAGCAGAAAATGAGAAGTTCAAAATTTGGACCGTATTTTTTAATGAGATATACTGCTTTTTTTAATATGCATTTATTGTTCAAAATATTAGTATTTCTTGTAATCCCTCTCTATTTATTTAACTTTAGCATTAGTAATGTATGCTTTCTTTAACTCACTGCTTTGAAAAAGAGATAGGCAGAGCCCCTGCAGAAAAAAACGTGAAAGAAGAGGAGGAGTTTGTTTGGTGTAACAGAAAAGGAGGAGCTTGTGAAAGGGGTGCCATGGACAAAGCGATGGGCTCACAAAAATGATCTGGAAGGCAGCATTCTGAAAAAGCAGAAGCGGGCAAAATTCAAGAGTCAAAATCTAAGATGAGGAGGCTGCCTAAGCAAGCAACAGTCGTGTATGGCTGGGCAAAACAGTATCTTAAAAGATTTTTAAGGCCAGGAAAGACCATCACAACTTTCTAGTCTGACCTACACAATGCATTCCATTAGACTTGGATCAGTATTTTTCTATCAGTAGCTGTGTCTGAAGTCAGTTGTATCTTTTTCCAAAAAAAAAAAACAACCCAAATTTTATTTTAGAATTTCTAATAAATCAGAATACTCTGTATCAACAATGTGACAGCCTCACAGAGAAGTCCTGACTGAAACCAAAAGCCAACGTACAGTTCTGAATAAATGGCAGAATGGTAACTTGATGACAATAACGAATGATGACACCAGAGAGTTAAGACTAGGGGGTGAGGGATTAAAAGCTCCATCTTAGCCTGTTAGTTTGCACTGAACATATCACAGAGGTGGTGAGATCTTTATACTGGACAGGAGAAAGATCTAGGAAAGGAAGGTAGATAAATATTTATTACCTGTCTAGGAAAAATACTTGAATTTGTATCTCTGGGTGATATTATGGAAGAGTGTGGTGTGGTGTATACAGCACAAAGAGAAGGGGATCAAAGACAGAATCCCCTCCAGAGGCCCAAGGGAGCCATGAAAGACAGATGATGTTCAGTAATTGTTCTTAAGGGGTGGTGTGATGGAAATCCCAGCTCTTCAGCCAGGTTGGTAACACAAACCCAGTTACAGGTGTTTTTTTGCAGCCCTTGAACCCTCATCATTCTTTAAGTCAGGAAGCCATCTGCCTTGGGTTTTAACAGTCATGCCCCGTGAGTTTACCCATCCCGTTCCTCACCATGTCAGAAGCTCTGCTCAATAATTCTCACTGACAGCAGGATGACATCAGTCGCCCAGAGCAGAATGGTTCAAGTGCAGCTTCCCTGCTAATTAAACTTGGCCACTGAGCCACTGAACACTGCTCTGGAGAGAGAGATGCTCCAGGACAGAGCACTAAGAGCTCTCTGGGTAGGTTCCTCCCTGAAGCGTTCTGGATAAAACACTGGGTTTAACAGGCAGCAGCTACTCTCAAAAATCATCTGACCTCAGGATGGTTTCCAGCACTCCTAAATACTCAAAAGGTAGTGAATGAGGGAACAACGAGAAGGTATCTATGGATTAGGCACTGGGGTACCATGTTCTCTTCTTCGCATTCTTCTACTGCATCTTGGGTGTTTAATCAAAATTAAAAAAATAAAAAAACACACAATCAGAGCAAGCAAATCGGGTTTCATTCTGTCCTTTTCATTGATGCTGGTACACTGCAGGACAGACTAACGTGGCTGGGATTGTTATGCATCTTGTCCGTCTGTTTTAGCCTTTTGACACCAACTGCAGTAGTGCAAATTGGAGCACTCTGGGCTGTGTACAGCATGAGCAGGGTGCTCAGAAAATTCATCTGAAGCCACATTACCTGTGTGAGATGTTATCCCTTGGTTTGAACTTGTTCTTCATCAAGATTCTTCCTACCTTCTTTGTACACCTTTCTCAGTTTGAGGGTGTCTCTTTGAAAACAACATTTACTGTTATATTTTTATGGGGTTTGTTCCTTCTTATGAAGCTGTTGCTTTGTGATCTTTTTTACTTTAGGGAATTCTAGCTCTTGGGGAGCCTGTGTTCATGCTCACTCATGAACTAAAGAGGAAAAAAAAAAAATTTAGAAATTTTCAAAGCCATTTTGAAAAAGAAATGCACCAAAGATGTCTGCAGGCATTTTAATTAAGGAGAAACCCTCTTCAGATGTCAAACTCCATGATTATTTCTCCAAGCTTCCGTTTTCCAAACTGAAGATGGAAAAAGCTATTTTTATCTCAGTTTTCTTCGGTAGGCTCACTGAATTACTCGGTTTTCCTTTTTACTTTTCTTTGCTAATCTGAAGAAATGCTTATTTGTTTTAAATAAACATACACTTATTGCATGTTTGTCTTCTCAGAATGAATCAAGTCTTGCAGTGTGTTTAGAAGAAAGGAAGGTGCATTTTAATAGTGTTTAAGGTTGATGGAATTCTCAAAAATTGTTCTTGAAAACGTTCTTGTTAGAAAGAAGCAGCTTTTATTTCTATGAATAACTAAAGTCACGAAGATCATACTCTCTCTATCCTTCCTGATCAATGAAGACTTGATCTCTTTAGGTGACTTTATAATATAAGGAGTCTGAACTGCTGTCCTTAAATATTTCATCATCAAAACTTTCTATCAACTCTGTAGCTTAGTAAATTGGGGCTTTAAAGTTGTGATTTCTTTTGGAACAGATTGAGGTGTGATTTCCCTCATGTCCTCTATTTGGTCTTAGCCACTGTAGTGTAGCAACAGGCCCTTCTGTCTTTCATGAGGGTTCTGCCACATGTTCCCTTCTGCTCTGTCATCATTTACCATCAGGTGGAACAGCTCACAACTGAGATGAAGCCTTTCCATCAGAGAGGTTTCATTTTTACTTACTGGTTTGCAAAAACCACCCTGGCAGAGTTGTACTGCTCTTCAGATTTGCTACAAATGAGCCAAGGGGGTCACGGAGGGGCGATGGACAGACTAACACTGCGATCACCTAACTCTCGCTTCCTTAACAAAGCAGCCTACAAACTTAACTTAACACCTTGTAGACTAGACGCTGTCTTTGTGTGCCTTCAACCCTACCATTCACAAAGTCCCTAGAATCTCTCTCTTCACTACTGAAGAGCACACTGGAAAGCCAGTCCTTCTGGCCCCACAAGCGCCCTGTTACATTATCCAAGTTAAATCTGTTTCAATCCTTCAGCTGTGCCAGCAGCGCCCAGTAGCTGGAGCCTAGACAGCGGAACCAGAGAGGCCCTGCCATTCCTGTCTGCCCACGTTGGGAGCATCTTGGCCCCACCAGTGCCTCCCCGAAGCCTGCCCCATGGTAAGGAAATGCCCAGTAGGCTGGCTGTGTAATGCCTGCAGTCACGCACAGGTAAATCTAGGCCATCTGAAAGCTGACCTTAGCCTTTTTTTCCTCCCAATAAAAACAATTAGAAGCAAAAACCCAGAGTCTTTCCTGGTCTGCTAGGTTAGCACTGGACAAAGTCTGCAATTTTTTGTTTTTTCAAAATCTTTTTTTTTTTTTTTTGCAGTCCTTATAATAAGATGGACTTGCATGTATTTTGGGACTAGAATTAAGCGTGTGAGTGTTGAAGCTTGGCCTGGCTTCTTGCCAATGACCATCTTCAGCAGTAATTTAAGGTTACAAAGCTATTAAATGAAACTTCAAATGTTTACGAGCCTGTTGCCTTGCCATGAAATCCTTGATAACAGGGGTGGGTGGAAATCTATCACTGCGCTTAACTTCTCGTTAGCCTTTTGTGATGTGACAGATGCACTCTATGGTATCTATCAGAAAGGAAGCCCTAGGCTGGAGTGGAGTTATCAGCATGTGGAGCTGTTCCTGGCGTTACAGAGTCTAAAACCCCCACTCCTTCGCTGCAGCGAGGCAGCACAAGTCTGCCTTTCTGATCCTTGTCTCGTTCCAGGACACTACTCGCTGCACTTCGATGCCTTCCATCACCAGCTCACTGACGCTCCTCCGGCACTGCCTGCACGAACGTTGCGCAAGGTAAAAAGGGAGCGGCAGAAGAGCAGAGAGGGATGTAGAAGGAAAACAATAGGCTCCTGAAGGACCCCCCCTCCTCCACTCCCACCACGCAGTTTTTGAATACAGAAACGCTATTTTTGACATGCTAGTAACTTACACTTGAGAAAACCTACTGAAAGCTCATAACCTATTCCAGAGTCAAATTCTCTAGAAATAACTCACACATATTCTCTAGAAATAACTTACACGTGTTGTAGGCCTTTCCACTTTCCTTCTTTGCATCATATGCTGTGATGTCAGGCACCCTGATTATCACCTCAATTACTGTTTCATTAAGTGCACTTGTCTGCCGACAAGAGGCACATCCATACACGTAGGGGAATGCAGACATAAACCAATAATCATTGACATTTTGAACACAAATGGAACTGCGCCATTGTTAACATCGCTGTCAAAAGCTGAAAGGTGGAACAATACACAAGATGCAGTGTTGCCTCTCTGGAGAGGCAACAGTGTTCCCTTCTCTGGAAGGGGGTTTTCAAGACCCGCCTTGATGCAGTCCTGAGTAATGTGCTCTGGGCAATCCTGCTTTAGCAGGGGAGTTGGACTAGATGATCTCTAGAGGTCCCTTCCAACTCTGACAATTCCGTGATTCCGTGCCTCCTTTGTCAATTTTAACCTGGTTTTGTTTTTCTCCGAACAGTCCCCTCTTCATCCTATCCCTGCATCGCCCACCAGTCCGCAGTCTGGTCTAGATGGAAGTAACTCCACTTTATCCGGCAGTGCCAGCAGTGGTGTCTCCTCCTTGAGTGAGAGCAATTTTGGACATTCTTCTGAACCACCTCCTCGCACAGACACCATGGATTCTGTCCCCAGCCAGGCCTGGAACACTGATGAAGACCTAGAGACACCCTACCTCCCTGTCAGGTACAGTCTCTCTGAGCCTGATGTCCTAGAGTCGCTCAAATCCCAGCCATGCCGAAGCCACTCTGCTCCATCTGGAGTCATTCCTCAGGACACCATGGACCCTCCTGCTCTACCCCCCAAACCTTACCACTCCCGGCTGCCAAACATGGAGAACGAGGAGGGGATGATAATTGAAGATGATGACAAACACCGCCCATTACATCGTAAAGTGTCCCAACCAGTGAGTGGTGGAAAAGAAGAGCAGGCCAGGGTAGCGTGGGAGCATGGCATCAGCGAGCAGTAGGGACAACTCCTGGTAAGCAGCTTGCATCGTCATTCCAGGTCTGACCACAAAGGAGAGAGATAAGGACTCGGAGAACAGCAAACCAATTTTCTACTGCCGCAAGTTTATGTCTGGAGCCCACAAAAGCAATTGGGCCAGCATGAGAGGTTGCTGCTTTCCTTTTTAATTTCTTTTTACACATTTCCGTTATGTTTTTTAACTTTCTGTGCAGTGGACAGTTTATTCCTTCTGCAGTTTCTTAACCACATCATATGGCACACGAGCCATAGAGGCTTGCAGAAGCTGAAAAATACCATTTTAAGTGGAGGGGGAAAAAGGGAGGAATGTGGTGAGCTGATTTTGAAACAGTTTTCCTCCCAGTTCTGAGACGCACATGAGTAGAAGCAGTTGCACTAGGGACATATTTCTTTGCTGTACAGAAGTGAAAGCTCATTGCTGAAATCAGGGATTCTATGAACTGTCAGGCTGGAAGGTGCATGAGCTGCAGGCAGTGGAAAGATGGCAATTCTAAGAAGAATTTGGCTCTTTTGAGAGCAGGATTGTACATATCTGTGCAGTGATCTCCCTGCATTGGTTCATAGGTGCTGAGGCAATCTAACCAGTGCTGATGCACTGATTTCCAAGATATCATTTCCAACAAACTCTGCCTCCTTTGTTTTTTACGTACTGTTTGATTTCTTAAATTTTGCTTTCACTGGTTAAACCAACCTTCTTTCTCATTGGAATCATATGCTATTCATCTGTGCTACAGGATGAGAGGAGGTTAGTAGCCATTGGAGCTGCAACCTAATTGTAGGCCTTTCCCATGCCCAACTTTGGGCAGGCTGTTGACACCAGCATTTCTATTCCAGTTTAAAAAGAAAAAAAAAAAAACAAAAAAACCAAACAACCAAATTGAGTTTCTCATGCCACAGCTGGTTGATGACCCAGCCAGTAAAGAAAAGGTGGCTTAAATGCATCATATCCAAGAATCCTTGCCTCAGGGCTGAACATCACAATTCTCACCAACTTTCATCACCCAAGAGCTGAGATTCATTCCCTGTTAACATAATGTCCTCAGTCCCTCCTAAAAACTCACTGCAGCTGGTGTGCAGAAAGAATCTCCATCTCTCACAGTAGACAGCAAACATTAAGATTCAAGAAATGCCCAGTATCTAGTGTACACCCTAGAGTCAGGGATCTTAAAGGCAACCTGTAAAGAAGAAATGTTTGATTCCTCTTTTGCTTCTTTAGAATGTAGAAATAAGCTTTAAGAGCTGCTTCTTAACTCTTCTGGAAGGTTGGTTTCTTTTCTCCTCAGGCAGCAATACAGCCTTCCCCCTTCCCCTGCCTTGTTGTTTTTTTTTTGACCAGCTCCAGAAAGAGCTGAAGAATGTTTAAAAAAAAAAAAAAAAAAAAACAAAGCAAAACAAAAACCAAAACAAACCCACACACACCAAACCCAAGAAATGGAACTATGCAGAGGTGAAGGAGGTGAAGGGAGTACAAGTTTGTGAACACAAAACAAGCCTTTTAATCAGTATTTTCTTAGTTCAGTACAACACAAACCAGGCAGAAATTCTGTTGGTAACAGAGCCAAGATATGGTCTTTGAAAAGAACAATAAGAAATCTTTTATTCCTATTTTCAATATGTTTCAAGAAACTTTCAATCAAGAGAGTATCAAATATTTAGTGTTTTTACATAAACAAGCAACGTTCCTTCCCGCTACCGTGCCCCACGCATGTTTTATCCTGCCTTAGAACCCTTGCCACCCGCCAATTGCAAAGCACACTCCAGAGGATGGGAACAGACCACCCTCTTTCTTACCGCTGAAAAATCTGAAGCACATTCAAGTAAGAGACTTACCTCCACCATAGAAATTAGTGTCAGAAACACAAATAGCACTCAACTTTCATATTCAGTTCTTGCCCCAACCACTCCGTTTCTCATGCTACAAACAGTGTAAAGAAGCAAAAAAGGATATTGCAAATCTTTTACAGGTCACCTTTAGCACTACCTCTAAATACAGTGACTGGGCAGAGTACATTGTTTCTGAACTCTCCTAAAGATGGTCTGTCTGGACTCAGCGGTTGTATGAAGGGGATTTTTAAGAGGATTTTTTTTAATTTTCTTTCTCAAGCTCTAGCCCATGCAAAACTACTAAGTTATGGATTTGTTTCTTAAATGGCCTATTTGGCTGGAACAAAGTCTCTCTTGCTTCCTCTATTTTGTTACTAACACAGGCTGCTTGTAATCATTATACCCTTCACAATTAAGACAATGATAATAAAACCTGGCCTATAGCGGATGTTTTGTCTCTAGCAGGAAGGAGAGTTTTCCGATACTAGGACAGTACTAAATGTTAATGAGCCAAGATGGATCTCTGGTATGGAATGCATGTATGAAAACTCAAAATTATGTTTTCAGTAAAGCTAAGTCAAAGTAATTCCTTAAAAATGAGTGAAATATTTTCACATAGGCTATTCTCCAATCTGACTGAGATTCTTGAAGTGAAGTTTTTAAGAGAAGTAAGTATTCAATTCCATCTCCCCTGCCTTTTTTATTTTTTGGCAGGAAGATTAGAAGTAGTAAATGTGACTTCCTTATTGCAAAAAAACAGCAGGTCTTGCAAATAAACAAACTTTGCAAAAACAAGAATGCAACTAACATGGGACTAAGTCCCAGTCAGCTGGAAAAGCTGCCCACTGGAGCTCTAATCAGTCCCTCAAAACATCATCCTGCTCTGATTAGAGACATTGTACAACAGCAATGAGTCCATCTGGGGAGTCTGACATTACTATGTACCTGTAAGGGTTTGAAGATCAATCAGATGATGTATACAAATACCCAGTTTATGGCAGGTCCACACAGAGAAGGATGGAATAAATTGCTGAATTTACCAAATTTAAGCCTCTCTGGAGTTAAATTGCTGTTATGGTTCTGAGTTCTACCAAGTATTCTGTCTCCCTTTTCAGTGCTTGCCTTAAAGGGGGCAGAAGATAGAAAGACTATTGTTAAGATTTTGTGAATGTTGGAACTAATACTTCTCTGTAGGGTGGGGTGTCTTACAGCATAGTACAACTCCGGCATCAAGTTCAGTCCTGGAGTAGGGGGAACAACAGCAGCTGTTGCCCTGACCCAGCAGGATTTGAAGATTCCTTGTACAAACCACAGCAACAAGATGTTTTGACCAGGACCTCGTCATTCTGTACTTAACTCTAATTCAAACTTAATATGTACTTGCCTTCATTGGGTTTTCTTTGTGTAACGAAATGGCATGTGCATTCCTGAGAAAATTGGTGGAATTCTGTGCCAAATCTCTCCATCGTCAGTGTACCTGCTGGCCCCATCTGAAACAAAATTGAGAAGGAACTACAGTAGTAGAAGAAAAGCAATTAAAACAATTTCTCTGAATCCTACAAATTTATTTTTTCCAATGGTTGGGTTTCAATGGTTTTATTGCTGTGTGCAAGACTAAGATTCTTTTTCCCTGTTTGCTTTTTAGCTTACTTACCCTTACTTAGGAAAGGGATATTGCATATCCCTTCTGTGGGAGAATCAGCCAAAACTGGGGAGGCTGGAGAGAGCAAGAGCCTTTGGGAAACAAATTATGTGATATTTAAAATTTCCTCTGATCATGCTTCTTTGTAAATACCCCCATTTGAATGCTGTGTATTTGTACAGGAAATTGAGCAAAAAATGTATAGAATTGTGATGTCTGACTGGTATTCTGCCCTGTAAATGTGTTTTTAACCTCTGGCATTCTGTGCTTATTTAAAAAAGGCAAAAACCTCTAACCACTTCTCTTTTGTGTATTCATGTTTAAAATAAAATGAAAACAGCTATCTTATCTATAATGGAAATCAAATTTAAAAGGAAAAAAATAATTTGTACAAGTGTCCTAAAGGTACTTCATTGTATATATTGTGATAGCATGTTTCCAGAACCAACAAATAAGTGGTGTGAATTTTAGATGTAAATATCTGCCGTTTGTTTTGGGTTTCTTTCCCTTACCCATTCACTCGACTGCTGTGATGTGGAATTAAAGATTAATACCTGACATTAAAACAGTACAGCTGTATCTTCATTGCTCTCCTCCAGACAGGGTTATCCTCAGGCTGCTCCAAATGTTCACAAGGTTTGTGGAAACAGCCATCGCTTCCCACTTTTTTGTGAGTGAGGAAAATGGGGGGCAACCAAAAGGACCTTGTGGCTATTATGTGGCCCGACGTGTGGTGAGAGAACAGCTTACACGTTGTTCTCTTGGCTGAAGTACACTATTTTATTTAATATCAGCTTCTTAGAGCAAGCATCAGGCATACTGACCAGCTAGTCATGTCAGTCAGACTGTTGTTGTATGCATCTTGTAAATCTACCAGAGACACCTGCTTGTCTATCACAAGCTTTAATACACAGTTTTGAGCCAATACTTTCAAAGACCAGTGGAACCAGTGATTAGTTCCTCCAGTACATACCTCACTGCGCAGATGGCTATTGGATGAGTGAGGGCTTATTTTACTTTTTTTATTGCAATAGCAAGACATCTTGGCAGTGATTTAATTTCTCAATTTTAAGTATTTAAATACCAATAATTTTAAAAGAACAGGTGTGAAAGAATAGTAATTATGACATGCAGGAACACAGGATTCAGTAATTAAGAGCTACAGTGTCTTCTACATGCGAGTAATCTCAAAAGATGTGCATTTTATTCCATTACCACTAATAAACCAGGTCAAGATGCAGGAGGCAGAAAAAGTAACCCATTTGTCCCGTCGTGTCTTGACGAACCACCAAAAAGCGTATGAAACTTGTCCCAAAAGATGTGTAGCAGTAAAATATAATAATAAGCTGGCCTTGGGGTGTACATAAACTGCCAAGCCACCCTTTTCATTAAGTGTGAAATACTTAATACACACAAATACTGAGAAGAGATACACTGTAACAAGGTACTTCAGAGTGCATCTGAAGTATCAGCGTGGCTTAGCTGAAGTGTTCACCTGACACCTGAAAACCTGTATAAATCACACCCTTTGAGACTGTTCCTAGCCCAACTTACCAAATCTTAGGTTTTTATTCACCTAAAAAGCATTTATTAGCCAAGCATAGGAAATAAAGTGTATTAGCCATAACAAAATGTGAGAAGCCCTCAGCTATAAGCAAGAGTTAAAAAAAAATAAAAAAAAAATCTAGTTTCTGTTAAAACCAACTGAACACTTTTTTTTTCAGTGCAAGTCAAATGCAACACTAGTCAGATTGAAATCTGAATACTCTGCTGAAATACCACTCCTTATCTAAATAAAAAAGCTTCAGCACAGTTTCAATATATGACTTGTGCGACTCAGTATGAATTTCATTATAAAGCTGATAAGAGGAGAAATTAAACCTCTAGAAAGGACTACAACCTAGCCGATAGAGTCAGCTCTCTGCACAAACATGCCTCTAGCTGTAGACTCTTCTTCACAACCTGTGGACACAGAGACACAGACAGTGTTCAGAAGGATACGCGCACACACACACACAGACACAGACATGCTCTCACCATTATAGGCCACTGCCAAGACGTCCTAGCTGCAAGTCTTTTCTTTACTATTAGGAGACAGTTCACATACCGCTTCTCCCTTTCCACGGGCTTTCCTATCAATCACCGCATAAATTAACCCCAAATTTGGAATAGTAGTTCTACTACACTTCAGCTTCTATTCAGCGTTCCTTCACAGTAGTACTGCATTACATTTTTTCCACCAAACTGACCTGGTTTCACCTCCACCCTGACAGAACATGGTTCATTGAACTCTCAAACACCTGAGGCTGCCCCCCTCCCCCCATCCACTCCAACAGCCATACACAGATGTGCATTTTTTCAGACTGCAAGGCCAGGAAAGGTCCAGCCCACACAGCATCCTCACCACGAATACACAGCTTCTGCCATTTACTAACTTAACTTAAACCTCCCAACACCACCACCAACTCTTTATTCCTCACAGATCTACCAAGCCCAATTCACTCTCCTGGTTGCTCTTAACAGGCTGCCCTTGCCCCCTTAGCCTGTACTGACGGGTTTATTAGCCCAGAGAATAGAAGGCTACAGGGAGACCTTATCACAGCCTTCCAGTCCCTAAAGGGGCCCACAAGAAAGATGTGGAGGGACTCCTGATAGGGGGGTGTAGTGATAGGACAAGGGGTAACGGTTTTAAACTGAAAGAGGGGAGATTTATATTAGATATCAGGAAGAAATTCTTTACCGTGAGGGTGGTGAGGCACTGGAAAGGTTGCCCAGAGAAGCTGTGGCTGCCCCATCCCTGAAGGTATTCAAGGCCAGGCTGGATGGGGCTTTGAGCAACCTGGTCTGGTGGGGGGTTGAAACAAGATGATCTTGAAGGTCCCTTCCAACCCAAACCATTCTATTACCTCTTCTTATGAGGCCAGTATTTAAGAGCTGGTCATACACCACCTCCCCTATTAGCCCTACTCTGCTCACATCTTCCCTTTGTACTATTAGCCCCCAAAACCATACGCTGCAGGAGCCCCCAGCACAAAACCAAACATTTATAGCTACATCGTTCCTCTTTTTTCCTTTTTTTTTTTTTCCTTTCCCTATGTAGAGCATTTTCAGCTACAGATATTGTCTGGTTAGAAACAACCTCAATCCCAACTCTGGTGATCATCAATGATGAAAACAAGCAAACCAGTTAAATGCTGGAATAAATTTCTGCTTCTTCCTAACAGCTCCTTCTCTAAACATCACCCTTTTCCACATGCAAAATTGAAAAGGGACATTCTATTTAGGTATTCTTTAAATCAACCACCTTTCTCTCACTCATACATGCCCAGATACAATGGAATAAAGCCTATCCTTTACTGTAAAACCACCCACGGCCTGGAGAACAGTGACGGGCAACACTAAACTCCCAGCAGACTACCCCTCCATCATCATGGCACTCTGCGCTACCATCGGAAGTAGCTCCGAAAGCTGGCCAAAAAACCGACCAGAAGTCACTAGAGGTTTACTCCTCACTCCGCCACACGCTCCGGCTCTAAATCTGTGACCGTTTACTGGCACAGTCACTCTCCAGTCTCCCAGCACCTCACCTCTTCGGTACTATTTGGCTTAGCTAATACTACAACCAAACTCACAGCCAAGCACTTCCACGAGCATGGGGAACAAACACAACTACCCCTGTCCCTCTGGCATCCTGTAGGTACAGCAACCACAACGGACACAGCACCAGCAACCTCCCCAGAAGAGAGCTAATACTTTCTATTTAATCAGTCTAACCACACAGGTTAGAGTAGGACTAGACACCCTCATCACTGGCTCCCACACCCTTTGCATCTTCCCAATAACAATGTAAAACTCCACCCACGCTTTGTCTATCAAATTCTCACATACAAGATGACCTCATATCCTTCCTTGGTCTTGTCAGATTACTCTTATTCCAAAGAGGGAATTAATTGCTGAATATCCTCCCACAGCTATAGTTTTAACTCAAACATTAAACTGTGACAGTGAAATGGGAGCTAAAGCCTCCCTAACAGCTGAAGGGCTTTTAAACAATAAAACCAACCAACTTCTGCATCCAAAACTAAATCCTTATCCCAGTTACTTTTAAGACATAAACACCAGGAACTGTGAAACTTGACACAACTCAAAAGTATCCTGAGCAGACGACATCACAGGAAGATCTCTGGAGGTCAGCCAGTCCTCCTACTGCTTACACATGTGGAGATTAAGGGCTACATTTACGAGGCAAGGGGAGAGGTGAGGCGAGTCTTTAAGGCCTTTTCAACACCCGTCCAACTTAGACTGGTAACAGCCACAATGTCCCAACGCCACTGAGGACCAGCACAAGCTGTCCAGCACCCAGGCTTCAGCCGTGACAAACCCCTAATGCTGCAGAGAAAGACAGTGGCTGGAGGGTGGTAGAATGGACAGAACCCTAAAAAACTAGCCATGGCTCAAAAAAGAAGCAGAAGGTAAAAAGAAGGCAATCCTTCCTAATTGCTGGAATGTTGGAAAATATAAAACTATATAATAAACTATAAATAAAAAGAAACCACAAACAAAAAGAAGGGAAAAAATATCAAAAGGAGTCTTTTCTCTTCCTCAAAACCATTTGAGGGTCCCATATTGAAACACATAGACACTCATTTCTCAATACACTCAATCCCAAAAATCACCCCTATCCTGTCAGTCTGTTCTATAAAAATGTATAAAATTCCTACTTTGCTTGAAGATCTGTTTTACAACTGCACTCCTTTGATAGTTAAACTTCCTCCTTATTGTGAAGCTCCGAAATTCATGGAATCCTGAATTTAAGCCCTACTTCCAACTAATTAATAAGCCACTTCATCTTGCAACTCTTTTGCCCACTATCCCGCCAGGAAACAAGGGCAATTTAAGTAACCACTTCTCTGCACAACTAAGTGACTTTAGTGGCCAATCGGTACAAACTTAGAAAAGCAAATAATCTTCCTGAAGTACATTGATATTCAGTAATTCTGGGAATCATTATGGGCTGATTTAAAAAAAAAAAAAACTAACAACCAAAACAGGACAATAATATAATTACCAATCTTAATAAACACATTTTGAGAGATAATTTCACTGAACTTTTTTTAGAGTTGGAAGGGACTGTATAGATCATCTAGTCCAACTCCCCTGCTGAAGCAGGATTGCTTAGAGAATGCTACTCAGGACTGCATCCAGGCGGGTCTTGAAAATCTCCAAAGAAGGGGACTCCACAACCTCCCTGGGCAGCCTGTTCCAGGGCTCTGTCACCCTCACCGTGAAGAAATTCTTTCTCATATTCGAGTGGAACCTCCTATGTTCCAACCTGTGCTCGTTGCCCCTCGTCCTGTCACTGGGAACCACTGAAAAGAGTCTGGCTCCCTCCTCCTTCAACCCACCCTTGAGATACTTATAGGCATTAATAAGGTCTCCCCTCAGCCTTCTCTTCTCCAGGCTAAAGAGTCCCAGCTCTCTCAGCCTTTCTTCATAAGGGAGATGCTCCAATCCCTTAATCATCTTTGTTGCCCTTCACTGGACTCTTTCCAGTAGTTCCCTATCCCTCTTGAATTGGGGAGCCCAGAACTGGATGCAATACTCCAGTTGTGGCCTCACCAGTGCAGAGTAGAGGGGGAGAATGACTTCCCTCGACCTACTAGCCACACTCTTCCCTATGCAGCCCAGGATTCCGTTGGCCTTCCTGGCCACAAGAGCACATAGCAAAATGACAATGAGCAAGCAGTCTACCAGGACTCCCAGATCTTTCTCTTCGGAGCTTGGCTCCAGCAGGTCCACGCCTAACCTGTATTGGTGCCTAACATTCTTCTTGCCCAGGTGTAGCACCTTACACTTTTCCCTGTTGAACCTCATGAGGTTCTTCCTTGCCCAGCTCTCCAGCCCATCCAGGTCTCTCTGGATGGCAGCACGGCCCTCCGGGGTGTCAGCCACCCCACCCAACTTGGTATCATCAGCAAACTTGCTGAGGATACACTCTGTCCCCTCGTCCAGGTCGCTGATGGATATGTTGAACAGGACTGGACCAAGTATTGACCCCTGGGGGACACCACTGGTTACAGGCCTCCAGCTTGAACCGGTTCCATAAACCATTACCCTTTGGGTCCTGTCACACAGCCAGTTATCAGTCCACCTCACTGTCCCCTCATCCAGCCCACACTTCCTTAGTTTCCCAATGAGGATGTTATGGGAGACAGTGTCAAAAGCCTTGCTGAAGTCAAGGTAGATGACATCTGCTGCCCTCCCCTCATCCAGCCAACCAGTTATGGCATCATAGAAAGCTATCAGATTGGTCAAGCATGATTTACCCTTGGTAAACCCATGTTGCCCACTTCCAATAACCCCCTGCTCTTCAACTTGTTTGGAGATGACATCCAGAATGAGTCTCTCCATTACCTTCCCAGGGACGGAGGTGAGACTAACTGGTCTGTAGTTCCCAGGGTCCTCCTTCTTGCCCTTTTTGAAGACTGGTGTGATGTTCACCTTCCTCCAGTCTTCAGGCACCTCTCCTGTTCTCCATGACCTTTCAAAGATGATAGAGAGTGGCCCAGCGATAACTTCTGCTAGCTCTCTCAGCACTCGTGGGTGTATCCCATCTGGGCCCATGGACTTATGAATGTCCAGTTTGGCCAAGTGGTCCCGAACCTGGTCCTCCTCTACTGGAGGAAAAACTTCCTCTCTCCATACCCTCCCCCTGGCCTCCAAGGCCAGAGGTTCATGAGGGGCAGCCTTAGCAGTGAAGACTGAAGAAGGCATTCAGCAACTCTGCCTTCTCCGTGTCTTCCACCACTAGGGTGCCCATCTCATTCCTCAGTGGGCCCACATTATCCCTAATCTTCCTTTTTCTGTTTACATACTGGAAAAAACCCTTTTTGTTGTTCTTAACTGTAGTGGCCAAGATGAGTTCACCTTGAGCCTTGGCCCTTCTAATTTTCCCCCTGCATATCTTCACTGCTTCCTGGTATTTCTCCTTGCCTACCAGGCCCTTTTTCCAAAGATCATAAACCTTCTTTTTGTTCCTGAGCTCCAGCCAAAGCTCTCTATTTAGCCAGGCTGGTCTTCTTCCCTTCCTGCTTGATTTTTGGGACTTGGGTATGGCTCTTTCCTGCGCTTTTAAGAGTGCCTCCTTGAAGTGCGACCAGCCTTCCTGGGCACCTTTGCCCTTCAGGACTGTCTCCCAAGGGACACTTTCAACCATGCTCCTGAAGAGGCCAAAGTCTGCCCTTCGGAAGTCCAACATGGCAGTTTTGCTGGCCCCTCGCCTTGCTTCAGCAAGAATTGAAAATTTTATCATTTCATGATCACTCTGTCCAAGACGACCTCCAACGTTTACATCCCCCACAAGACCTTCTGAATTAACTATCAGCAGGTCCAGTATGGCACTTTCCCTAGTCGGTTCCCTCACCAGCTGTGATCTAGAAAGGTGAAAAGATCTCTAGAAAAGATCTAGATCTCTAATGAGATCTAGAAAGGTGAAAAGCCACCTCTTCTATCTGATAAACACACGTGATGTATTCACACTGGCAAGATACAGCATCCTAATTACTGCTCACCTGCTACGCGACCTTTGCTGAACCAGGTTGCTCCTCCTCCCTTCCTCCCTCTCTCTCCTCATCAAGGCTTATCATTTGCAGCTGATGACCTGCAAGAAAAGTTAGACACTGAAAAATTCCCCATGTCTTTGCTTGGGGCAGGCACAACTAGGCTGCCCCGTTAAGTCTTCCTGCACCAAGAGAACCCACAAAGCTAAGATGGGCACTCCCCCACTGTAACACAGGGCTATATGACTTTGTCTCTACTTTCCTTTACTAGAATGATATCCTAGGACACGTACAGTTTAACATATAGGCTCTAATAGAAGAAATAATCAATAGGGTGCGCTACTTCCCCAACTAGCCTACAACTTCCAAAGGACTGAAGTTATAAATTCATAGAGTTGGGGATTGCTCAAGGCAGTTGCCAGCACATCCTGTGAGGGCTTTGGGAACAGATGGTGATAGGCACAGTAACTAGGATAGGAATTAAAAAATATATATTAAATTTTTTTTTTTCCTTGGCTATACAAAAAAAAGCCAGAAAGAAGCCACTCACTAGCTGTTAACTTAACCACTCAGCTTTCAGCCGTCCCACCTCGAAGAATTGAGGCCTTGTAACTCACAGGGTTCACCAGGCCTGGAATCACCAAAACCCACCCACTTTATCACCACCAAATCACCAAAAACCACCCACTTTATCAGTGTCGACGCTAAGGCTGAGAAGCCGGTCCCTGCCGCCCCCGATCCACCGCCCCTCACAGGAGTCAGGCCACCCACCATGGCCGCCCACCCAGGCGGCTCCTCCTCTGCCCTGCCACGCTCCCTCCCGCGGCCTCTCGCCACACACCCTCGGCCCACGAGGAACCCAGAAAAGCACAACGGCCTGAAGCTCCCATGGGCACCAAACCCCACGCTGCCCGACGGCCTCGGGCCGTCTCCTCAGCCTCACCTCAGCGCGCCCCAAACCGCCACCCTGTCACAGCCACCAGGCGAAGGGACATCCCGCGCTGCCCGCCTACTCCCGGCGCCCATCCTGGGCAGCCGTAGCCCTACGGGCGCCGCTCAGCACAGCCCCAAGGCAGCTACTGACGGCGAGCGACGGCAGAGCCGTGCTCGCCGCGCCCCTCAGCCGCAGGTGTGAGAATCTGCCCCTTTGGAAAATGGCGCCCGCAGGCAACCCTTAGGAAGCGCACGAGGAGGTTTTTCCCTTAACAAAAATGGCGGCGAAGGGAGGCGGGGAAACTCGCGTTCCACCGCCTCCCCCAATCAGCGGCCGCCAACTCTCCCGTGGAGGTAGCAGAACGGCCAATGGGAGGGGGCAGCGTGGAAGCCGGGCGAGGAGCGGGCCAATGGGGCGAGAGCGGCGGCGGAGTGGGGGGGAAGCCGGCGGCGCGGGGGTGGCGGTGCCGGTGCCGGTGCGGCGGGCGCAGTGAGCGCGGGCTGCCGAGCGAGGCGGGATGCGGGCGGCCCACGGGCTCTGGGCGGCGCTGGCCCTGCTCCTGCTGCCGGCCGGCAGCCGGGCCCTGCGCGACGGGGAGTGCGAGGGTGAGTGGGGCCGGGCCGGAGGGGGGGCGGGCCCGGCCGGGCTGGCGGCCCCCGGGCCCGGTGAGGTGAGGCGAGGCGAGGTGAAGCGAGGTGAGGCGAGGCGAGGCCGCCGCCTGCCGCAGCCCGGCCCGCTCGCTGGTGTGAGGGATCGGGGGGGCCGGGCCGGGCCGAGCCGGCGGGAGCGGTTCCTCCCGCGTCAGGAAAGTCTCCGAAGTCCGCCGAAGTGCCGGCAGGCCGGGCCGGGAGCGCTGCCCGGGTGCCGTTGGCAGGCGGAGCAGCTCGGGGAGGAACAGCGCCGGTCCCGGGAGGCGCGGGCGGGGCCGCCTGCCGGGCCCCTCTCCCCCGGGACTCCCCGGGGGTGCTGCAGCCGGTAATGCCTAAAACCAGGGGCGGCGTTCAGCGGATCTGAAACACAGCGGGCGCTGTACCTACCACCTGAACACCGCACCCCCGGGTGGGGGCCGTTTAGCCGCACGGCGGATTACACCGCTCTCGGTCCGGAACAGATTCCCCGGGTGAAGCAGGAAAAAACTTGAGGTGGGGCTGTAGGAGCCGGTCGGGAGTTTGCGGAGCTAACGCTCACCCCTTCCCCTTGGCAAGGGGAGGGAGCGCAGTACATCAGGACTTTAGGTACTAGGTGGGAAACTTGTTTCTGCTGTGGCCGTCGGTCCCGCTGCCTGCACCCTCTCTATTCTTTCCAAAGGTTTTCACTTCCAAACAGCGCACAGTGGACATCAGTGTGTGTCTGTCACTGGGGACAAACTGATGTGAGGTACATCATGCTGTTGTATGCATACCAAAAAATGTTTTCCTGTATGGCCCGGCTGATAATTACTTCTAGTCTTAAATTGAGAGTAAGTTTCTACTTGTTCTTGTGACGGTCATACTCGGTCTCCTGTATTTGCCCATTTCCTGTGCCGTAGCTCCTGTTCAGAGTTAAATACCAGTTGCTAATGACAATAATATTTGCCCATCCCTTCCTGTTGGGGTAAACAAATCACATCAAAGACATAACTTGTGCCTTTCCCCTAGAGGCAGGCCAGTGCCTGGCACTTGTCACTCACCTGGGAAGTCGTGAGAATCCACAGGTCCCGCTGCAGGAACTGGTGGGGTCGCAGAGCTCTCCGTCCAGGCGATGCCGATGTTCGCAGGCGAGTTGTGCGAGCAGCAGAATGAGCGAAATCTGACACTGGGCCGACTGGCAGTGTCCCCCCTCGGTCACACAGACCCTGCGTGCCATTGTCAAGGTAGCCGTCGGCCCTCCTCCCCAGCGAGGCACAGCGGGTATGCTGGGCTGAGTCTGGAGCTGACTGCTGCCGAAGGGAAAGCGCAAGGACTTAGTTGTACCTGCCCTCCCCACGGGCAGGGACTCGGATCTGTCCTCTCAACTGCACTTGTGGGAGTTCCGTTATCTTTAAGACTCTTCCCTTTTTCAATCTGAAGCCAATTCAGAAGCGTGTGGGAATGAAGAGAGGAGAAAAGTGCCAAGTGGAGAGAGCGTGTGATCACATTTCTTTCTTTTTCTCTTGGAAATAACTTGCCCACGAACTGAACCAACTTGCTAACGGGTGATACTGTGTTACTAAAAACACCACACCTGGAGTCTGTAACAGGATTCTGTAGCGAGAGTTGGTTTTCAATCAGAACTGGTTTTGAAGGCTGTGGTCTCACAAATTGCTTCCCAAAGCAGCAAGAATAAGACAGAAAACTTAAGTTTACCTTTTTGCATAGGCACCGCTTTGTGTTGTGTCCCTCATCTGAATCCTGCTGCTCGCTCAGGACAGTGGACAGAAGGCACTGGACACGTCCATGGATCTGTTTTCTCAGATCGTCCAAAACCCACCAAAAATAGCGGGGCATATTGTTGATTTATGTGTGCTCTGAAAGACTTAACTGAAATGTGTGTGAAGTCATGGATTGCTAATGCAGCTTCTGGAAGTTCTGTTCTCCAAATCCCTTATTCTGTTTCCCTCTAAGAGCTGCCACGAGCTTACTGCAGTGGCAGATAACTCCATCCATCTTCCCTTCCAGTGTGTGTCACGTTCCTGGGAAGGTTCTACCAGAGCCTAAAGGACAACGATGTTGAGTTCACACCTGCCAGTATTGAAAAGGAGCTCTTGAAATCCTGCAAAGAAGCAAAAGGCAAAGAGAACCGCCTGGTAAGTAGTAGTAGTATTGATACTCGCCTCTTGAGGGAATACGTTGTAGAATACTTGGCAAACAAGGGGAAACTAGTGCTTCTGAGTTTGTACACTATGGCTTCCGGGAGTGTTATTCCTAGCTCTGTGGCTACACTTGGTCCCGTATATTTTTTTTTATCAGATAAGACTTGAGGAGTTCAATCTCTTCACCCTAGGGAAAAAAAAAAAAAAAAAGACTGTCAACAGACATCTTACTGGCTGACCTTGTTTCTCCCTCTTACTGAAGTGCTGGGGATTACAAAGCTTTTATTGCTGTCCCTTAAACTGTATTTGGGGTGCTATATACGCTGTTAAAATATTTATGCTTTTCGGCTGTTTAGATGAAAGCTAAATAAAAGAAAACTAAATTGCCCTTACTAAACTGGAATGAAGAGCCCCAAGGAAAAGGCCCTGAACTCTCCCTAAGAAGAGAACTACAGAGAGACACCATCAGAAATGCAGAGGGGGAACCCCTCAGGAAGTCTTTCTCCTTGAACGAAGAAGACTTTTTAGAAGTGTTTTTCCATGCGTCTCCACCTCATTCTTTTCTTCCTTCTAGTGCTATTATGTTGGGGCCACAAGTGATGCAGCCACTAAAATCATTAACGAGGTATCAAAGCCAATGAGTCATCACATCCCAGTGGAAAAGATCTGTGAGAAACTAAAGAAGAAAGACAGTCAGATCTGTGAACTAAAATACGGTGAGTTGCCGGCATAAGAGGACATGCCCATGCTTTTCTGGGGTGTGGATCATTTGGGGTAAAACAGCATGCTAAAACTCCTCAGTCCTAAGTTCTGTAGCAAGGTCACTAGACAAATTAGGTTGCACAACCTGGGTTGCTCTCCATAAACATCCTAGAGAGTTTTATGGAGATGCTCAAGTACGATTTGTTGTCTACTAACCCTTTTTAGCTCCTGCAGAGCCACTGGTCTGCCTTGAAGTAACTAACTCCCAGGCATACTGGCATTACTGCGCTCACATCACTATTTGGAGTATCTTATTTAGGAGAGCCTGCAGTAAAGCTCATCGTGGGGAGCAGCCAAGTGTGCCCTGTGGCCTGGGATGATGTCTCACACGCAGGGTTCGAGCCCTTAGCTAAGCTCTGTAGTCCTCGCTGCTCTTACGTTTGCCAGGAGCAGGCTGATAAACACTTCTTTCTCACCTCCTCCAGTGCCTGCTCAGAGCATTCAGCACTCTGTTTCTTACCACCTTCCTTGAACTCTCGCGTTCCTAGATGACTTACTCTTCCTGAAAAAACTGATCTGAAGAACAGTCTTGGAAATAACCTCCTCCTGACTGCTCTCCTCTGTCTCTGCCCCCACATTCCCCAGAGACACCCCTTGGATTGTGGGTCTTTATACTTCTCGTTTCTCACACTAATGTCCTGTTGCTTCCTAAAAAGCCTTTTGTTGTTGTCACTTGTTATCTCTCCTCTGACATCACTCTGCTGCCTTTTATTTATCCAGTGGAAGAGAGAACTGAAGTATTGCTGTTGATGTAATAAAGGAGGTTTCAGGGCTGTTTGTGGATCTCCTACATCTAAGCTGCAACCAAGCTTTCTGGTTTCTACTAACGACTTTTAGTGTTTTAAACCTTATCTGCTGTCAAAAGCCTAACTTAGACGGTCCTTCCACCCTCCGGGAGCCCGGCACCTCTCATCCCTCGCCTGTTTTGGCTTCCTGGCCTCCTGTGTGGGTCTCAGCAGCCGCCGCCGGACCCCTCACGGCCGGGCTCCCCCCCTCTCTTTGCCCCCCCCCGAGGCGGAGGGGGGTGCGGGGGGGTGGGGGGGGGGCGTGTGCGATGCTGAGCCCGGCTCTGCTCTCCCCCCGCTATCCCCGCAGACAAACAGATCGACCTGAGCACCGCCGACCTGCGCAAGCTGCGCGTCAAGGAGCTGCGGCGGATCCTGGACGACTGGGGGGAGGCCTGCAAGGGCTGCGCCGAGAAATCCGACTTCATCCGACGCATCCACGAACTGATGCCCAAGTACGCGCCGCGGGCCGCCGGCGCCCGGGCGGATCTCTGAGGGTTGGGGAGGAGGAGGAGGCGGGGGGGGGCCACCGGGACCGGAGGGGAACCACCGGGGCCGGGCCGGGCCGGGCGCTGAGGCGGGGCCCGGCGCTGAGGCGGCCGAGGCGTGCGCGCGTGCGCCCCGCGGCGGCAGCGGGAGCTGAGGCGGCGCGCGCTGTACGCGACGTTCATTAAAGTACAACGGTTTCTACCGGGCGGACGCGTGACGTGTGACGTGATTGCGTCGTCGTTTCGTCCCCTCCGTCCGTCCCCCCTCCCATCCCCGACCCCTCACGTTCCCCTCAGGCCTCTCCCGCTCCCCTCACCACGGAGTTGGGGGGGGGGGGGGAGGAGCGGGGTTCTGCCCGGCGCGCGCCGCCTCGCTATTGGCCGCCCCGCCGTCACGTGCGGGCGGGAGGCGCTGCGGCGTCACGTCGCTTGTGCGGGCGCCATCGCGCCCCTGACGCCGCCATGCGGCGGGGGCGCGGGGCGATGACGTAGGGCCCGCGCGGCGCGGCGGCCGGAGCCGCCTTCGTTCCCTTTTGTCCAAGATGGCGGCGGCCGCCGGAGGCGTCTCCTGAGCCGCGGGCCCCGGCGCCATGAAGCGGGGCAGCGAACGGGACTCCAGCCCGCCGGGGGCTGGGGGAGGCCGCGCCGCCGCCGCCGCCAAGCGGCCCCGGGAACGCGAACGCGAGAGCAGCAGCCGGCGCGGCCCGCACCGCAGCTCGGGCGCCTCCCGCAGCAGCCGGGACAAGTCCACGCCCGGCGGCGGCGGCGGCGGCACCACCACCAGCGGCGGCACCACCAGCGGAGGCAGCGGCGGAGGCGGCTCCAGCTCCCGCAGCCACCGCGGCGATGAGCGCGCCGGCGGCGGCGGCGACTCGAACCACCGCCCGGCGGGGAGCGGCTCGGCCTCGGCCGCCCGCGGCGGCAGCCAGGCCGCCCCCTCCTCCTCCTCTTCCTCCTCCTCCTCCTCGTCCCGGGCCCTCGGCGTGCCCAAGGCCAAGGCCCTGCCGGGCGCCGTGGTGGCCCCCTCGCTGCTGCTGGCCGGGCCGCCGCCGGGCGCCGCGCCCTCCCTGCTGCTGGCGCCGCTGGGGGGCTCGGCGGGCCTGACCGGGGAGCCGCCCGGCTCCTGTGAGTACAAGACGCTGCTGGTGAGCGGGCTGAGCGCGGCCCTGCCCGACCAGCTGCTGGAGGACGGCCTGTTCCGCCTCTTCCAGCGCTTCGCGGGGGGGGGAGCCGGGGACATCAGTGTCAAACTCTCCCACACGCCCGAGCTCGGCCGCGTCGCCTACGTCAACTTCCGACACCCCGGGGATGCCCGCGACGCCCGCCGGCACGCCCGGGCCCGACAGCTGCTCCTCTACGATCGGCCGCTCAAGGTGGAGCCGGTCTATCTGCGCGGGGGCCGGAGGAGCCGCACGCCGCCCCCCGCGCCCTCTCCGGAGCCCCTGGGGTACCTGCCGCCCATCCACAGCACCTACCAGTACAAGCAGAGATCGCTCTCTCCTGTCACCAGCCCCTTGCTGCGGGAGCCGCGGCCCAGGCACGCTCACGCCGCTGCAGCCGCCTTCGCTTTGGAAGCAGCTGCCATCGGGCTCTCCCGGGAGCGGGAGAGGGCCCTGGATTACTACGGGCTGTATGACGAGCGCGGCCGCCCTTACAGTTATCCCATCGTGGCTGAAGAAGACCTGATGCCGGAGGATGATCAAAGAGCAACCCGCAACCTCTTCATTGGCAACCTGGACCACAATGTGTCGGAGGTGGAGCTGAGGCGCGCCTTTGAGAAGTACGGCATCATCGAAGAAGTGGTGATCAAGCGGCCTGCCCGGGGCCAAGGCGGGGCTTACGCTTTCCTCAAGTTCCAGAACTTGGACATGGCGCATCGGGCCAAGGTTGCCATGTCAGGCCGCGTTGTCGGCAGGAACCCTATCAAAATTGGCTACGGGAAAGCCAACCCTACTACCAGGCTGTGGGTGGGTGGTCTTGGTCCCAGTACTTCCTTGGCTGCCCTGGCGAGGGAGTTCGACCGCTTCGGCAGCATCAGGACTATTGACTACGTGAAGGGAGACAGCTTCGCATATATCCAGTACGAAAGCTTGGACGCTGCCCAGGCGGCCTGCGCGCAGATGAGGGGCTTTCCTTTGGGTGGACCGGAGAGGAGACTCCGAGTGGATTTTGCCAAAGCAGAAGAGACGAGATACCCGCAGCAGTACCAGCCGGCACCGCTCCCCGTGCACTACGAACTGCTAGCTGATGGGTACAGCAGACACAGAAGCCTGGAGCAAGACTTGAGGGTGCGAGATAGGACTCCTCCGCATCTCCTGTACTCGGACAGAGACAGGAGCTTTGCAGAGGCAGACTGGGCCAGCCCTGCCAAAACCGCTGAACGCAGAAACAACTTGGAAAGCTACAGCCGATCGGTGCGTAGCCGGAGCGGAGAGCGCTGGGCCAGCGACAGCGATCGCGGCGTGCCCAAACCGTGGGAAGAGAGGCGGAAACGCCGGAGTCTTTCCAGCGACCGCGGGAGGACTACTCACTCGCCTTACGAGGACAGAAGCAGGACAAAGGCCAGTGGGCCAGCTTTAGACCGCAGCCCAGAGAGGGCTCGCAAGGAGAACCACACTACAGAATCCGGAGCCGAGAAAGAGCAGAGTAACTCCCTTCAGAACAATCGTCACGCGACTGAGGAGAAACCCCATCGTGAGGCATCCGATGCTCCCCAGCCTAAAAAAAGGGACAGCGAACGCAATCATCGAACTGGTGAATCGGAATCAAAAACTCACGAGGAGCCAAAATCTGAGACCAAAAAGCTAAAGAATTTATCGGAATACGCTCAGACACTGCAGCTTGCTTGGAACGGGCTTCTTGTGCTAAAAAACAGCTGCTTCCCCACCTCTATGCACATCCTGGAGGGAGACCTGGGTGTCATCAACGGACTCCTTAAAGATCATTCATCTGGCGGGAAGTTAACGCAGCTCAAAATCGCGCAGAGACTTCGGCTCGACCAGCCCAAGCTGGATGAAGTAACTCGCCGTATCAAACAAGGCAGCCCCAACGGCTACGCTGTGCTCCTGGCGACCCAATCCGCCCCGGCAGGGGCAGGGGCTGAGGGGACCTTCCCTGTCGTGGAGCCCGGCTTGCAGCGACGGCTTCTCAGGAATCTGGTCTCCTACTTGAAACAGAAGCAGGCTGCTGGGGTTATCAGCCTGCCCGTGGGAGGGGCGAAGGGCAGAGACAGCACAGGCATGCTTTACGCGTTCCCTCCCTGTGAATTCTCTCAGCAGTACCTCCAGTCAGCACTAAGGACATTGGGAAAGTTAGAAGAAGAACATATGGTGATAGTTATAGTCAAAGACACTGCCTAGCCCACACTGTCTCTTCAAATTCCATGTTTTCTTTGTGTGTCACACAACCCAGTTGTTTTTAAGGCTGATCATTTTGGTGGAGGCTCAAAACACCTCGACCAAAGTGGTAAGATTTTTAGTTTCTAATTAATTTTAATACCATTTAAATAGAGCCCATTTTATTCGTTTTTAATATGTGACACTGTCCGCTGTTGTTCTGTATTTTTATTTTTTAACTGTATGAAAAGTTGTCAGTAAAGCCTTGTTCACTGATGGATTTCTAAACTTGTGCGGTATCCTAGTTTTTATGGCCCGGGAAGGGCTGGTTCCCTGCACTGTCAGGAGCTGGAAGGTGATGGTCCCAACCCATTTCAGTTTCTCAAGCCCCAGCCTCCTGCAGCTCCTCCGTCTCTTTATACATGTCCTGCAAGGTGGGAGGGGGAAGGGGAGGGCTGTTCTTTGTGCTGTAGGAGAGACTGAAAAGTTGGTTCTGTATCTTTTTTTTTTTTTAATTTTTTTTTTTTTTTGTCCTGTTTGCTTTTGATTGCATAAATTTTGAGTCTGGATGCTGTTGAGTCTCTATTTGAGGACAGAAGCTTCCCAGGAAGCCAGCTACCAGGGAAGCAAACCCTGATCAAGAATAGAAGTGGGTTTTACGCAGAGGAAAAAATAATACAGTTAATACTCGGTGAAAGGTTTGCTACTGCGGAATCAACTCTGTATTCAATTCTGTGAGGTTCGAGAGCACCCGATAACGCGTCTCAGTCAGACAGAAGTTCCTGGGTAAAAAAAAAAAAAAAAAAAAAGAAAAGAGGAAAAGAGGCTTGACATTCCCAGTTTTCATAAAAGGAAAAAAAAAAAAAAAGCAGGAGAAAAAAAATAATAATTTAAGGGCAAACCCTCTTGGGGCTATAGTAGATGTAGACAAGCAAGAAAAAAGGGCACAAAGGTTTTGGTGAACTGTAGGTGCCCATTTGCATAGTTGATCCTGTTGCATTATCTGAAATCCTTTATTGAAAGAAAAGACAAACAGCAAACTGGTTTGTTTTTTTTTTTCCCTAAAGTTGAAGTTTATTTGCAGGCTTACCAAAAAAAAAAAAAAAGAGATAAACATGCCTGGCTGTCTGAAAAACGTGTCATGTTACCGCAAGTAACCTGTCTATGACTGTAGGAAACTCTGGAGATCAAAATTTGAAGTTTAGGATGGGATGGTTCCATCACCTTTTCTATCTGTGGTATGAGACAGCTGTTCAGGAGAGAAGCATCTGCACCTCTGGTGGCTCAGCGATGGACGGACGCGGGACCTAGTCCAAATTTGGGTTAAAAGCCACACTGTTCAGTTTGGGGATATTTTTACTTTTTAAAATGATGCCTGTAGATTTTAGGAGTCTTACAGAAAATTGCGTGGGATTAAAAACACTACATTTTAAAAAAGTTTCTTTAAATTTCCAGGTTGGGTTTTGTTGTTGGTTGTTGTTGTTTTGGTGGGAAGCAAGTGAACAAAGTCCTGGGAGAAGCAGAGTCTTTCTTGCACCAGTCTCTGTGACCAAGCCGAGTCGCTTGCTGCCGGCTGCCAAAGGCCCTTTTAAAACTGTGCTCTCAGGTATGATCGGTATCAAAACCCGTATAGCAGGGAGCATAACTCAGTCTAATGATGCTTTTATTATTTTTTTCTATTTTTTTAACCCTGCAGTTTCACAGTAGGGACATCGTCAGCTGATGATGTACGAGCGGTTGCTTAATTTAATAATGCCTTGATATCAACAAGTAGGGTTGGTTTGTTGAGTTGTTTTTTTTTTTTTTCTTTTTTAACATTTAATACTGTGATGATATTAAAAGTCAATCTGATGAGTTAGTGTGATCACAAGGGGGTTAGTGTTTCACTTGATGATGCATCTTCTGTACCCCAGAAAACGTAATTCTGTCCATAAGGGCCCGAGTGCAGCTCCAAGGCCACGGAGGGGTTTGTCCGGGCTGGTTCAGCAGGAGGGGAGCCGGCCGGGCTGCTGGGAGCACAGGGCTCCAGGAGAGCCAGCCCAGGCTGGGGGAGCAGAGGAGCAACTCTGTGGCTCCCAGCAGCCGGGCCGTATCTCCAGGCTCGCTGCAGCGGGCACAGGAGGGACCCTGCCAGGACACCACAGCGCAGGGGAGCTGGGCTGCCCCCGGTTTTACACGGTTACAGGGACGCCGACGTTTCACCTTGTGACGGAGTCCCCCGATGCTGTTGTGATGTAGACAGTGCCAAATGTCAACAATTGTAACCGTTAAGTGTTATCTGAAACCAAGTGCTATTAAATACCCCTTATGGCCAGAGTCATAGAGTGATTAGAGCTTTTTGTCAGAGTATCCTACGTGTTGGGGGTGTCCGAGGCAGAGCGCGTGGTGCTGCGGTAACAAACGCCTGGCCGGCTTCTTGCTGGCAGGGGGCTGTAGCCCGTGCTGCTGTGGAGCAGCCTCGTGTGGGTCTGTGTGTGTGTACGTGTGTGTGTGTACGTGTGTGTGTGTACGTGTTATGGCGTGCAAATGTGAGGAATCGGAAGGAAAAGAATCACGATAAAAGCTGCAGCTGCCTGATGGCAAAGGCAGGGAAGCATTAGAAGTACCCCCGTCTCCCACTTTCCTTTTGAGACAAGTAAATAATAAAATAGGGTGGGGTGGGGTTTTTGGGGTTTTTTTTGGAAGAGAAACATCGTCATGCTTTGGGTTGGGTAAGATTTTTAATGGTGGGGTTTCTGTTCCTAGTGAGGCAGCTGAGAGTTGTGAGCATGTGTGCGTGAATGGAGGCCCACCAAACCTCCCTCCTGCAAACAGATTACCAGGTGGAAATGAGAAATCAGAGAGTTTAATCAGAGAGAGTCCTGGAAAAACATCTGGGAGAGAAGCAGCGTCAGCCCTCTAACCTGATGACCTGAGCCTTCCCAGCTGCCCAGCGCGTGAGTGAGCCACAGCCAGCGCTTGAGGAGGCAGACCGTGCTGAGGCCGAAGGCTCCTCTCTGCCATCCCATCCCCTCACACATGCATCCTGGCTGGTTCCATGAGAAACAGGCCTGGAAAAGGGGAGATGATAGAGAGTGACAGCAAAATAACGCTGCAAAGCTTGGCCCTTAAACGGGGATGGGACACAGTTCTGGGGAGAAGATAGACAGTGGGGGGGATGGAACACCACAGCCCTCGTTGGGAGGGCCAAGACACTCGTTGATGCTGGGAATGGTGGGTAGGACAGCGCTGGGGGATTGTTTGGGGACGGGTGTCTTTCAGCCCGCTACAGCAGTAGCATTAAGGTCATTGCGGCAGGGTAATGGTCTCTATCTCTTTGAGGGTGACCTGAAACTCAAAGCGGGACCAGGGTGTGGGATGGTGTATTTGCTGCTCTGAGAGCATTAGTATTTAGACCGAGTTGCTCCTTTTTTTCTTTTTTTTTTTTTTTTTCCCTTTTAAACACCCTTTGAGTAACTGTTCTGTCTTACAAAGCCTCTCTAACATCAGTGTTGGCTATCTTCACTACAACAGAGACAGGGACAAGAGGGCTGTCCCCAGGCTGTCCCCGGTGCCCACCAGTGCTGATGATCCCAGCATATCTTGATTACTACCCTTAGCTAACACACGGCTTAAACTCCTGACCGGCCCTGAGGTTTCTCCCTGCTCTCCAAGCCCTGGCCTACACCAGATTTTTTTTTTTAAGCCCCCCCCCCCCCTGCGCTGCAGGGACACAGACTCAGCCTCACAGGGTGCCGGGACGATGGTTACACAGCCTGCTCCACAGAGGGGTGCTGCAAACGTCCGTCCTGAGCAGTTACTCACGGTCCGGGCACAGAGGACCATGCGGATGCGGGGGCAACAGGATCATCTCTGCTCACATCACCAGAGGAAACACAGCATCCTTCCTGGAAAGGCTGCCCTCCATTGCAGAGAGAGGTAGGTATGTGTCTGAGCCAGCTGGCAGGACTTCTACATGCCTCTTCCACCCCCTAAGCCAAGGTCTGCAATGCCTGAATGGGAGAAGAAATTCACATCCACAACACAGGGTGTGTGTTCAGGAAGATTACAGGACTTTTTCCAAACACTATGCTTTTAAATAGATTGAATCATGATGCCAGGGGAAGAGGTGATTTTCCAAACGCTGAGATTTCCCCCATCCCAAGCAGATACAGAATTACAGCCCGACAAAAACAAAACAAGCCAACGAAAATCCCTGCTGAATCCCCATTTTGCACCCAGCCTGTTACAGCCACTTTATTCCCCAGCACTCTTAAATGATGCCCCAAAGGAATAAAAGGAGGTACCAGAGGGTGCAGGCAGCCCCCCCTGCGCTTGTGTATTTAACTTTGCCAGCTCTGCGATAAGCAGAGAGGCCGAGAGTCTGCCCCGGACAGGCAGAGGGGGCTCACTGGGCAGGCACTGGTGGGTGACCAGTCCCAGACAGGCAGAGGGGGCTCATTGGGCAGGCACTGGTGGGTGACCTGCAGGCTGCCTCCAAACCCACAGGCTAAAGCCCAAGGATGCTCCCTCTGGCTCTATTCAATCGCTGGGATAGGTGTGGGAGGGGAGGGATGGCACATATACTTACAGTGGCCCAGATTCAAGTCCAATTTATAAACGGGAGCTCCATCCGAGATGTTTTGGCTCTGTCTCACAAAACTAGTCGGTAAATGTCTCCGAGACAGCCAGGCCCAAAACAGCAACAGATGCAGCTGATTACAGCTGTGGTGTAACACCAGAAGAAGATACGGACATCTGGCACTGTATCTCTCTGTCATTAGTAGTTGAGTACACGCTTTATTTTTTTTTTATTTTTTTTCCTCTTCCTGAGCAGCACATTTTCTAAGGTAAAGTTGCATAAGATGTTTTTTGATAAGGCAGAGGCTGCTCCCGCAGCTGCTGGATGGCATATCTGATTTCCAATCTCCTCATTTAATCAGAATGCTGCTCCAATTGCTGGTCTTAAATGTGGTAGTAATCGCAACTCGTTCGTCTTTATCGACTCTGTAGGGTACAATTATCCATTATAAGTTGCAGCAGAACCTTTCTTTTTAATTATTAACAAGCAGCCCTGGTTAAGTGCATTAAGTACATGTGATGCTGGAGGGAAGAAAAAGTACCCCTTCTCTTGGTTAAAAAGAAAATCCTTCCTCTTCAAGCAGTGAAACCTTGAGCCTCAGTTGAAATGAGCACAGTTCTCGGTGGAAAACCTCCTGTAGTGTCAGGGAGTGAGAAGCCTCCAGCTCCCTGTTCTGCCTCAAATCCTAATCTGGAAGTGGCCAAAACAGAGAAAGGGTAGAAAGTTGAGCGGGTGTTACCTGAACATCTGGGAATAAACAGCACGTTTAACAGCCTCGTCCAAGGAAGCGACGAGCACACTTACTTACCTCCCAGTTCCGACTGACAGAACTACGCTGTGCACTTGTGGGCTGTACAGTCAAATCAAACACTCAACTGCAACTTTTTTTCATCCCCCTCTAAGGGAAGGGCCTCTTGTCATGTACAACCAGCAGCACCTCATTTGCCTTCTGCCAGGACAGCCACGAGGCAGCCTACAGAATGCCAAACCGCATGTGGATGAGGCTGCTCCCGCCTTCTGACTCGCACCACCGAGGTGCTGAGTTCCCTGCAGCTGAACCACAGCGTGCATCGTCTCCTGCACTGCCAAACAAAATCACAGCCCGGCATTAACAGCACCTTCCAGCTCCTGCAGGGCGCAGCGAGGACACACCGGCGCTGCCCACAGCCCCACTGAGAATCCAAAGCTGTCAGGCAAACCAACGTCACATTTGAACCCGGGGGCGCTGCGAAATGTGTCGTGCAGCGCTGGGACTCCCCGCGAGCGGAGTCTGCGCTCTCACAAATCTCAGCCCTTGTTTACTTTGCCCTTCCTTATTGCGGCCGGGCGCCAGCCACACTGGGCTGCTCTCCGGCTGAGCCCCGCGGGGGCACACAGCACCGCTTCTGCACGGGTGACAGAGGAATGCATGGCTACAATTCACAGCCATAAACAGAGACAGGGTTTGTATTTAATTTTTTAATAAATACACTTTACATTAAAGAAAAAAGGCCTTCAATTTGCAGTTTCCACACAGAGGGCAAGAGGGAGGGGGAAAAAAAAAAAAAAAAAGATTAAAAAACTTGAACCACAAAGGGCAGAGGGGAGAAAGAGGGTTCAAACTTCAATCCCAGATTCCCATGTCTTCAGGAATACCAGGCTCTGACTAGGCCAAGCCAGGATTTCAGCCTCCCACTACAGCTGGTATCACAGCGAGAATCCACTTTAAACAGCCTGTACTTTCAGTTAACAAACACCCCCAGGGTTCTTCCCTGGAGGACAAAAGCATCTGAAACACACTGGCGAACTAGCAGGTGTTAACACCTGTTGCTTTTTTTTCTTTAAAAATAAAATCATATTTAAAATAAAAATATTCTCACTCCTCAACAATATTAGAAACCATGATCCTCTTATTTCACTTAGTAGTTGCATAAAAATGCCTCTTCTTTTAATTTTAAACATTTTTTCTCCCCTGAACCTACCCCATGGTAACAAGGTACTACAGGAATACAAAGTTCATCCCCTCTTTACTAGAACACCTGCCTTTTTTTTGTTGGTTTTTTTTTTGTTTGTTTTATATAAAACTATTTCTGTTCTTTAGGAAAGAACTTTATACAAAGAAAATATATTGTGAAATATCTTCAGAAGTTTCCTTGAAGAGGAGAGTCATCTCAGCCTAAAATAAAAAATAAAAAAAAAAAAAAAAAAGGCAGAGAGAAAAGAGGCCTAACCCCAGGTCTCTTTATTGTACAGCCTCAGACTTAGCCACGAGCCTCAAACGGACTCAAACCAAGAGAGCGGATGGGCTGGAGTTCCTCAGGTTTTCCCAGGAGAAAAAAAGGTTGGGGTGCTCAGAATCGGTTTCCAATTTGGTCTCCGGTCTTCTGCTGGGAAGCAATGGTCTCCTCCTGCCAACACCCCGCCTGGCAGTCACTCCTCACTCATTCAGAGACAGGATTATGTCGTCCTCCAGGTCAGAGTTATCCGAGCTGTCGGCTGAAAAGGAGACATGTAGGTTATGTTTGGTTTGTGGGAGAACACAGCTGCCAGGGCTGCTAAGCAAGGCAATGCATTCGTAGTTACAGGAGATGGCCACCACCTGCCTGAGACCAGCAACCCCCCAGCAGTGACGGAGGCAGCTAGCACCATTAGTGCATTTCAAATCCATCAAAAGCAGTTAGCAAATCTGCACCAGAGCTTTCCTTCCCTGGTTAAAACAGAGGGTCAAGAGGAGAGCAGCTTTAGCAACTGCAGTTTCCATCAGCTGGCAGGCTGTTTCCCCCATGATAAGCTGGGGAGAAGGACACCAGCAGTAAGTTACCTGCACAACTTACATCTAAGTGCAACACCTCTTCATGGGGGGGCTGGACAAATCTGGCAGTCATTTCTCACAGCTGCTCATGGAAAGCAAGCTTGGCAGTTCCACCAACCCGATGTGGTGAAACATGGCCTCTGTATAATGTGTGTGGGGGTAATTCATTACGCAGTCAGACCCAGACTTTCTCAGTATTAGGTTCTCATTGGCCTGTCGCTCCCCTCCGCACAGCACAGCGGGAGACCTCCCCACGGAGGGGGAAGCAATCTACACGCTCACAACTAGAACCTTCCTCCAGCAACCCAAAGCTTTCCGCAATGAATCTAACTACATGGCACTCGTTAAAGGTGACCTGAAAATTGTGCTTTTCCTGGTTTTCTTCGTTGTGGCACAGAATGAAGACACAAAAGGATTTGCCAGAAGCAGTCACACACACACATTTGCTTTTTATCTTATGTTTTAAGATCTCTCTTCCCTCGGTTGTGCAAGAGGGAAGTGGTAGCAGCTCTGGCAGCAAGAGGTCTCCTGCCTTACCTTAGAGGTGACGTTGGTTCTTTTTCTTAATATGAATTCATTGGATGCTGCAGTTAACTAGGTGTTAAAAATAGTTAAAAAAACAAACAAAAAAAAGACACCAAGACTTCCTCTTAGCCTTCTCAGTTATACTGGATCTCTAAAATGCCTGTCAAGGTAAGCGAGGCCTTCTGGAAGGTTCACCCCTTCTCAGATGCTTTCCTTAGGAAAAGAAAAAAATCACAGGCAAGCAGCAGAGGGTACAAAAACCCTTTCCCCCAACCCTCCTCCCTGAAGATCAGCCAGCTGCCCTTCCACTGTGATCTGAAGGGTCATCAGTGCTCCCAGAACAGCTACAGCCATGTAAAGGGACTGGCAAAACACCAGCTGGTGCTGCAGCAGCTACACTTACGCAGTAAAGGGAAAGCAGCACAAGCGAAATAACAATCCAGAAACTCTGGAGAAGAGGGGCTGAGAAAGCTGTTGGTTTTTTTGTTGTTTTTTTAAACACCAGAGGAAAACCAGAGGAAAGGGATCTCCTAACTCTTTTTTCTCCAGTCTACCATGCAACCTTCCAATTTTGAGGTCTATGTCTATAAGTAAACCTGATTGCAGTTAACTGCTTGGCAGAAGCTTAAAGACCTGCCTGGAAGTTGCCATTTTCGATTATGGAAGAAAAGAGGAAACGAGTCAGCCATGCTGCTGGTGAGAATTCCATATGTTTCTTCCACCCTATGTTACACATGCATTTCAATAAGGACACCCCACTGGCCCAGGAACAAGCTCTTGAAAGATCTGCAAAATGCATAAACTGCTTTGGATAAGACAGATCCACCCTCCCCAAGGTGGCAACAAAGGAAGAGGAAGACCAATTGATACTGAAAAGGTTCTCCATGGATTATCATTGAAAAGGAAATAAAACCTCTTTTAAAGCACAAAGAACCAAAGCCACTCACTCCCCTGGTTCAACTGTTCTTTGAAGCACACCCACTGCTATGGTATGGAGATTCATCCAGAGTACAGCAAGGGTCTGCAGTAGGAAGGACTCTAAATACGTCACCCTGCCTCAGATCTGCACTTTGCAACAGTGTCAGTGCCCTTACAACTTTTAATTCTGGAACACAGCATCAGCAAATTAGAGGGGGAAATTTTAATCGCTCTTGCTGCATGAGAAACAGAAGCAAGCCAGTTGAAGTCACAGAGAAGAAGCCACAGAACCCTACTCATCAAACCCCGTGCAAGGACCATGCATACATCAGCCTGGCAAAGCTGCAGTCCCTACTTTAAGTTCCCAAAGATGCTGCCAAGCAACCCAACAGCCCCAGGACGGGCTGGCAGTAGCTCCACAGTGACACCAGATCAAAGTTCAAATCAAGTGGTTCTGTCCATAAACACTGTACAGATGTGGCCATTTCATAATACACAGCGCTCCACACTTGAAATAACTAAATGTCAAGTAGCACCTAGTTTTGTTACAGGAATAGTTATTGGAATGGCCTGAACTTCCCTTCCATTCTGCCCCTTGGACAACTGAAGTTACAGCACTCTGGGTGCTCTCTAAATAGCTTCTGGCCCTGCACCCCCTGAGGGAACACAAGTGGGGTTGGGTCAAGAAGGTCCTGCCAGCTACTGGGACAGGCAGAAGTTAGCTGCAATCCCAAATGTTGAACCGCAATACGCTATTAATGAATTTGAGCTATGTAAATGTCCTATATGGCCTGGTATTTGTATACCTACTACCTTGAAGAGAACAGCAGCCTGAGCCCACAGAATAACTCTGGCAACCTGACGTGGCCACATCCTTAAAAACGCCTGAGCTACTTTCAAGCAGGAGAGAGGGCTATGAATGAGCCTGCCAGCCCCATTAGTGCCAAAACACAGGCCTGGCACGCTTAATCCTCCAGCGCGGTGGCGGAGAAGATTGATTCCCACCTCAGCTCTCACATTAATCTCCTATCACTGCAGGACTTCAAACACCTTGCACGCTGTAATTACTTATCCTTACCAACCTTTTAACTTATGGGAACTACAATATCCCCGTTTTACAGTTTGGAAATTAAAAAGAACTGAGTGGCTTGGCCACACATACTCAAAAACTGTGCTGCAAAAAAGGGAACACAATCTGGTGTCATAAATCCCAAGCCTGATGCTATCTTACTCACCACCTCTTTCTTGTGAAGCCTTTTTCCAAATCAAATTGCAACATTAAAAGTTCAGAACTTTCTTTCTTATACGCACACATCCACACATACACTTTGTTAACTTTTCAAACTTCTGTATTTGTGGAACGCCAGAAAAAGAGAACAATTTAAATTTTATCCCAAAAGTTGTGTTAGTTTCAGAACAATCTTAAAAAGGAAGTGAAGTCAGAAAGGTCATGTTGCTTTTGCACTTTGAGCAATTAGAAAAGAGAAAGAGTAGCACCAAGGACCAAAAATGTTTGTATGTTACAGGTACAACTAAGGCAGAGAAGACAGGTGAGGTAACAGTTCAACCAGTGTCCCCTTGAAGGGCAGGACAGCCCAGCAATCAGGCAAGACTTCTTCACAGAGAGTTTCTTGGCCCGCCTTGAAGTTCTCACACACACACCTGGGAGCACTTGAAGAAAGGCAGTACCTTCCTTTCCAGAACTCACAGTTGTTCTCTCAGGTAAGAGGTGTTTTTACCAACAGATTACTTTGAGAGGCCACAGGTGAACAAGCATCATGGTTTGTGCCATTCATACCAGCAAGGGGGAAAGTCAGCTAAGTCATTTCAGGCAAGACTTAGATGTTGCATATTTGTCAGGACATTAAACAGAGGACAAGGTCACCTTGTCACCTGTGGTAACCAAGCCGGGCACACACTTACTATCTCCAAGAATCAGCTCGACTTCCTCATCAGCATCAGAATCTTCATCTTCACCTTCATCTCCCTCTTCCAGGAGGTTGGCAAGCTCCTCATCATCGGAGGGAGAAAAGTCATTTTCTCCATCCTCACCAGCATTCTCGTTGTTCTCATCCTCCTCCAGCTCAGCCTCCAGCAGCTGGTCTGTATCTAGTTCATCAAGGTCATCTGTATCATCATCATCTTCATCATCATCTTCTTCCTCTTGCTCTTCTTCCTCCTATAAAGACAGCAAAAATAGTCCATTGCAGACATTAAAGGAAATGTAAAATGGAATAAGGATTGAAGAAAACATACCTATGGTTCTCACTTCTCCCCAGATCCAGACATCACACATTATTAACACTTTCCCATCACCCCTATAAACGCTTTCTCTCCGCAACTACAGACCATGACACATGCTACATTGTTTGCAGGCCTGCAAAGTCTTATCCACAAAATGCCACACAGGTACCACTGGCTCAAGCTCCTCTCCAACACTGGCCATCAGCACGTGTCACCACAATGCGCTCTTGAGAAGGACATGCGATAAGGCCTGTTAATCCATGGCTTTGTTGCTAGTCTTGTACAAACTGCTTTAGTTTCAACTGGACCAAAACCTCTACTTGGCATCAAACAGCATGCAGCACTGGTGTTCAGCCTCTCAGGCATTCCTGATTTAGATGAGATGTAGAATGTAGGGAAAGATGCTATTAACCTAAATCAATCCCCGAATCACTAATTTTCAGATGATAGAACTGTTTAAAGCAGCTCAGAAGCCTCAATCTTTGGTATTTACCTGTGGATCAAGATCTTTCTCTATCAAACCATAAGAATTTGCATTCAATAAAGCAACTGAATTTCTCATTGTGCAGACCAAATCCAGAAATCCGTGTCTAACAGTTAAAACCGAGTGGGAAGAAGCTGTTACAGCCCTATCATTCTTCCAGACAAACGAGAGGCCAAAAAGTGCCATCACAAGGCAAGTTCCAGGAATTCTCCAAGACTCAAAGTCAGAGTTCAATATACCTGCACATCTCCTCAGGCTCACACCCTTTTTCTCTAACAGAATGCTCTCATGTGGCAGGAAGGCAGCTCTCAAGTCATTCAGCTTTAATTGCCCCTTTGTTTTGGGAGGGTACATATTTTGCAAAATTATGAAGCAGTTAAGATACGTTTTAACAACCCACTTCAAGGGTTAGTTTGGTCCTCAAGCTCGCCACACTCACAGTGCTGCTTAGACTGCTGCATTTTCAGATCTAAAAGGACAAAGGAAAAAAGACCTTACTGTCGTCTCCCCAACCTGCTTTTTCTTCAGTCAGTGCTATAAAAAAAAATCCACCACACCCACACGAATCCAACATCTGTCATAGGCAAAAGAAACAAGGAATGCCAAAAAGCCTGGGCAAATTTTATTGTTTCTTCACCTGCAAAAGGCAGCCAGGTCTCCTCTACTGACTAGAAGCGCCGTATTATTTAAATGGAGATGCAGTATAAAAAACATTGGTTTGCTACACACGGTTTTCTTTCTGAAAGAGCTTGTATTAAGTATAAAATTAAAATAACCTATATTGACGCCTATGTTTATTTTAGGCAATTACAAACTTTACTTTGAGTCAATGAGTCCTCAAATGAACATATATTGCTTTTTGAATTGTATATACGCTGGGAGAGGAAATATCTTACTTGCAGTTCAGTTTTAAACTGCAGTGCCATGTTGAGCTTAATTTTCCATAAAATATATTGAATGGAGTGTAATAGCTTTTGCCTGACTTTTACTTTTGTTCTACGCAGTATCTGCAGAGAGACCAATGTCTAAACTTTATTACTCTACTCAGAATTGAAAAACTGATTAAAACTGAAAAGGCAGGAGAGTTTATTTTCCTTTTTCAGTCAGCACCTCTGAAGCTGGAAAGCAGAAGATCAATTTATTTAAAAAGCTTGGAAAAATTAAACCAAGTTTTTCAGTGTCTGGAGATCAACACAGAACTGTAGACATTAGGTTAAAAAGTGTATTGAGAGATTAATTTAGAGTCCATGTAGTTGCAACCTAAAGGATTCTGAAATGAGTTAGGTACCCTCTTAGTGTCCACACCTGTGGAATTTCTGAAAGCATTTTTTTTCCTAAGTATCTAGCCCACAGTTACTTAAAAGAAAATGTCAAAACTACTGAATTTGATTACGTTTCAGATTTAATGTATATATCGGAAATTGAAGTACTATTTCATCAACATCTTCATTCAAGCTTAAAGCAAGACATATATAGCAATATCGTCCTTTAAATACAGGATGAAATGAAATGAAATATAGTTGTATAAAGCTAAATATTTCTTCTGGCTGACAAGAATAAGTGCCAAATTACACAGAAATGGTGTATAATTAGCTGCAAATTAACTTTGAAGGATTATACCTACCAGTGAGGAAAAAAATCCTTTGTGAAAATACAAGTAGCAACAAAAGACTAGAGAACCAAAATCAATGTTTCCACCGTTCCAGTTTAAATTACTCAACCTGAAGTAGGCAATTAAAATCAGGCCACACTCATTTAAAAACCACCTAAGAATAGTAAGATAAGATCTAAATTATACCTGTCCTTGGTAAACCAGGAAATAGTGTGAAAACCACGCTATGAGAAGTCACGTGTGACAGAGAGAGTGTGACATGCGCACAGTGCGCATCCCTTACCGAGCTGAATGAGCCACACAGAACACAGTTCACGAGGAGGGATCACAAGTAGTGAAAAACCTGCACCTTGTCATGTTTTAAAGAACACAAACAGGAACGTGGAAAATGTGGTGCTTCTCCTAAGTAACAGGCAAATGAATTCTGCATTAGCTTCTGAACAATCTCCAAGCACAGAGCTCTGTCTAGAGCCATTCTAGAGACACAAGGCTTGCACTGATGCGGGGAGTTCTCTCTTAGGAAAGCACATTGGGCTTCTGCACCCAAAACCCATCCGTGGGACGTACAGCTGAGAAAGACTCCACTTGGTCTCTCCTCACACCTAACACCATCACATGTAAGTGATACCCAGTCTGCCAATGGATATCAAGGCTGTATCCTCATCAGATACCATAACTGGCTCACATAAGGGACCCATGCCTTCTCCAACGGCTCCTGCAAACATACTGAGTCAGAGCAGTGAAAAGAATCCTTGTGGACGGTCACAAGGCAAGACAGGCAGAACAGTTATTCCAAACCATAACTGGATTTGTGAAGGGAACGCCTGCAAAAGTAAACTCCTACCTACTGATCAGCCGTTCCCAAGAGCTTTGGGCGATGACACAGGTGCTGCTAGAAAAAAGAGCCAGCGTGCACACCTATGCAAAACAAGCATGTACCTGTGCTCGTCTTCCTCATTGGAGTAAAGTGATCCACAACACCCATGGACCAACACACTCCACAGGACTTAAAAAACAGTATCAAGGAATGGTTTTAGCCATCACTAACTCCTTTAGATGCCTGAAAATATTCTTCTATTTGAGTTGTTCTCTGTAAAAGCTGCTTAGATCAGAACTTGAACTGCTCACAGTCCTCGCATTCCTCCTTTGCCTCCTTAGACAATATTCTCTTCCCTTTCCAACAGAAATGATTTCACAGCTGCCAGTTATCTTTCCAGAAGACATGAGGGTAGTATTGCAGAATCACAAACTGACCAACTCAACGTTCTACCTCACTATCAGCACTCTGACTCACTGCCTGCTATTTCCGTGCGCCCGCCCTGCAGCCTGGTGCTCTATTATTACAACGCAGCCAGACCAAACCCCCTCACTTCATATGGAACTCAGGTAAAATTACAAACAATCCCAACCTGAGGCTATGATGGAGGAAAAAAGAAAGACAAAAAATAATCTACTGCTCCTTTTTGAATAGAGTGGGCAACACTCAGAGGGACATGGTGGAACCCAGCTTTCGAATTAAGGATGTCATTGCCACCCATTTTAGTTACACAGTGATTCAGGTATATTAATTGCTTGTAGGATTAATTTAAGGGAGCTTTACCTTGATAGATGCCAAGAATAGAATACTTTACAGTACCCCCTGACCCCTAATGAGACTCAAATTTGTAATTATATAGATATGTTTTAATTTTATTATTACGTAATATATTATAGTGAACACAAATACTTGGGGTTTTCTGTGTTGTCTTTACAATACCGTACACCAGTGTTACTCATTTTCATCTCCAGCATACACAGATATCACTACGTAACAGCTGCAATGCAGAGGTCCTTATAGTATCACCACACCTGAACGACCAACTCTTTCTGCTCTTCAAAAACACAGCATCGCAACTATAATATAGGAATTTTAATCTAAGAAACGCCCACCCTGTTTCATACACAAAATGGCTTCCTGGCCCCACTTCTCTGCATAAATACTTACAGTGCTGATTCACCCCAGTTAAAGCAAAAAGGCTGCAAAAATAAAGCAATGAACAAAGACAAAGCTTACAGTTTAAAGTGAACAAGAGAACAAAACCCTGGTTATAATTCTAAGGGGATAACAAAGAGGGAGGCTGCAACTTCAGTGTGTTATAGCTACGCACAGATGTAAGTAGGATGTCCACACAGGGACAGGCCCCAGAGTAACCTAGAAATTGTTTGGCTCAACTAAAGAGTTAATTTGACTTAACTAATAAAGACCAGCTTAGGCTGAAAAAAACCCCACCACCATATATACAAAGGGTTTGTAACAGTTTATCTCAAAAAGTCTTAAGAATGCAAGTCAATCACGTATAGTAGCATCAGTTATACACTTCAGACAAGTATAAAGGATGCAGGAACTACCAGTTCCTCTAGGATAAGATTGCAAAATTCACTAGTTCACTTACACAGTAGCACATAAATAGCTTCAACATACAGTCTATGACACTGGAATTACTTTGAGGATGATTAAGAGGGCAAAAGTGATTCCCATCAGCTTTTTAACATGTCTGCAGACAGGCACATTTACAGAGATATTAGTAGTACAAGAAAAGCTGGACATTAACTTACAGAATCAGAAAAGTTGATTACAAAGTAAAGGATTATCTCAAGATCATCTCAAAGAAAATTACTGGTAACTTAACTCTACTACCAGTTTGCAATCTTATGTAAAGATTCAGAAAGTCAAGCAGATTTGGTTCAATTAATTTATCACTTACAACTACAAAGAAAAAAAAACCCTAAAAAAACATCCTTAAAGAATGGTATATATAGGAGTGGCAGCACTGTAACAAAAATATACTTGACCTAATTCTTCATGTTGCCAGTATTTACAGCCTGTTCAAAGCTTAATAAATACCCTTTGCTCTTGTTAAAGCTTTATGTATTTTCTTCCATATTGTTCTTGTATGCATGTTTGCACACCTTTCATAGACTTTCTTACTGGTCCCCTTTACCCATTCATTTTGCACATATAAAGTTCACAAAAATTGTCTTTTTGGGTAGTAGGAATTATTGATACTTAGTATATTCACTGGTGTTCATCTCTCAAAAAACATCCAAAGGCTCAGGAAAATCCTAGTCTTTCACTTACTCAAACTCTGATGCAAAATGCATGTTAACTAGGCAGAACTTTGATTATTTTTTTTTTTTTATTTTAACATATTTCTGTCTGCCCTGTATTTTAGCACCAAATCAGTGTATGTACAAAGTGCCTTCAGGAAGTATGGCTCACAGCACTGCAGATCTGCAGTCTATAAAAATACACCAGCTTGCTTTATAAGCACTCTTAAGAATTTTATGGAGTTTTCTTACATTTCTTGAATCCAAAAGTTTTTCTATGACCAGACGAACAGAATTTGAGACTCCTCAACTGCAGGTTACATGATCTCTCGAATTGACACTAGGCCTGCTGGTACCTGCCAAGAGAAAATCTCACAGGCCTTTTCGATTTGTGATACTAGGTTTGGAAACCTTAACTCAGTTTTGGGACAGGTCACTGATATTTTGCTTATTTGACATGGTCTCAGCTGTTACAAAAAGCTTCATCTTTTCACCTAACACCTCATTCACTTTTTCTTCCTCTACTAGGAGCTGATTCACAGTTCAAAGCAAGTATTTATGTCAATAGTTCTCTGCCCACATTCCTCTGCTACTGCTCTATGAGCTGTTCAGCTGTCATCATCTCGGAGCTGCTCCTGTCCCAGTCCCATGCTCATCTCCTGTCAGCACTTCCAAGTCAACACCTCTCACCTGCAGGTGCTTTCCAGCAACAGCCCTTTCCTCTGAAAACACAACCTCTATTGTACCCCTCAGTTTGAGTAAGTTAGAATAGTAAGAATAGTTAGAGTAACTTCATATAGCGTGATACTGCTATGCTATATGGTATTAATATTACTATGCTCTATGATATTACTCTACTCTAACTATTCTTATTTTCACCTATGAGGCTGCCTTTTGTCTACCTGCAAAACAGTTAATCAAATATCAGTGAAGCTTCTCCCACTTTTACAAATCTTTTGGCTCATATTTAATTCACCTTTGGCTATTTGTAGCTAAGTTTAATCGTCTGCTAGTAAGCGCCTGCTTCTAGAAACTATATATTTTCTCTAGTCTTTTTTTTTTTTTTGTAAAGAAATTCATGTTTCCCAGAGTCTCATTATATTGTTCAATTTACTTGCTTTTGCAAGAAACCACCTACTACTTTACTACTTCTCTTTCACCCTCCTTCCCCAAGTTTCTCTTAGAGAAAAGCAAACTAATTTTTAGTAATCTGGTCTCATTCCAGATTATCAGTATTGTTTTAATTACTACCTATTTCCAGCATGGGAAGGGGCTTTGCTTTCATAAAAAAGAACATTTGATCACTGTTCAAATACAAATTCATTGAAGAATGTTTTGCTCCAGAGGAGTGTCTCCTTGATTTAGCTTTATCTTTCTCCACAATCTCCTCGTCATATCTGCTGACAGTTGCTCTCGTTGCTCCCAAAGCATCTGTGCAGCGTATTGGTACTTTCTGATCCTTTGCTATGAGCTCAGGAGTGACAATGTCTGGTGTTCAGTCAGTTTAGAGTTTCTATCCAATTCCTCCTCCTACCCACTTCTTCACACTCCCTGAACAACGGGCAGTGGAAAACACTTAATATAGCCAACAGTCCTTCTAGGGGGTCAAGCATGTAAGGAATTTTACATCCTAGGTTACCTAGTCTCCATCTTTCCCCTCAGCTAGCAAGCCCAAACTCACTTTTTATTATCATACCTTAAATTCATTCTAAGTATTCACCTCCTTCCCACTACAGGGCTGCACCTACTTTTACCTTCTTAGCTACTTCAGTGTTAGAATTTCTACTTCTTCATAGCCATTAATGAGGTCACAGAGCTAAAAACTAATGCACAGAAGTTACTATATGTAACAAGCAAGGAGTCTTACCATAGGCTAGTATGCAGATGTAGGTATGTGCAGATTTAATACAGGAAACAGCACACAGCATACAGTATGTCAGAGGCAAAACATGGAGTGAAGAAATAAAAAAGTGGTTATTCTCTTAGTCTATGTAAGTAGGTTTAGCTTGTCTAACAATCACTACTTACCTGTGATGAACAAAAACCCATCCATGACACAGATAAAAACTTTAGAGTAACTGGGACTCAGTTGGACTGGCATGTTCAATTGGGACTCTTTTGACCAATACTCTGGTTTTGCCTATGAAATACTTTCATTGCAACATGACTGCAGGTACCTGATGATAATCAAACTCCAAAGTCACTGTCCTCTTTGAGGCATGTGCAAGTTATCATTTCGCAGTTGATATGCTAGGGATAAAATTGTGACTATTATATTCTCTGTGCTGTTGGGCTCAGAAATAATATAAAGAGTCCAGAACTAGGTGTAATTTCTGAATCTGCTTCTCTTCCTTCCTCTCACTGATCTCACCCTCTCAACTCAAAAAAATAAGCCCATTCCTTTAATTGCATGACAAAAACCAATACCATGCAAAGAATTTCAAAATTTGGCCGGTAAGTGAACTTTCCCTCTATGGACAAGAATTTGTTCCTTTATTTTCTCAAGCTTCTGACTGATATTTCTCATCACGGCTGGGGCAGCTTTTATTTCCTTGGATCCCAACTGCTCTGGGAATTCTAGAAAGATGTGTTAGGTGAGAGGAAGTCAACCTTTGGTTTCTGTCACTGAACAGGCAGAATATGCTTTTACCTCTGCTGAAGCTGTTTTACTCCATAATACCAGGCCTAGCCTTCTGAAAACTCAAATTACTTTTCCCTTTGCAAGAATCTCCTGTGTTTGCACTAACTGACAGCTGGTGAAACTAGATTCCGAAACAGCAGCATAGGCTGAAGCAGTCACAGTCATTTGGTACTATCTAAAAAAGTGGGAAGAAGTGCAAGTACTGGGAAAACTTTCTTGGTTTTTTTTTGTTTTTAAATATCCATTTCAGAGGATGCCCATTCAAAAGTAAACAGATTTTTGATGGAAACCACTTGTTACTCAGCCTCCCCGGCTGCAACTAAGTTCTAAGACTCTATTAAGGTGTGCAATAAACACACGTATATTTTTATCAGTTGAGACATTTGTCTGAAAATACTTGTTCCTAGCTATTATCCTGTAAAGCATTTCATCTCGAGCAAAATTTCAAAACAAACCATATTTTCAGATGTTACAGGAACAGTTCCTGAAAAACTAAGGGTCCCTGATGACAAATTTTTCTAGGCAGCTTGTAGTGACGAAGTGCCACCACAATCTGATGGTTCTCAAATACATGTGCCAATATGGATTAAGGTTTGTGGTTTTTTTTTCCTCAGCAAATAAGTATCTGCATAAAAGCAAACCTCTATCAAGCCAACAGCAATAAAAGCATAAGAGAATTGCTGTTGCAGGCAGATAGGGTAAGAGTCCTAAAATAAAAGTAGAAACTGGGATTACAAAGACCACATAGAAAGCTGAGGAAAAACATTCTCCATCCTGGCTAAAACATGTTAGAATAGCGATTGTCTTTCGAGTCTTTATTGCCTTATCTCCAAAGTTTTCATTTCATATCACCTAGAATTTTCTAAACCAATGCAAAAAGACAAATTACACACCTACCATCACCATTTCGATAGCCCAGAAGCACTGCAGGATAATTAACAGTTCTTCAGTTCTGGCAAAAGAAGTAGAACACACTTTATAGGACAGGGACAGCTAGGTGAAGCAATCTGCTGCTGAAACCAAAAATCCCTCTGAACATGACGATAACTGAGAATACTACTTGAGCATCACAGATGCAACACCATCCGCATGTACCACAGAGAGAAAAAATAGGCCTTAAAGAACTAGTATGGAAAGAAAAACTAAAACAAAAAGAGGTAAAAATGCACAGACTGAAAATCCTGTAACCCACTCAGAAGATCACATCAGCCAGACTTAAGTTTCACAGTTTTTAGTCTACTCTGTGGTCAGCCAGTTCCCTTGGTTTTAGCTTTTCTGATCACTTAATATTTCTGAAGTCTCCTTTTCTCGCCCGTGGCAACTGCCTCACGCCATTTCTAGGCCAGATCAGTACAATCACTTTCCTTTGCACCACTCCCTCTGAAATTCCTGGTCTGTCTCACTACAGAAGACAGTAGATTACTGAGAGAAACAGGGGATACTAATCGGCCAAGAAAGGGAAATAAATAAGAAATAAGCAAGCTAACAACCAAAAGATGGTCAGCATCTGGACCAGTAGCTCAGGTACACATCTGACTTTTGCCAAGTCTTACTCTGAAGGACTCTATGAAAACAGTAGTAAACACAAGAGGAAGGTCTTGCTGCAGGACTGAAGAATAGGAAACTGCCTATTTCCCCGTAGACTGAACAGTTTTGCAAATACTTGTGAGCGAGACTGTCAGTCACTGATGGACCCATTTAGATACTCACCCAGCAGTGAAATAATACACAAAACTCATGAAAGTTCAAGGCAGAAAGACTACTATTTTTGGAGTAAAACATCCAACAAAAAAAGCTCACCAACCGGCTCTTGCTAAGAGTGTTACATCTTCACTTTCCCCTCAGTTACCGTAGCAAGCACAGACCACGAAGTATCAATGCCCATTTAGCATCTATTCCGTGTAACAAGGCTTGACAACTCTGGATTACTGGCCATAACTGGGAAAAGGCAGTTTTCCAGAGATCTCGGATGAAAGGCTGGTGTAACAGCTGAGGAAGCACCCAGCTGCAGTGGTGATATTCTCAAGTATTTCAAACAAACCCATAAACAATTACTGCAGCAGTACCATGCACAACTCAGCTACGTCAGCCTGATCATTAAATTTGAGGGTAATTTATGCGACAGATCAGTTGATTTCACAAGGTTTGCCTTTAGAAAGAGGGAGTAATACAGTTGTTTTGTTTATTTGCTTAAATGAGAGAAGGAACTGAAAGATTTCCATAGGCCAAACAACCCAGCTAGGTTCACTTTTCAAGCTCTCAGTCTTTCAGAAAAATCTGTCACAGAGCTATCAGTTGACATCATAAGGCATCAAAATTTAAAGTAAAAGATGTCAGGCAGACGTTTTTCTCCATAGTTCTTCATTTTTCTCAAGCACAATTTTTAAAGCAATTTTACTCTGCATCACATGACTTCCAAGCAAGGTTTGCCCATCAAACTTGCTTCTATTTGAGTATTTATTACCTTCTGTACAGACAAAAAACTGTACTTGTGGACCCATGTAGATAACATACAAATATATAAATATGCATAAAGTCAAGGTGTGAAGATACAGGTGCCAAAAAGATTAATATCTGCTCTAAAAATCTTGACCAAAGAGATAACAGAGTAATGTTGATTCACATGGATTTCCTCCCTCACCACTTTAATGAAAGAGATCAGAAAGCATCTTCTTTTAGCCAGAAGGTGTTCTAGAATACCTGTGATAAGTACCAACAAGTTCGAAAGTTTATTTCCAGTTTTTCAAAGCCTAAATCACAGAAACTGTCTAGGTAAGGAGTAAACACCTACATATGTGTGAGCATCTGCAAACACACAAAACTCCCGTTCATCAGGAAACAAATTACTGTTGTGAGAAGTGTGCCAGAGAGATTCCGTATTTATTCTGGAAAACCTCTACTCATTCTTGCTCAATGCTGGATATCTCTATAGAGACAAAACCTGTATTTTGTAAGCCTAAAATTAGGACAAACCTGGAGGAACAGCAGTGAACAGCTACGGGAGAGAGAGCAAGGGGTTTAGTTTATGTTTTGCCACATAGATACAGATTGAATTGAATTTGCGTTTGTAAGTGTCATTTATATTAAACCCAAATCTCTCTGACTAAAGAAACTTGATTGTAATCATCCCTAGAAGTTACTGTCTAGGAAACATCTATACACCCCAGAAATTAAGATCATAAAAAGCAGCAATTATGCAGTACCACATAGTCACTCTTAGCTTGCAAATCGATCCCAGAGCAGCTTTGTTTGAATACTCCCTAAGCTTTACAGAAAAGCTTTTAGCGTAATTCAATTCTGCCTGGGGCCATCTCCATTTGTAAGACAGGGAGCATCCTCAATGACATTTGATGGATGATAGATACATTATCTCTGCTTGGGACCTGGTGTAACAGCCTGCAACCAGCAGCATTCAGACCGCATCCTCTATACAAACACAGATCTCCACTTAAGGCAACACTTACTGGCGATTTTGCAAAACAGTGTCTCGGTAGCTGCTAGTCAATCATTGTACAATGCAAAATCAATTTCAGCTACAAACCATTTTTTGAGAATTTTGTAAAGAAAAATTTGAATAACCTTACTAAAATATACTGAGTGTGAACAAACAGTGGAAGCAGAGACAAAAATAGAAACTCGCCTGAGGCAAGCACTGGATGGAAGTAGAAACACTTTGGAAGGAATAGTAATTCCCCCCCCTCACATTGTTTCCTAAGGAATTCTAGTCTTCACCCATCCTAAAAGTTCCTAAACCGAATCCATCCAATCTAGGGACAGAAACAGCGACCGATGATTCCATAAGAATGCCAAGTGCAACCTTATAGCACATTGAGAGTACAGAACAGCAAACTGAGTATGCAAAACAGTACTACTGCTTTCTCTTCAGAATTACAGTGAAACTGTAATAATAACAACCAACTGCAAAGAAAATTACTCTTTCCTGGGATCTGCCATCCAGTCTCCTGAATTAGAAAGTCAAAGTTTTAACCTAGCAACAGGAAGATTCAGAGGCAGAAAGGGTATCGGAAATCCAGCTTTCCACAAAGTCTGGAAAACCCACCAAAATATTACCTTCTGGCATTCTTTGGAAAAAGGTGCTTTTCTCACAGGAGATATAAATATATGACTTACTAGAATGCAAACACTAAAGAGCAGAGAATAATGCATTTAAAATCTTTAGGGAATTGAAGCATAAGGTCTTTGCCTGTTCAAAAGAAAAAAAAAACAACAAACAAAACCAAACAAAACCTGACACCCAAAAAGCTACAAATTTGTCTTTAATTCTCACCGTGCTGTAGTAAGTACTGTGTGCTACTGTGTATTCTAACAACTGCACCCTGAGGAGCTCTTATTGCAGTTCTTAACTCTTTTGTCAAGTTGCCAGAGATCAAACAGCTGATCTGAGAAGGAAAACCAACACATCGCAGTGCAAACCTACAGCTTTCTTTAAAATTCTTAAAGCTTTTGGCTGTGTAGAAGTATGGTGCACTTTCATTGCATTAGTCACAAGTTGTGTCTCATTCATAAATTGGTGACAAATTATGCCCAAATATGAGACTTGGAATCAAAAAAAGGAAAACCTCAAATGCTACTGTCTCCGTTGGGTGTCAAAATATTTTAAAAAACCAAACAAACAAGCAGAATAAAGAGCAAAGTTTCTGATCAAGACTGAAACACTTAGGGAAATTAATAAATAAATTACAAATTATCATGTTGGCTTACAGTGCACAAAGTTACTATCTATGTTCTGCATAGATAGTCTTAGTTTACACTGACAGTAAAGTGATCTACTTCACATTAGGTGAGACCAAACGAGGCATCTGTACTTTATGGGTAATAAATGAACACCCCTGGCCTCTTGCATATAGATGGCTAACAGCTGCTCCTGAAGAACCAGGTTAATGCTATACTTCTCACCTGATCTTCTTCTTCATCCTCTTCATCTTCTGCCAAACGCTGCCTGCCCACTTCATACAGCCTGCAAACTGTATCCATGTTCATGGCATCCATGCTGCCTTGATTCTGAAGGGGAGATGCCCACACAGCAGTTAGTCCCAGGAATTAAGCTCAGCCTTCACATTCAGCGCTATATCTGATCTCAGTGAAAGAAACATTACCAAAATCCTTCCCTCCCATTTATCAGCAGCAGTACAATTAGCACTAAAACCAATATCTACTTTCTGCTCACGTCATCCACAAGTTACACTCTTTATTAATAGACTTAAGGCCTTCACTGGATTTGTAACACAGTTTGGGTTAGTTCTCACCTAACCACACACCACTTCCTTTCAAATTTGCCTCCCTATCATATCATGTCATTGAACCATATGCCTTGAGAGAATGCTAAAAGCTGTCGTATAGCAAGAGCTCCAGAAGACAGCAGTCTGACGCCCCAGCAACCACTGCTGCCACACACACTGACGCAACATTTTCAATGGCTCCTTTAAAAGAAAATTCTCGTATCTTGGCCTCACAACCTTGACAACTCCAACTTCAGTAGTTAAACATGAAGCTTGCCCTACGACAAATTCTTGACTCACTTTTTTGGTCTGTAAGGATCAGTGGTTCACAGAGTATTACGCTGACAGGATTTTAAATTAGTCACTACATGTACATAGTCAGGTTCAACAAATTGGGTACAGACAACAAATTACTGGGCAAAGAACTGGACCCATTAATTTAAATTGACTTTCCCCCTAAAAAACCAGAAGTTTCACTCAGTAATTTTTGCTTCAAATCCTTAGTTTCTGGGACTTTTGCTAGGAAGACAAGTGAAAAATGAACAGTAAGAGTGATTCACAGAAAAGCTCCATGGGAAGCCCCAGGAAGATCGCATTTCCCAGTTATTCAGTACAATGCAAATTTTAATAGGAAATTATTGTTATAAACAGGAAAAAATGCATTTCTCTCTATGCTTATGAGAAGGAAAACCTCTGCACATTGTATAGTGGGAAGTGTTTGAAGAAGAGAGGCAAATGTGTTTAGAAGCTTAAGGAATCAGAGACAGAAAAACAAGACCGCTGTGTGTGGACAGCAAAAAACTAACAGCATCTTTACCATCACCAAAACATCACCACTGCTTAGGACATGAGTAACAGTAGGAACTCTAGAATCACTACTTCTGAAGGTTTTAAGAAGAAATAAAAACATTGCACTGAAACTAGAGCTACAGAGCCCAGAGTTTATTCTTAGCTCCTTTACCTCAATGACAGCCAGATAGCAGTCCTTGCTGTCTGTGCACAAGTCAAAGATATTCCGCTTGACATCTATTGTAGCTGGAAAACATCACAAAACAAACTCACTGGTTAACTGCATATTATTACTATACTACGTATGTGTCTAAGAGCAGATAATAAAATGTGTGGATAAGAAAAAACAGCCGAAATAAAAGTTACACAAACATTTGTAACTAATTCAACCTGTAATAAAGAATAGAAATGTTGGGGACTGTCACAAAAAATAGCGAGGTAAGTTCTTAACCTGCTCTGCGCAGTGCCTCCTCCTTTGATAACACATCTGTTGGCTTCTCTAAGCACAGTAAAGAACAGATAACCTTCCAGGATAGGTGGCAACCAAGGCACTGAGTTATGAGCCATGTCTCCTTTCAATAGCAAAAGCTACATTTGCTTATGTCCATAGCAGCAATTAGCTTAGCTCCAGGAGTTTTGCAAGCTGGAGGCCAAACTAACAGCATTTTTAACTACCAGCATAGGGAAATGCTGTTGGGAAAAGGAAAAAAAAAAAGGAAAAAAAAAAAAAAAACCAAACACACAACCACAACCAAACAAAAAACCACAAACCTTACCAACAACCCTCCCCCCATCAAAAAAAACCCAGCCGTTCCTGAAATGAGACCAATGACATCTTGGCCAAAAGACCTACTATCTCAGATTATGCCCTACTTGGAAATGGGAAAGGAAAATAAAGCCAGAACTGCAATCACACACTGAACAGGATATGATACTTGAACTTATTTCAGCATTAAATCCAACTCTCGTGCTGCAACCAGAACAGGTCATAGCAGAATTTGTTTTGCTGCACGTGCAAAGGAGAGGAGGAAGTGAACGTTACTAAGCAGCATTTTCAATAAACGTTCAAACCTCCACACCAAGCTACTTGCTCCTCTCTTACCTATAGGTTTATAATCAGTTGCATTAAATGTCCTGAAAGAAGAGCCAAAGGGACTTCGCATTCTCTCCTCCAGAAGGTCATCTTCATCATCTGCCTGCAACATAGCTGATACAAGGGAACATTATTCCACAAATCCACCTTCCATTCATCATTACCATTAATCAACTTAAGATCAAATCAAACTATGACATTAATTTTTTTTATTTAATAGCTTGGCAGGACCCATTTAATATCTACTCTTCCAGAGCTGCCTTTATTAATACTGCAGATCATTGAAACAACACAGAGAACAAAACTATATTCTCAAGCATCATCAGATGTGCTGTTAGACGTATTTTCTTTTTCAATAGTTTGATTTTTTAATTGCACAAATGAGTTGTGATATTGCTGATGTTAGAGAAAACTGTCAGCAATACATGTCCCATAAACACCCTGAAAAAGTTCCAGTTCGCAAATGCCAGGAAGGCCTGGAGTTACAGACTCTCTGAAGCTTCCAATTTCACCGAACAAGCATCTGCTTATCTCAAAACAGAGGTGACCAAGGAGGGTAATATAAGACTGAGATGCCCTACCTCCATACATAACTGTGCCAGTATAGTTGAAGACCACACGACACTGATCCAGTGCAGGTACTGTGTGTAACAAATGGAAAGTTCGGAGGTCCCACTGAAAAAACACAGGCTAAGGAGCAACAAACAATTGAAAGTTGCTATTTCCTTTTCAACACACTGGCAAACAACTGATTTAATTACATTCAGGAAACCTTATTGCCACCCCCTCGCAAATATGACTGAACCGGAGTCGGATACTAGCACCACAATCCCTTCCACATGTTCAAAATGGAAAAGCTCTTTCTCAAAGTGTCATTGCCAGTCGTGAGTTTACTGCAGAGCTTCCAGGTTGGTCTCGGTAAGGGATGTGAAGAGAGCACAGGTACCACAGAGTATATTAGAAAAGAAAATCTCTCTTGCTCTCTCTGTGTGTTAAGTACTTCCTCTAGGCCATATCAGAGGCAGAATCCAGATTTAAATTAGCTACTTGTCTGACAGTCCCTACTTACTTGATTCACAGACAAAACCTGTTGTTACCATACATACCCTGTAACACCAATAATACAACTTCTGCAAACAGCTACTTGCTTATCAATACAAATTCTTCATGTCCCAGCACATCAGTTACTGCAGTGGCCAAAGGATACAATTTCTGTGTTGACTATGACCTCTAGCCCATTGGGATGGAAAACACCACTGATGGTCATGTTGAATTTGTCAAACTTGTGGATGGCTTGTGCCGATCTAACATCCCAGAGGACACCATCATTTAGGACAAGGTCGTCAGTGGGGTTAAAGGTGGCACAGTTCTTCTTGTAGTTGTTGGCAAGATCTGGGTTAAACAGAGTCAATAGCTTGTTGCCAGTCTGAATATCATAGATCTTTTAGATTAAAAAGAAAAAGAAAGATTAGTCACGATTTGTAATATACCTGTGCCTAAGATCACCCCATGTCCCCCTTTCCAGAATCACTCCATTTCCCATTTTGCTTTTCAATTTCAAGTAGGAGCATTCCAAAGATAACCTTTCCTATCAGTCCTTCAGTAGTTTTTCACAGCTGGAACCAAATCTCACAACATTTTCTGGCCAGTAGTTAGCTTACTGCAGGTTCACTGATATATTTCAATACAATTATGATTAGTTCCAAAGAAACTAACTCCGTTATGAAAAGCGGGCTGTGAAGCTGCAGTCACAAGCTACCACTTAGCCAGAAACTGTTTCAGAAATGGAACTGCTTTCAGAGCAGATGGTATTTACAAACATAAAAATTCCAAAGCACACACTGAGGGGAAAAAAAGCCAGAAACTATAGAAAAGGAGTTAAAATTCCTGGCACTTACATGAAAAGGCAACTTTCCGAGCTTTGCCCCAAGAAACCGTTGGAAGATAAAAAGATAAAAAAAGCTTTAACTAGTATGAAGGGTTTATGACCATCGTCTCAGATAAATTTGATCTGTAACATCCCTCAGAGCCGAGCTCTCATTCAAACTTAGGAATCACAGAATCACAGAATCACAGAGGTTGGAAGGGACCTTTTAAGATCATCTAGTCCAAACAATGAAAAAAAAAAAAAAAACAAAAAAAAAAAACAACCACCACACACGCAACCCACACACACACCACCACACCACCCAACACTAATCCATATTCCCAAGCACTATGTCAACTCCTCTCTTGAATACCTCCAGGGATGGTGCCTCAACCACCTCCCTGGGCAGCCCATTCCAATGCCTGACAACCCTTTCAGTAAAGAAATATTTCCTAATATCTAACCTGAACTTCCCCTGGCGCAACTTGAGGCCATTGCCTCTTGTCCTATCATCTGTAACTTGGGAGAAGAGACCGACCCCCGCCTCTCTACAGCCTCCTTTCAGGTACTTGTAGAGAGCAATAAGGTCTCCCCTCAGTCTCCTCTTCCCCAGACTGAACAACCCCAGCTCCCTCAGCCTCTCTTCGTAAGACTTGTGCTCCAAAAAAAATCCTCTAGAATTGGAAAACAAATCTGTTTACCGGATAAACACAATACATGAACTGATCTGACTTCCAGATAAATCCAAGTTAAAAACTGGGCAGGAATGGATAGTTTGCTTAAACAAATAAGGGAATTAAAATAATAAATAATTTGAATAAGTTACATTTCATGATAATTTTTTATGCAAATACTCTTTCAAAAGAGACAGTGCCTATAATGAATGCAAATTACACTGAGAAGAAGCAGAAGCACTCTGAAGCCTGCATCTGTCAAAACTGCAGGTATTCATACAAAACACAACTGCATTCTCTGAAAATATATTGGTAAATTACCCAAAAGCAAGCTGCAAATCTTGGGGGGGCAAAAGAAGGACGCTTTCAAGAAGCACACTTTGATAGGGCATTTCCCACAGCTGTTGACTGAGCTACTGAGAAATTATTTGACACTTTCAAAGCTCTCCTCTAAATCCTCTTAGCTCATCAGTTACACAGAGCATCACAGCACCCAGATCTGTTAATAGATGTCCCGTGAAGAATTATATTCTTGTCACAGCTCCACAACCATGACCTGTATTGGTACTTACATGGGCAATGTCTCCTTTTGTGCCAATGACCCTGTCCTGAGAGTGCTTGCTGAACTCCACATAGTGGTCATCAGGGAAGGAATGCCTGTAGATAGAGTCAGTAAGGAATCAAGGAACTGCAGATTTAAACAACCTGTGTGAACCAAACAGTGCCCCAACACCTCCAGCAGAGGTTTCAACAATGCAGAAAACAAACAAGGTAGGAAAGACTTTACTTCACCATTGACCATGGCATACTAAGATGCTAAAATGCTCCACTGGCATTTGCAGGAAAATATCTATTACAGACACAGCCTTTACAGCAGATCAGTGAAAAAAAAACACAAGCAGCAAAATCACGGACCTTTCATCAACAGGGTCTGCCAAAAACCTAAGACTATTTAAAGGAGGGAGTAATTAATGGCATCATGAACGTTCAAACACACATGCAGGCCTGAGGCACGTTAAACCTTTTATCTGAAGAATGCCCTCTAGCTGACCTAAAACAGGTCACACCAAAACTGTTGCTTACAACTAAGGCAGGCAACAATCAAACCTTTTAAAAACAAAGAGCCTTCCACCCATTTTTTATGAAAAGGAACAACTGTAAATACTGAAATCAATCTTAAACAGCTTTACCCAGGTCAGTAACAGCTTGTATCCAGGGTCTGACAATTTCACCATGCAAATCACCATACTAGTAAAATTCTGTAACTGGCTGCAGAAAGATTGTCAAAATAATTTACAAACATGAGAATAAAAATACAAACATATTTATTTGCCTTCGGGGACAACAGCGATTTTACTGATCTATCTTGCATTAAATGGGACTTTAGGTAGTTAGAATTTAGCAAAACTATCTGTACCAAATAAAATAGGGAAGATACTAAACATAAGAAAGGGAACACATTTTATTTTTTCACAAGAGATATTGTAAGAGCTGTGCTGTACTGTTCTTTCATGGAGTTTGTACTTAGGGTTTCTGCCTATACTGAAGGTTCTTCTAGCTGCAACATACCCCACAGCTGAATCAGAGTATACCTACTTCATATCAAAGACAGACTTCATTCCCCACAATGCAGACAGAGGTTGGCTCCACGTAGCAGATGTCAGCAATAAAGATCCATCCTGTATTGCCAGATGGGAGTGGAAGGGAAAAGAAAACCAGGGAAGAGAGAGGTTATTGTTTTACCTGTACGCTTTAACTTACGCTTAAAAGATGAATTTAGGAACTATAGCAGATTTTGTGCTTACTAATCTAGTCCTAGGGGGATAAAGTATAGGTATCTAATACTATGTATAATATAAAGAGCCTTTGGCAGACAAAGAAAAATGTTACAGACAACAATGGAAACGATCTATGATGTTTATAGCAGATAGAAATATTTTGGGGTATGATTCTAAGAAGAAATAAAACGTAACTGATTTATAAGCAGAGTGAACTCCACTCACAGGGCATCAAAATACAGGCATGGATTATCCTGATTTTTTTCTCCAACAAAGGGAGGTTATACAAACTCTGGTATCTTATCTCACATTTATCTTAAATACATAGTCAGTTTAAGCATTTTTCCGCTTCCAGACATACATATTCGTTACTTCTGTTGGCTCACAGCCACTGTGCATCTTCTCTATTATCTTGGGAAAAAAAAATAATTATTGTAGAACTCACAGAGAGGGAGTATGTAACTATTATGAGTACTTTAACGACAGGCATTGCAGGCCAGCCAGGAGGTGCATTTTAGATGCACGTATCCAGGCAGGCCATAAACGTATCAGGGCTTATGCTGTGAGAACTTCTAAAACTCAGAACGGGTCTTTGCGTACTTACCCTGGATGGCTCAAGGTGCGTGATGGCAGAGTTATGGCAGTTGTAACTGGCCTCTTCCTGTCCACTGAATACGTTATAGAGTTTCAACTGCCCCGTGCAAGTGCCCAGCATTAAGAATCGTTCTCTTGCAGAAAACGCGCAACAGGTAAAGCCACTCTCATCCTCATTTGCTTCCCTGAACACAGAAATTGGACGGAACCTAGAGAAGGCAGAAATACAAGGGTCACCCAAAAGCGAAAAAAAGCAAAACTGAAATGCTGTGTGATGATATTAAATCCAGTTCCTTAAAAACCATGTAGGTGCAAGTTACAGCTTTCTTCTAGGACAAGCTAATTGTCAATTGTAAAACTAGCGCTCAAGTGAGGACGTTACAACAGCCTTTGCAACGAATCCTTCAGGGTTTGTTTTGCACTATTAAGTACTTCTGTTAAAGCACATCATTAAGCTGAAGCACTTGCAGTCTGTCTTCAGAGTTGGACTGATGGATAATCTGCAATGCCATCATCTGGATAAGTACAGACAGCTAACAAATATTTTTCCTAGCAGTTCTGAAACATTCAAGGAGGCACGACACATCAGCCAAATAACCTCCTGTCATCATAATTTCCCAAGGTGATTCTTGTTTCACTGCTCTCATCTATGTGTGATCTTTATTTTTATAAACTTTACATCATCTTCCAATTTAACCTCAGCAAAGAAAGACCACATAAAAAGGCTAGCAGCTTGTGGTGCCATGGATTCAGCTGAAAGAGCAAAATATGGATTCTGCCATCCTGCATCTGTCAGCCAATCATCCTCAAGGCTGTGCTACGCTCCCATGTTACATACTTACCTTCCAAAGGAGAGCAGAGAGCTATGAGCTTCATTAGTCAATGTTGCTAATGAATTAATATGATACTGAAAATAAAGTGTGCTCTACTACTAAGGGTCAGTGTTAAGGACCAGAGAAACAGAACAACTTCTAAAAATGCCTTTCAAGGCTTTCCCACTTGTCACTGTTGAATTAAAACACTTTTCTTTCCAAGGATACTCCGCCGTGGGCCTGCACAGCCTGAGTCCAGGTAAGGCTTTTTGGCACATCCTGACAGGGATCAAGAAACATTTTCCTTCCTTACCTGCTAAATATAAGGTGTCTATCAAAGCAGCCACCATCCACCCCTCCGTACTTCGGAAAGGCTGCCCTGCGGGTCAGCCGTGAGGTAAAGTTAGTTGGCGCTTGGCGCCTCTGTTTTGGCTCAGGACACTGGTGGGGAGTAAAGAGAGAGAAAGGGGGACAGGTGGCAACAGGGTTCTTGCAGCGGGCGTGCTGCTCCCTAAGGTACTCTGTGATTATACTGTCCAGCGTGGGTGGGGAAGGAAGGTGTCTGTCCAGCTGCTTTTTGATAGCTGGGCTCTGGCTGTAGGCGCCATGGTCCGATTTTTGTCGCAATGCTCTCATTTTTCTGCCGTTGCAGGGAGACGGCCTCTCCCTGACAAAGCTAATCCTGCCAATCAAAGGAGAGTTGGTGGCATAAGAAGGACCTGGAAGGGCAAGTGGACCTTGGGATGCAGACGGCCTTGCCTGAGCATGGACAGAGGTGGCAGTGGAACCTACGGAAGTGTGGCTACTCAAACGAGCTGAGATGCCATTAGCTATGCGAGGAGTGCGAGGGAGGGTCACAGGAGAGGCAGCAGCCGCAACAGGGGTGAAGGCAGATGAATGAGATGCTGCAGTCATGGGTAGGTCAGCCTCTTTAGTAAGGACAGACGCGGTTTCTCCTAGACCCTTAGAGATGAGATGGTTCCGAATCAGGAGCAGCAGCTCCTTCTCAGGAAACGTGATCCTTGACTGGGCCACCACATCTGCTTTCTGCAACCGAGCCAGAGAGACATCTGTGCCAATCAGCAATGGCTTCCCCGAGACACGCTCTATCAGCTCCGCAGCATATTTGCAGAACTTCACATGCTCACTGCGCTTGTCCTGAAGCACCGGCTCTTTCATCAGTTGCTGGATTTGACAGCTGCTGAAGAGGGGGAGCTTGCTGATAATCTGCCGGACAGTACTGCTGCGTGAGAGCCCCACCAAGGCTTTGCAGGCTAACGCTCGGATCTGATCTGCATCTGTGATTGGCATCTTTACAGACAGCAATGACAGCAGCACTTTGATACCATTGTTGGACTGTACCACATTCCACATCTTAGCTAACGTGTGCTCACTGCTCTTGGGGGCCTGAGGAAGCTTTCGCCGAGGAGTTCCAGAGATGAATTTGCCAATACTGGAGATCCGATTATCCGGGCCACATACACAATTAATGATGATCTGAAGGGCTGACTTCTGAATCTCGGCATCATGGATGAAAAATTCACCCTCAGCAACTCCAAGGATGATACTAATACCTAGTGAGGGAAAGAAATAGGGTTTTTAGTACTCTAAAACGTGTTTTACATGGTTCATCAGACATACAAGGAAGTCTCCAGCAAATTTGAGGAAAATAGGTAATTCTCTTCATTCTGGGAATTTCTGAAGCTCTGCTAACTAGTGTAAGACACATTTTTCTACCTCGCTGGTAAATTTTTTTCCTACGCTGATGCTCCTCCACTTCATCATCAGTAAGTAGAGAGTCAAACAATCGTTCAGAGAAGATTGGCCTAGGAATGCAAAATCTGACACAGAGAAAGATGCACAGGCATGCCTCTGATTCTTACTGCAGAAAACAACTCTTGTATAAATGTTAACAAAGTGAAAACAGAGAGGAAGGAAGGGGACCATGTTATGAAGTGAATAAAACAAATCATATCACAGCTTCCAAAAAGGAGTCAAGCAAAAATGAAACTCTGGGTTTGTTTTTTTCCCCTCACAGTTCCTGTTAGTTTCATGTCTGCTTCAGATCAAAACCCTCACTCAAGAAAGAATTAGTGTTTTGTCTAGAGAAGTGTTTTGTGCAAAAGAAACTGTCTTTTGCCTACATCTAGTACTCTGCCCATCTTTTATTTTTCTTTTTTTTAAAAAAAGTCAGGCCCCAGTTAATGCATAAGCCTTAGATCTGATCCAGGCTCATCTCATCATTTGCATACTGACTCTGCAGGTAGCCAGTTAGAGCGTAACTCAAACAGCAATAATTGTTCCTCTCCCATATTCTCAAATGCCGTATCCCCAGGAGACCTGAATTTCTGGGAAGTTGAGGAAACCCAATAGTCCCATTACAAAAGTAGATTTGGCTCCATCTGTATTTAATGAGCTCTTGAAAACAAGTGCAAGTCAAAGACCATGCCTCCAAATGTGTAATCCAATCACAGTGCTAATCATGACACAATTTTAACCACAGTCTACTCTCCCATTTATTTGCATCCCTGATAACAACTCTGAACACATGAATTATTTTAACCCTTATCTCACTGTAGGTGAGAAACAGCCAGCTGAAAAACCATGTAGTAGAAGACAATTGATAAGTGTGTAAGTCATCAGGACCATATTCAGCTTACCCACAGTGGAAACAGTAGATCCAGCTTCATCTAACACATCCACAGGTTCTGCCAGCTGCAACTGGATTTTAGGAACCACAGTCAGGATGGCTAGTACATCCAAAGCATATCGTACTGTGTCATTCCTGGAAGACAACAACAGAAGGACTTCTTAGAGGTGTACACACAAAGTTGTTCCAACAACATAAAATAGTATTCAATCTACCCTACTCCAACAAATAGGAGTAAGTCAGTCACATTGAATGTATTTGTTGATGCCTTTTTGATTTTAGAATGTTCCACTCAAAGGGCTGTTCTCCACAGAAGACTTGAAGCCTGCAGTCTGTCAACATTTATCCCACACTGCCCACAGACTCTTAAAAAGACTGTAATTTTGTATTTATAAAAATAAAAATGTTAAGACTTATCTAAAAAAAAGCATTCTAAATTAAACTTCTAAATCTAATTTAACTCTACATCTTAGCTGTGAAACACTGCTGTCTAAAATACTCTGTCACCAGTCAACCAGGAAGGAAGTTTTTCTGAAGTAAAAGGAAACTGTTCAGCAGTAAAACAGACAATTGTGATAGGGAAAAAGGCATTAACTTAGGCACCAGTTTAAGAGAAACACAGGTGTGTGGAAGATAAAAAGGGCTGTTAAGCAAGTGGTGGAAGGGCAGAACAATGCAAGAAAAGGGGGGGAAGGTTTATAAGCCTGTATGGAACAGTAGGAGTTAACCCAGGTAGCAATTAGGGAACAGCTGCAGAGAGTAAGAAACAAGAGAACAGAAACTACCCAGGAGAACGCAACCTGAGAGAGAGAGAGGGAGGCAGTGGATTGTAGAAGTAAAACAGATTTCCAAGGCTTTTAAGTTAAGTTAGGCAAGGAGCTCCTGCAGGCAGCAGAAATAAGGAGGAGCAAGTCCTGGTGACAAGAATACTACTGATGACAACTACTTATAGCAGACAGTGACTCACCAGTGAACATCTCTAGAGAGGACTACAGATTTACTCTGGGGAACTGATGGTCATTAGGATGAATAGAGGCTGGAACTTTGCACCCATCCTCCTTTTGAACTGGGGACAGGATCCTAAAGGTATTCTATCTGAGCCTGCTGGCAGTTCCCTTTCTTTTGTAACAATAAAGATGCTGCAGATCTTTTGGGGGTAGGGAGTCGGGGGGAAGAGGTGGCACAAAAAGATAACAGAAAATCATGGTTCCCCCCACAGCTTGTCTGCAGCCAAGACAAAGGAGAAACTTAGAAGTGGCAACTACCAACATGTTGAAGTTTAGCAGCTGGTGGTGTATCATCTAGGGACATGAACCTGAGCAACACACAGTAACAATCTTCAGTCTTTTTCCTCTCTCAAATGCTGGCTTGTTGCATATTCACTCAACTTGGCTCAGTTATATCTGCTCAGTAAACTTGAAATCAACAAAGCGATACGGTGTCCTCTCTTGAGTCAGCTAAACTTACTATACATCCAAATAGACATTCCACCTAGTTCCAGGATTAAGGTCTGTCTTGATTTCTTCACCCTTTATTTTGAAGGTTTTCTACCCTTTCTCTAACAAAAAGGTAAACAAATTTTGAGTCAGGCAGAAAGTGACACAGAATTGTGATTAAGCTCTACTATGATGCTGATTTCTCAGAAATCAAAAGCCTGAGTTTTTGGCTCTTCGGAAATCTCATGACATCCCTCCCTCTACCTCAAAATTTTAGTCCTGCTTTCCACAGTGTTAGCTTTCGTAATCACTGTGTAGCCACAGCACAGGTCCTAGCAGCACTAACCAGTGTGTGCCTGTTTTAAATGCTATCAGAGGGGTAGAAAAATCTAGAAATGTTATGTCCTGTCCAAGAGTCACAATTTATTGTACTAAAATACAGTTCTACAGCAAACAGCTCACCTTGCATAGTACGTCTTCCAGTTGCACGCTATTGAAATGAGCTGAAGCATGAGTTGGACGCAAGACAATTTGAGAAAAACCTCTGCTGGCTCCCAGTAGAGCTGTGCTGGACCATACTCAATGAGGAACTCCATCATCTCTACGATCTGCTCATGAGTATATGAACAGGCCTGCAGGGAAGTGAGTTGGAAGCATTAGAAAGAGATCACAAGGGTTGCAAACCTGCACATCAAGTCCCCCACTGCTGGGATTTAACTGAAAACTGCATCTACACAGAGCAGTCTACCAATGTCTCTTGCAGATTAAGTATTTACTTTCTGTTTTATTTCCCAATTATAAAGGAATACAGCAATTGTCCCTATCATATACAATAATAAGCTTAAGAACAATATCCTTAAAGTTTCTCTGCAGTCCTAGAAGGCTCAGGCCAATTTAAGAAGTTACATTAAATTAAAATTCTACTCTGCTTTTAAGCTACTACTCTAGGAGTTACTAGACCATCATTCAAAGTATGTTTCTGCTAAAATATTAAAAAAGGCTGCAAAAAATATTTAAAGTTTCTAAGTTCTGACTACAAAACATACTAAAGAAAAAAGGAAACTCCTAACAAGCTTGCTTTTTTTTAAATTACACAAGAATACAACAGCTTATACACATTTCTTTAGTTACTGAAAATAAGTGGTTTGCAGAAGCAAAGAAACCCTGATGTTTTCTTATTTCCGTTCTCCTAGAAAATCATCATATATTAAACTAGAAATCAGAGCTGAATGTGCTCCCTCATAACAAGCAGCCATAAAATTCAGTTTTAAAACAATACCAAAAAAATATCACTTTGCAGGGATAAAGTCAGAAAAAAATCACGGTCAACACAAGAATCTCCCAGGTTATTCCTAAAATCTATAGTGCCCGAAAGACAAATTTCATTTGTGGTTATCAAATCAAAATTATTTCCAAGTTTTTCATCATTATGAAAAACTTTTCTATGCATACAGATTTTGACCTTTCAGAGATGAAAAGCATAGAAAAACCCACAAGTAACAAACAACAACCTGCCTTTAACTGAAGTTTTTCAAAGATGGAAAAGGAACCACAGCAGGTGAGCAGGAACCTTAATCAAACATAGTTCAGATGAACCTCAAAGGCTCTTTTGTTTTTTCCTGTTGCAGTGTCATTCCACAAGGCAGGAAAAGAGTACAAATAAAAAAGTCCCTATCCCTATAAATCACAGTGCCTAGTTATTCCACTGGCTTCAAAGGACACCCACGTACTCCCGCAGCTTGGATTCACTTGAAAAACACAACGACCGTGTTAAAAGCTTGCCACATGCTACTCACCTTGTAGGGGGGCTGTGGATGGACCAGAATGCCACCTTCAGTGCGCTGGAGCGACTGCTTCACCTGTTCAAGTTTGATAGCAAGGTGAGCCTCAAAGTATCTACGCAAGGCCATGCAGGTGTGTTTCCCGGTCTGGCGACTGGCAAAGATCTCATCATCACTCAAGAGGGCTCCTTGGTCTTCCAGGTTTAAGATCTCAAGAGTGCTTATCTTCAGAAAGAGGTTGGGTGGGGAAAAAAGAAGTTTCATCAGCTCAATCTTCGGCAAAAAAAAAAAAAAAATCACCTACAATTCTCAGCTGCATTTGTACTAAACCCAAACAATCTTTATTCTGCCACACAAGACAAACAAGCTCAAGAGCTGACAAAAGCTGCCTGAACAGAAAAGGCTATCTGTATGATTTAAGCCTAAAAAGAACCATTCCCCCTCCTTCACTATGACAAAAGAAATCCAGAAGTTACATCAATGTAGATCTGGAGGCTGTGTTGTGCCTAATATTATTAGGCATTAAATTACACAACACAAATATGCTTACACCCTGCAGTGCTGATGTCCCTGAGTTAGATACAACCCAAGATATTAGGACTGCGCAGCAATACGATGCAGATGTACCAGCTTTTGTACATAAACTGTATAATTTGTGCTCATGGAATACCATGGTTACCACAGCACACACACAGCTGTACCTCTCCTGGAACAAGGCTGGATTTATCTGCATCCAGAAGGGTACATGACACCTATGTGGAGTGGTGAGAAACACTTGAACTACCACTAAGACACCAGTTTGAATAATTACTGCCTAATCCAGGAGTTCCACCAAAAAGCTCTCAAACGGTAGCAAGTCTCTGGACAATAATCATCATCATCATAAAAATAATAAAGATAAAGGCATCCACGTGTGTGTTGCTTAGAAAACTCACCCCACTTCTCCATTTCTTGGGAACTGAGGAAGAAAAAACCCCAAGCAAACCCAAAGAACAGAACTCTCTTGTGTTGTACTGTAAAGGGTGCAAAACCTGACCCTATGACCCTGTTCACCATATAAAATTACAAGCCTTACCAGGTTAACCAGACGACGAAGGCCATCATGCCTGTCAAAGAGCTCCAGGACAGCACGGAAGGAGAAGCAAATGGAGAAGAACATGGTAGCATGGCAGCAGCCCGAGGCATGGGAGCACTCCATTAGCCATAAGGTGTAGTTTACTACATCTGAAAGCACGTTATGGGGGTGCATGCACACCTAGAACGCAAAAGAACATTCTTGAGAAGGACTTCAAACTCATTGCTGAAGAGAATTTGTTCGAGAATGAGGGCTCTTTGAGGGGCAAACAGTCAGAGGACAAATATCAGTTACTCCCAGCTTGACACAAAATAAAAAGTCCCATTTCCAGATCACCAAAAGAAAGCCCCTGTGAGACTAATAAAGGCTGTGATATGACAATGTAAGACTAGCAATTGGTCCATTCCCATACCTAAACACAACAAATACAGCAGTCTTAGTGCAGTATAATTCCAGAGAGTCCTTCTCTGTACTACTTCAAGCTATCCAAAGAATGCTTCACTACAGGCAGAGAAGGAAGAGAATTTTCCACTGAAGAAAGAAAATTCTTCTCAGTGTAAGAGTATCATACGCTATGGTGAAGTTCTAGCACACTCTGGTAGCACTGAAGTCTAGGGTAATTTCAAGGATCATCAAATGCAATTCAAAAGCTTGACTTTTTCTGGAAATAGACAACTGAACTAGTCTCTCTTTTCTCAGACCCTGCCTCTGAGATGTGCAGACCATGTGCTCAGAACTGCACATTTGCATATGTTTGTTAGCTTCTAATGAAGAGGAACTCAGAACCCTGTGCCAGGGTCAGGGCCCAGAGGAACAGTGCAGAGTGCTGAAGCACTGGCACCAGCTGCTATATGCCAAGTTAGCAGACTTTTTTTGGTCTTTTTGGACATACTCAAGAGAATACAGTGCTACCAGCTCCAGCCATGCTTCCACCCCAAGACCTGAGGCTTGACATGGACTAAGTGACAAGGGACTGACCCTTGAAACTGGCTTCCTCTGAAATCCAAAGAAAAGAGAGGAACATACCACAGAAACCTGCTCTACCTGCTATCTGTGGATATTGGGAATAACATCTGGCAGATGAGACAGTGTCACTACAAAGCAGCTGCATGGTTTTATGACATGGCCTGAGGATGTCAAGCAGAAGGAATCCTCATGCAGCACACACTGCCACGGCTTTTGGGTTTCCTTTTGAACAACCATGCAAGCAGCAAACAGAATCAGGGAGAAAAAAAAAAAAATGAAAAAAAGGGAGCACAGAGAGTTTTCTTGTGACAAAGTTCAGAGAAACACCAAAGCAGGGCATACGCAGCCAGGGTCCACCTTTCTGACATAATGGACAAAATGAAGTGGAGGGAACATTATTCCAATTTCACCTTTCTTGCCCTCATAAGGGAGATGTAACACAGGGCACAGACAGCCTTGATCAACTGTGATTACCAAAAGGTTTTTGAACTTGCTCATATAAATGCCTGCAGAACACAAATGCCAGCAGAATCCAAACAGATACGGCCTTAAACAATCACTATCGGTCCAGCCTCTACGTGCTCAGGAGTGTTAAGCATGTTAAATCACAACACACATTCAGACAGCATAAAAAACTAGGAAAGAATAAGCAGAAATGTACAGTCACTAGTTTAACTGTTTGCATTTTCAGCTGAAAAAAACCCAAAAAACCTAGACAATGCCAGGGACAGGCCAGGAATCAAAAGCCATCGCTCAAAGTAGAGCTGGAAGGCTTAAGGCTACAACTTTGCAGCTGCTTGGAATGAATCAGAGCAGGATGCTCCCATAAGCTGAAAGTTCATCTCTTTTTTTTTTTTTAATTGGCATAGTAGTAACTTTAGAATAAACTGAATTAGTTCATAGATCAGCATAGACATGCTACTGCCAGTACAAAAAATAAAAAAGTAAATAGAATCACTGTTTAAAATACCTGGGAAACTTAACTGAGGCTTAAGCGTGGGCTGCCACATCAGCCTGTCTGAAGGGATGCTTGCTGGAGGAACACTACTGAACTGAGAGGAGGATTCCTTTTAACAATTTTTTTTCTGTGTTTAAATATTAGACGAGGAACTTTACCTTCATTATCAGCTGTTTTAACATTTATAAGCTCAGGTCACAAAGAACCCTTAGAGTCATTTAATTTGATTTTCTGAACAACACAGACCAGACCTGCTGCACTTTAACACCACCACAGAAGTTGCACTGCTGTCTGGAATCTGACTGAGGTACTGTGTGACACTGAAGCTATACACACTGGGACTGTGCAAGGAAAAAAACCCAATCTCGGGTATAGGAGTCTGTTGGAACAGATGGGAAAGACAAATGAGAATGGTGGAGTTTTTCTTTCTTGAGGGGAAGAGCGAATACTACAATGAAAAGGGTGGTGAAAGCGTTGAGACAAGGACAACAAGATAGAGGTCTTCTGTTCATTCCCTAGGAACTGGAACCGAAATCTACACCCTTGAAACAAAACGCTCAAATACACCATTATTTATATACTTCCTATTGCCTCTGCACATACCAAAGTCTTCTATATAAATTTCCTTTTTAGCTTCGGAGATCTTTATTCACTGTTTGAACACAGGTAGAAACACTTAGAAATGATGGGAATCACTGCAGTTAGGAGTAAAAGAATGCCTCTTACCCTCTCCATGGCATCTTGATTGTAAGACAAATAATATAAACACATGGAGACCCCTGTTGCTGCCATGGAAGGACGAGGAATCTCCAGCAACTTTTGCACTCCTCCATGAGCAACAAACTCAGTTGCAAACTTGTTGTGCAGCAGCAATGATGCCAAATGCTAAAGAAGGATAAAAGCAGATTAGACTGGAATTCTTCAAACTGTCATCAGTTCCATCCCCTGCCCCACAGAAATACAGAAGGCAGAAAAAACAAGCGCTCCGTGCTTTGTCCACCTTATTTCCTCCTCCCATTATATTTAACGGCAGAATGTAGTATTTATCCCAATAACAAAACCCCCAAAAGGCACTATCACTTTGTTTTACACATCTTGCAAATGAAATACAAGAAAAGCAGAGCAACTCAGAAATTATCCAATAGGCCACCTTAACTCTTCCTATTCTTTTCATATTAACTCACTTTCTATTATCACTAAGAAATATTTAAATTTGCATTTACACTTTGTATACATCATATTGCTGGCAAGAAGAATTTTACAAAATTAAGTTTAAAGGCTATTCTTAAAATGGAAGTCTGCAGCTGCACTGAAGTTTACTACGCTTTACTTTTCTGTATTACCAACACCTTAGGAGGAAACAGTAAGAGCCACTGTAAACCACAACCTACTTCCTACTGGGGTAACCTACACCTTTGGTAGGAACACTGTTCCTTGGAAATAAATTCTCAGACAAATGACAATTAAACGGAGATAAAGATGACACTGGAGGACCAGACACAGAGAAGTTAGTGCGAAAGGGAAACAATGCACAGACAAATATAACTTGTGCTGCTGCACTGCAGGTTTGGCTTGAAGGTGGTTATTTTGTGTGGTTTTGTACCTCGGGGAGGCAATCTAAAGACCACTCACACAAAGCTATTGTATTTCAAACATTAAGCTCAGAGATGTCATGCTGGGGCTTCTGGGAGTAAGACCCTTATGCTTCTTACTCCTCACAAACGTCCCTTGAGATGACAGGCAGTGGAACAACTCAGGAATGCCATCTAAGGGCAGCAGGAACACTAGCATTTCACAGAAAAAGGAATTTTTATCATCTTCAGATAGGCAGACAGCAAGTGGAATTACTGGCACTTCCTGCAAAATTAAGATCTTTTTACCCCCTCCCCTCCTTTTTTTTTTTTTTTTTTTAAATTTCAAATACTTGAGAGTTATAAAACCAAACCACAATGCATTCAAGTCGAGTGAAAGCCAATTCCAATCCCAGTGAACCCTGCAAGATACACAGGCCTAAAGAAGGTAAGCATTTGCCTTTGACATATGCAGCAGCCATACATTCGACGCTTTTACAATGTTATGGTACATTTTATGCATTATGAAAGTAATTTACCTTAAGGGCTTCAAAAGTGAGCAGCACATCATTGGTTCGCTTCAAATCAATGTAATACATCATCAGCTCCCTTGATCCCAGTTGCATAAAGATGGGTAGTAGCTGCGAAAAATAAAAAAGGGAGACTAGCTGAATGTTTCATGGGAAATACACAGTCTGGTTTGGTTTTCACTCGCTCAAACCCCCAGTTTTCCCCTATTGGCAGATACCTGTTATGAGAGGTCAGTGGTAACCAGCTCCATCCATAGGAAGCAATAAAGGTTAACAGACCTCTTGTAATACATCTGCTGACTGCAGCAAGGTGCATGACAGCTGCCACAGGGAAATCTTAAGACTCTCCTTCAAGTGCAGCTATGGCAAGTCCACACAGATACCACCCTGGCGATAGGTTCCACTTTTCATCTGTGCAAAGACAACTACCCAACAACTGAACAGAAAAAAAACAGGAGAGCAGGGCAACAAACCAAAACCCTTCATGTAATTCTTTGTGTAACAGCTTTATAGTATTAATTCCTATTCTTATATCCTATTATTGCTGGCATATGAAGCGATCCAGTCAGCATGCAGGGTATTAGGGGCATAATGGTTTCTCTTCGTCTCACAGAAGCAACGCATACACGTGCACACATACGACACGTATATCACAAAGCAGAACTGTGTTGCTTTGTTCTATTTCAAGTCAAGTTAAACTACCTAAAAAAAGATTAGACAGAGATAAAGGTGGCTTGCAGACATATGCTAACTTGAGGTTTATTTCAAAAAAAAAAAAAAAAAAGGAAACGCATTTTGGTTAATCTGACACTGCACAACTACTTTGTCCGTGTAAGTAACAACAGCTCTGAAAAGCATCTGCATAACATTGGCACTGTCATTTCTCATCAGAACTTCTGCAGAGGTTACACAGACCACTTCATATAGCATTTCAAGTTCATTATTTCCTCAGACTTTTAATTGCAGGAGTCTACCACATCCACCAGAAGAAACAGGAAAAATGTCTGTATTTCAAAGTGACTTGCCCTGTGTCATGTAAACCATCACCAAACTTAACAGAAACCAGGAATAAAATTCCTAGTGCTATGCTCCAACTACTAGACCACACAACTGTTAGGTTCAGATTTGAGTATCATCTACCAAGTAATACTCAAACTAATGACTTCATCAATTTGAAAGTCATTAACAACTCAGGGAAGATTACTGATCTTAATCGTATCAGTAAACATCAGTGAGATACAACACCTCTGCAATTTTTTTCCCCACAATACCACTCATGGTTATGTCAGGAGAACTCAAGCACAGAGTGCTTCCTCCCATCTTCGTATGCTCACCTCTTGGTACTCCCCTAAGGGAGTCAGGTACTGAAGAATTAGCCTCTGCTCTATGGCGGGAGTCAAAGGGTAAAGTGTATAATTAGTGCCAATCACCCATGGGGACATTTCTGACCAGCTGCTGTTGGACAGTTCAACAAACATCCGCTCTGGTTCTGAAGCAGAGAAGCCCAGCTTTTGCTTGGCCTTCCGGAAGCCGTCTCTTTCATGCTGTTTCCCTGATTTGCTTTTTCTCAGTCCCCCATCATCTAGCTTTGTAGCAGAATTTACTCTGCTACTGGTCTTGTGACTTGAATCAAGATCAAAGGAGATCTCCATATCACCAGGAACTTCCTCCTGCTCTCCATCTACTGCCATCTCCCCATAATCCATATCCACAGCCTCTTCATCTAGAGGCAGCAGAGGGTCTGATGGCACTTTCCGAGGACTGGGACGCTTGTTTTCTTGTTTTGTAGTCATTTCAGTGACCTGTAACTCTCGTAGCCGTCGAAGCACCAAAGCCACCTGTTTCAGAAAAGAAGCATGCATGAGAACATACTTCTTGCTTTGATCATGCAACTCACATTTTTTTTTTTTATTCTTATCATACAACAAACGCCACAGCATAAAGTGTCAAGCATGCTACGGTGTACATGTGCCCAAAGATATAATGATTTCAAAGTGAAAAAGAAAACTCCAGTCCTTTTTGCTACAGCTACTTTCATTCTAAAATATCAGCACCTAGTCTCCTGCATGAGCAGGAAGTGGCTTGAAAGTCATTAAGAGCAGATGAGCTATACTAGTGCTAACAGAACCACACACCAGCCTACACCATCCTTCCATCATGCCTGCCCGGCCTAGAATAAAGGCAACATTCCCTTTTGAAGCAGCACCTTGGATAAATTGCAGTTCCACAAAACCTGAGGTCACGCTTTTATTTTTAAAGGCCTTATCTGTGCAAGAATTAGAACTCACCTAGGCTTCAACATACTGTACACTGTCCTGGGAGACAAATTTGACTATCCTACCTTCTTCCGAAAGTCATCTCAATTGCTGATAAACATCTCTCCTGGTTTTAGCTGGGACAGTGTTAATTTTCTTTCTAGTAGCTGTCGTGTTTTCAGATTTGGTAGAAAAGGAATGGCAATAATACATATTTGGTTTAGTTGTTGCCAGGTGATGTTTATACTATTCAAGGACCTTTTTCAGCTTTCCAGAAAAGCTGAGAAGGAGCGTAGACAGAATGATGGAGTGGCCACTGGAATATTCCATACAGTAAATGTCATGTTTGGTATATAAATGGGGGTTGGCCAGGGGCTAGAATACACGGTCACTCCTGGGGAACCAATTCACCATGTGGTGAGAGTGACTTGTGTTGTATTACTGTATTTTGTATATTCTTTTACCATTGTTATTATTATTGTTATTTTCCTTTTCTGTTATTGTTCTATTAAGCTGTCTTTAACTTAACCCACGAGTTTTTTTTCCCTTTCCTTTCCCCTCTTATTCTCCCTCTTCTCCCTGCCCTTCTGGGGAAAGGGGGACAACCTGCAAGCAGCTGCATAGTCTTGGCTGCCGGCTGAGCTTAAACCATGACAACATCATACAGAATCAACACTAAACTGGTGAAATGTTTAGTTACAGATGTAAAGCTTCTGAAAATTTTTCCTTAAGGAAGCTATGAATATGAGTCCCATTAAAAAGTATAGTATTTGCCTCCTTAGGTTTCCATTGGCATTTTTAACACAACCGGTATAACAGAATAATCAGGCTGCATGCCCCAGGCCTCAGCAAACGCATGGTCATGAGCTACTGACTCTTACAGATATTATTATAACCACTGTATGACCCATGTTAATACTCATGAACGTGAGCTACCCACAAATAAAAATAACAACAAAAAAAAAAAGGTAAAGGTATCTGCCCTCTAAAAAAGGAAAGTGATCAAGAGATCATTACCAATTGCGAATTCTCGTCCCGGTAATTTGCAGCAATATCTTGGTTTTCCATGGCTCCTCCTAATAACCCCGTTGCGTATGTCCTTAGTGGCTGATCAGCCTCTCGTGCCCACTTGAAGAGATTTTCAACTATGCCTTCCTAGAATGAAGAAAATAAGAAAGCAAATCCAACAGATTTCATTTTTAACTTCTCAGTCACAGTGAAAGCATCTGTCGGTAACAATTCTCCCGATCTCTAGTAATGACCAGGCTAGATATCCTACCAATCATGTAACGAATCAAAAATATCTGGAACTAAAAAAAGGAAATAAATCTAACATTTTTAAGCTGCATAAAACTATTCCCAGGCATCAGATATCTGGAATTAGGATTTGTACACCTGCAAAAGTCTTCATAAGTGGCCAGTCGACCTACTGCCTGAGAAGTAGCAAAACACTAGGGATATAAATCCATCAGTCAAAACTAACAAGCCCAAAGCTTCTGTCAGTTTCACCAATATAAACCCCAAGCAATTCAGCAGGTTTCATAGAAGCTGTTACAAAGAGCTTACACCTAGTAGAATGGAATTTGGGTAAATTTCTTACATTTCAGGAAAAGCTTACTAGGGCGAAATTGAAAGGTCACTTAAATCAACAAGCTACCTGGTGCCAGAGGAACTCTTTACACTAATGACTCCTCACCAACCAAAAGAACAATTCTCAACATAGTCAGAAATCCATAATGTTTGGAGAAGAGAGAAACGCGTGCGAGTATATCAACGTGTACAGATGAAAATCTTAATGTTGAGTATGGTTAATAATTTTAATAGTAAAAAAATCATCGGTGTTTGAACACAGCCTGACAGGCAACATTTCTTAACAAGGCTGAATAACTGTTAATTAAAAATTAAAATAGTGAACTAAAAAGACAATGGTTTAGAATGAAAAATTTGATTTTTTTCCTCTAAATCACTACTGGATTTTGAAACATCATACAACAACACATCACTATTGTGACAGGAATCTTGCACATAATTTGAATCATAGGTACAATACAATAAAACCCCAGTTAAAAGTAATAATGAATAGACATACATTTCAATGAGAACTCTCAGCTTACAGTTTTTTAAAGAGTTGCCTGTTACATATTTAAATAAAACTGCATTATTATTTAAATGCTCTTATGTCATTAAATAAATAAACAAATAAACTGATAAGATGTGAAATACCTTGGCCGCTAGAGAACCTCTTTAAAGTACCCTCTTCAAACGCAGTTGTGAGCTATCCTAAAGCCCCCTACGTACAGGAACTCAAAATGCTGTAACAGAGCTCTATATATTCTCAAGTCAAAAGAAAAAAAGTCCTTAAGTGCAAAACTTAACTTAAAAATTTAATTTCAATTTACAGAAAGATTTAGTCTCTGGAAAAAAGCTATATCCTCCACAAATAGGGAAGTACTGTTTTGCTTTTAATTTTTTTTTGATCAAAGCCTCACAGTCCTAGCCTTTGGACAGGTTACAAATATCTCAAATTGAATTCAATCTGTCAACAAAAGGAGCACATTATTCTTTCCTTTTATCATGCTTTAGATTTCATATCCGTATTTCCAATAGTAAAGAAACTGATTTGGAACTTTTATACAAAGCACTACCTGATTTCCAAACTTACAAAAAACATTACATTCATTTTTACAGATAAGGAAACCAGGGCTCAGGAGTGAAACCAACTTTCTCCTCACTTTCAACCCTCCGTGCATTCCTTCAGAAAACCACATTTGTCAACATACAGAAGTCCATTTCAGCTGTCCATCACAGCTCCAGATAATCCCCACAAAGCATGTGGATTTTAGACTGCTTAGTTAAAGTATGACTTGCTTATCACTTAGCTCCAATAATGCTATCACTCTGCTATAGCTGGGGATTACTGGGCAAGACTCCTACAGCAAGTCTTCACATTCTATACGGCCTGCTCTAGTCACAGGCCTATGAAATAATTCAAAGTATAACATTTCCCAAAACATAACATTAAGTTCCAGCTCCTGCGTTTGAATCACTCCTGTTATACCTCACAAGCTGTGAAATACCCAAGATTTGGTCAGTTGAACAAGCCAACCTCACAAAGCCCCAAAACATTAGTAAGATTGAATAGATTGTCTCCCAGAGACAGGATTTCAATACAGCTTTTTACTGCTTTCTCCCGGGGGAGGAACTGTTGGAGTACATAATACACCAAGCTTAAAAACCAAGCCTTAGTACAGATGATACCTTTTCTTGAAAGACAACAGCTGTTTCCAGTCCCGGCATGATATCCAGAAGAAGACGGCAGGCAGCGGTGTTTAATGGAGGTTCTCTGCTTGTCATCACATAAGCATTCACTAGCTAGAGAAGATCAGGAACAGCATCGGTTTGAAATTCAGCTCTGACCAAAACCAGCGCAGCGGAAGCCTTACAACTCCCACAGCAGCAAAACAATAAAGAAAGAAATGTCAGTTTGTAAGCCCTGGATCTAAAGATGACTAGCCTTTAACCTGCTCCCTCCTGTGCCTCAGAAGTTGAAATTACTTCTCAGAGAAACAGAATTCCCCTCTGATCTGCTCTTCACTGACTAAATATCTATCTTGAACTGATCTGTAAAGATAAATGCCTAGAAAAAATTTTCAGTTCAGTAACAGTTAAACATGAAGAGATAATAGCTGAAAAAAAAAAAAAAACACATTTAAAAATGCACATTTTTAATGGCATCTGTGCTTGCTTATCGCTTGCAGTTCAAGACAGAAAAGTACACGCAAGCAACCTGACAGAATCCTTACAGCAACGTGTACTGATACAGGTGCTTGCAGGGACGGTGAGGGTAACAAAAATTCTAACTATTAACTCATGTTAGAGTGTAGCAATGCAAGAGAGAAGCCATACTATTGCCTCTTAATCCTCTGCCTGAGTCTTCTAGAGCTGACACACTCCTCTGCCCCGACAGGCAGTCCATCATTTCCAAGTAGTCAGAGAAAAGGCATTGGAATTACTGGTATTAATTTCTACTACAGAAATTAATTATACTTCTAAACTTGTGTTAGAGGAACTACATTTTCTTTAAAGAGACTGATAAACCTTGAAAAGAACTAATTTCAATTGTTACTACACATATTCCAGCACTCCTGCACAGCTCATGAACTCCCCTTTCCTTGAGTCACTTTAACAGTGGCAAATGAGTCACACTTAAACCTATTTTAAAAACCACTGCTATGGAAGAGATAATCCCTAAACCAGTAAAATAAATATTAAATAAGTACTGAGGTGAACCAGCACAGAGTAAACAAAACCCACAAGAAGGTGTCAAGAATTAACAGATACAGTTCTCGGAACAAACCTACCGCATTCATGAAATCATCATTCTTGAAGAGTATCCTCAGCAAGTGACCAAGCATGCACTCTGGGTCCGCTCGACCTGTGGGAGAAACAGAAAAAGACTGAACTATCTACCTCAAGATGTCAAGATCAATACTGAACTGCTATCTTCGAACTGATTGTGGAATACTCTAGTCAGCAGGACCTTTCTCAGAAGAAAAACTACAGAAGAAATCATATGAATTATTCACTGACTTCACATTTCTTCTAGTAGGCATTACCTCCCTAGAATTCCTACCAGTCAAAGCACAACACATTCTAGTAATCCAATAGTATTAAACTGTCATTTTTGTAGACAGTGAAGATGCAGACACCAAGCAAACTGTTCCAGTAACTTGGAAAAAGGCATTTCCAAAAATAAAATAAAATCTAAGGATAATAAGATAAAAAGCATCAGTGACTGTATGTAAAAGCACCACTGACTAGTATTCTAAAGCACTGCACTTACTCAACAAAGCAAATTCAAGATAATCTGAGACAGACTGTCTTGTCTAACATCTACTACTTCACATTAACTACAACTTGTTAACATGATCATACCCTTATGTCATAAATCAGTCTCTGAAACACACTTCCAAAACTCTACTCAGGGCCTCAAAATCTTGCAGCAAACATCAAAACTGCCAGATATCAGCCCTCCAGAGCACAATTACGCACTGTAAATGTAGTATCAGACCTTGATCAGCAGTGGGCACATTCAGGCTAAAACTTGCTTCTCTTAAATAAGAACTACCAGGTATCTGCTGTGACAGAGTTGGTGCTGCCAAAACCATTCAGGGCATCTTACCTGGGTGTCGGTCATCAAATGGGTCTGGATCCCCTTTGCGGTACTCTTCAGTCTCCTTCTCAATCAGCTCGGACATTCTGCAGAAGGAACAACAACAGATGAGCAGAATTCACACTTGGTCTTCTCCTAGAACACAGCTTCTTACAACACCCCGTCTGTCAAAGCACTATAAAACAGTTATCAGGTTTCATTTGAACAGTATTCAGTGCCACCAGAGGATTTCAGACTGTTCACAATAGAGGGATGAGAAAAGAGACTTGCTTCATATCTCACACACATACACCCCCTGCTCCAAAACACGCTGAACCCATATCAACAGCTCAGTGATGCACAAGCACAATGCTCTGGAGGGGCCAATACCTTTTATTTATTCATGTTAGAGTCCTGGTGATGTTCTATGACACATACTGTAGAGAACTAGAGTAAATCAAGGGCTTGAGTAGCACTTCTCACCATCACATAGTCTTTCTTTTGCAGTAGAGTTAAGTTCTGTACAGCTGACTTAGTCCTCCTTCCCACTCAGTCTGCCCAGGGGCAGCCGCTCAAACTGCCTACACAACTTTTTGTTATTTTTGCATATTAAATTTCAATAATATTGTGTAATAATAAAAATATTTAATATTTAATAAACTATTGTGTAACCTCAATTCAGCTTATCCCATCAGCTCCATTCAAAGCTCAACTTTTTAGCATGTGTTAGCTACCTCAAGGGATAAGACAAGGAGAAACTCAGCCAGCTCCCTATTCATAGACCTTCAAAATACTTTAAATGCTCCTCCATATCAGACAAAAATTGAAGGTTGTTTTGAAGTTACGCCTTCCCCTAAACTGAGAAGCAGTCTCAGCAGACACAAGAAATCCTATGCTCTACTTCATTTAGAATGAGCAGTAAGAGAATTAGCTATTATTTTTATTTAAACAAAATCAAGAAGAGGGAGATTATCTGATGTTCAAGCAATAAATAATGCCATAGTCATCCACTGCCTTTCTCCATTAAACGTTACAGCAGAAATACATGCAGTTTGAGTTGAAATAAAGAGCAGTATTCAAAAAACACTAGCAAATTAAATCTTATTTCCTTGGTATAAAATCTCATTCCCTCCCCTCTACTGAGGGGTCTACTCTAGACTCTGAGGTCTAGAGTAGGGTAGAGCATCTATGTGCAGCACAGCATTTTAAAACAAGGCCTTAATGCCTCAGGGTAGAGATCTAGGCAGAGTTGTAGGGGAGGGAAAAACTGCTGGAAGGTTACAGTAACCCCTGGAAAAATATTTGTCTTTTCTAAGGATTTCCCTTAGAGAATGCCACTGACTTCTATTCCATTCCTGCTACTTTCCAGAAAATATCCTGTGCTCCCAGGGACAATTAGAGGCAAAAATGTACTTAGTTCTGTCTCTGTAAACTACACTGACTTGCCAGTATGACAGAGGATGATGTTATGAAGCCTGCCCAGACTGTACGAACAACAAATTAGCTTACAGGAATGAACAGAGAACTTTCCTGCTTGCCTCTGATCTGACAATTACCTTTCAGCAAACTGTTTATCCTGTGGAGTTCCAATATTTACTTAGAGTAAAGTCTGGATGTGAAGAGATGCAAATTATGTCCCTTGCTAACAGGTGGCACAGCGTGAGCTCTCATGAATTTCTGTCAAAAGAAGTTACTTAAATACTCCACTGCCAGCTCCTCTTTTTTTGCCATGAGAACTAATGGCTTGAGGGGTGCCTGCTGACAGACAACTGGGACAACTGGAGTTGAGAAGCTGCACCCTGGACTTGTCAGGTCTTTTAAGGTGATAATCAGCATTTTGATTATGTGCCAGAAAGGACAGACAAGCAGCAGGGAAAGCGAGCATTACATTCTCATCAGTCCATCCTGTTTAGGTAGGCAGCCAAACAGCATGCCAGCTGAAGCTGCCGAGTGGTTTCGGGGATGACAAAATTATCACAGCCTAGATGAAACTGGGACGTGAATCATCAATGACAGGGTTTTTTGAGACAAATAGTCACAATTGTTTGGCCAAAATAAAAGCACTGCCTCTTTAAAATTGACTTTCAAAAAGAAAAAAAACAACAACCAAGCTTGTTTGTAATACCCTTCTTTTCACAAACCACCTTTGTACATGCTAGTTAAGTGACTTGGATGAATCTATCTAGATCAACAGCTTTGTCAATTCTCAGTTGAAGCAACAGGAGAGTCAAATAACTAACAAAGCTCATTCCTGCCTCATAACGTAGGCACATGGTACACAGGGCTTTAACAGAAAAACAATTCACAAAACCACAGAACTTTTATTCAGGTTTCGAGATTTCCTTCATTCACTTGGCAATATATTGGTTCTCCAGCCACTTCAGAGTTTGCACAGATCTGTCCTCTTACTGCTGAAACACTCAGTACCGCACTCTCACATACGCTGTCTCAGCATCATATTCAACAGGTCCCCATCCTCACAGGGAAGTTCTCTTCCATCTAGCTCAGAAGGCGGAAGGAAGTAGAAAAACGTCACTCACCAGCAAGCATGACCACAGCTTCCTCTGTAAGTCTAAAACAATATGCAAGGGCACTACCCTGCCTCAGGACATCAGCTAACACAAGCTCCAGTTGGTGAGGATTCCTAGCATCTCTTCCAGCAAATTCTTTTAAACCTATGCTGTACTTAAAACCCTCTACTCTAAACAGATACATGGCTTTTGTTGATACCTGAAGCACTGTAAATCCAACTTCTGCCAGAGCTAGTAGATCCCCTTGTTATCTACCTCAAATAAATCTCTATTATCTCCACTAAAGCCAAAATACCCAAGCTTTCACCATCCATAATCACTCTGCTGGATAGAACCCTTAGAGAACAGAAAGAGTTATCAGACTTGTCCAGGCATAAATAATGTAGGGAACTCAAGGAGCTGAGAGGGAGCAAGAAGTGCCAGACTGCTATAAACACAAGAAAAGACATGTTTTATTCAAATTTCTTTACATTTCTTAGAATATAGCAAGTTTCTGCTGTTTATGCCTGCAAGACAAAGCCTTGAAATAGCACATATGTTTCCTTCGAGACACAAATCAGACAATACACAAAGATACACCAAAACATGTTTCATGATTTTCAAGAGACCTACTCATTTTCAAGTGTTTAGGATTGGCTTTCTGCTGCTCATCTCCCTCTTCTACGCTGCTATTTTTAAAACATAGTAAGAACAGCAAAAATGTTGTGCCTGCCAGGTGAGACATGGCACAGATCCGTGCAAAGAAGCTCCACCAGATTCCTGTTATTTCCACCCAGTGCCAGCTCAGAATCTGTGCACTGACTTGTCTGACCCAACACCACAGAGCAGCGCAGTACAGAAACCTGGATTTCTCTTAATGTACAAGTGCAGTAAGTCCTTCTGCATATACCAGGCAGGCCCAAGGTCTGCCAGCAGAGGCGTGAGGTGGAACTGGGTGCAATTTCTGTGAATCTCCTATTAAAGCAAGCTCAGTATCAGTTTACCCAAGGGGCTTGGGAAACCACAAATGCAATTGACAATTGAAATGTTTTTCTTGTAATATGAGATGTCTTATAATTAATGGTGTTGCTGGTACCTACACATCTCCTAAAAATAATTTATTGGTCCAGGGAATTTTTCCTCACACATACAAGGCCATTCAATCAACATCCAGTTAAAAATAAAATTAATCAAGTTTTAAAATTTTGCTTTAAACATGCCCTATGAGCTTCAATAAAATCTTCTCAAGATAATCCCCTTGATTCATCCAAGGAGTTGCTCTCATCCTTTCATTTAATCTGATGAATGTTACTACAATCACAAAACCCACACCACCACTCTGACGGAACAACATTCTCATAGCTTTTGATCTTGATTAACATTTTACAAGGTTCAGGTGAAGATACCGAAGTTATTTCAACTATTTCATGACTCCTCTAACTTCTATTATTTCAGATAATTAAATTCATGTTTTAGAGATCGTCTGTTTAAGATCTTTGCAATATAAATTTCTTACCAAAAGATGTGTGTATTTAAATACCACACTTACAGTTCAAGTTCCAGACCAAGAAAATGAGTTACCAACAGGTAAAGCAAAACCAGAGTAAAAGCTGCTCCTAAGTAACTTCAGGTATTCAAATTTAGGAATTTATTTAACAGATCTTACCTGGTGAGAATAGGGACCATGTCTTGTCCGCTGCCATGTTCTTTCTCCCATTGCTCAAGCAATGCAGTGAGCTCAGCCTTGGAGTCCACATGCCCAGATCCTGAAGTCATGGCTTAGCCTAAGGCAGAGGTAACAAGCAAACACGGGGAAAAAAAAAAAAAGGCAGAAAAATGAGAAATGAGAAATCCCACACTGAAATAATCTAAATCCATTAGATTTAGATTACAATTCATTTGGAAGAGGCAAGTAGATACTCAGGAACAAGGAGTGAGAAAAGATTGACAGAATACTGCTGAGGTTCACTTTAAAAGTTGGAAGTTTCTTTTTTGGCCTTTGCCTGAAGAATAAAGAACACATGCACACTTTGAACACAAGTCTTAACTGGTGTATGACAACTCTGATCATGATGGGAAGTATGCACACCTAACCGCAACTGTGTTCGGTATTGAAGCTTTTTAAAACTCTACCTCAATTCCATGAGCAGACCTGAGTTAGTCCTTTGGTATTGCTCAGGGATTTATTCAAGAAACACAAAGCCAGGGCAGCAAGATTATGATCAGTGTCATTACTCCAGTTTAACACCCTCCAGCCAGCAGTGAAGGTGCCAAGAATCCTATTAGCTTCACGCTGCCAAGGAGGCAGAAAGCGGCAGCTCTGAGCAGCTGTGGGCAGTGGAAGGAGCACCAAAAGAGCAGTAGCTGGGAAACAGAGCAGGTCACCCCATCACTACTTGCTCAAGGCTTCCAAAGACAGTCAGTGGCTCCAGTAAGAAGGAAGAATGATCACAGGAGGCAGCACTGGAGCAATTACTTCAGGTTTATCAGCCTTGCAAGACAGCAGCTGACAAAAGATTTATCTTCCCATCCTCTAAAGTGAGATCCCCCTACAGTACTGAGTGACTTGTTAAGGTACCATTTAATGAAGGGAACTATCACTCTAGATTCTGTTTAAGCCTCTAAATTTCCAGGCGTCAGTTTTCTTCAGTCTGATAACAATCTACTAGAAATATTAACAGACCAAACTAGAACACAATCTGTCTCAAAACACTGCCATGCCCTTAGTTTCCAATCTGACAGACTGTGATTGCTGTGAATGCTGTGAAGAGTTGTAACTTCTGGAGGAAGCAACACCCAATCCAAATTTATAAATTGACCCTGTATTGAAGATGGGGGGGAAGAAATCAAAGCAGAAGAAATTCCTTCATGTCCATAAACGCATGAAAGTTTTCAGCATTTCATTAGCCATAACTTGGCCAATATCCATCTGCCATCAAATTAAATATCTGCTTGTCATAACTGACACAGAGAAAGAACTTTCCAAAATGACGTTAAATACAAATATATTTAAGGCAGTGACATACACATCAACTCCTGAAATACATGTTCAGGAATCAGGCAAATGACAGACTATAAAGGGTCTATAGGTCAACACAGATTACATAACCATTTATAGCCCAAGTTCATTCTGAAAAACATCACCAGTTTTAGCTGAGTGCTGGATACCTCTAATTTGCTTAAAATCTTTTCTCATTTGGGGAATGGATGAACAACCCTACAGCTCTACCTCCTGTCTCATAGGTGCTTCTGAATTTAGTGTATTGTGGCTGGTTAGTTAAATGGAAGGCAAGTGAAGACCACCTGGCTGAAGATAAAACTGGCAGAAAAAGCCCCCGAAATCATCACCTAAAGACTATAGAAAAATAAGCCTGTGACTACAAGACACCCAGTCTGAAGAACACCATTTTGATAAGTACTATATGAAACGAGCATATGCTAACAAAAAACTCTACCTAAGCATAAAGAAAGATGATGCTTTCTAAATGACAAGTAATTATGATTTTATCTAGAGCATTCATTATTCATTCATCACAGAACTAGACTGGGAAATTTGATGCAAATGCACAAATTGCTTTGGAAAAAACACTACCTAAATGCAGGCAACAAAACATAATAAGATTGTACACACACACCCCCAAAACACCTTTGGAAAGGAAAACTATTCCAAGCTCATAGAGCTCCATTCCCTTTTTCATTAACTGAACACCACTTGCCAGCAGCACTTCTGTGCTTTTAAACATCACAGATAAACATTCAGACAAATCTACTCTGAGCCTCAGAATGCAAGTGCTGTTAAGTGTATCTGCATTCAACCGTTTCAGACATCTCCACCTTCATTCTATAACCAAGGGATACAGAAGAAAGTGCCTTGCGACCCCAGTGCTTCTATAAGACCTGTATAGGCTCTACTGCAATCTGAATAGTTTGCTTCCCCTAAAAACCCTAAATTACTCTAGCTAGAAAATAAGAAAGGTCCAGCAATACCTGCAACAGGTCAACAAAGTTCCAGCCAGGAAGACCATAGGAACTGCCCACGTTGCCCTCTGGGACACCCAGTGCTATACCATAACAAAGCGAAAACAGAAAAAACGCAGCTGTTCCTAGAACCCAGAGTACTACCTCACTTAAAGCACATTATAGATCTAAATAACTGACACACGACTATTTTCCTGAAATAAAGTTAAAACATAAAAATCCCATCCTTTCTGTTGGTACACAGCAATGAAATTAAATATCTCTCCAAGGCATCTCATCTATTCTGAATGCTTATCCCTCCCCCAATTTATTCAAATAAATTTGACTACTCTACATAACACCACAAAAAGCAGCAATAGCAAAAATTACCTCAAAGCATCTGCTTCCACAGTTCTCATCTTAATGAATGTTAGCAGTAAAATATACATGGATGGAATATTATGGCAGGTGAATGACTTTTTTAATACAAGAACCAAAGCAATTCCTACTGCCTTCACTTTTTTCAAGGATTCCATCTAGAATTAAAGTGAAGAACTCTGCAGGAAGGAGAAGATCATAAACGGTATGAACTTCAGTGTGTCAGAAATATACTCGGCCTGTTGGAGAGGAAGGCCTGAGAGAGCAACTCTGACTTTCACTATTTCCCTTGGACAAGCTGGTGAACAAATTCAACCTTAAATTGCTCTCCAGGAACGAGCAGAGCAGGGAGCAGCTATCCCATTGTGGATGTAAAACTACAGGGAGGTTAATTCTTTTTTTTTTATTTTTGTAAGTTTTGAAAATCACGGCCTACTACAGATTTCAACTCTAATAAGCTAAGGAATGGCATATTTTTTTCCAAACACTGCTATTACCAAAACATTATATTTAGAACCAATAGAACCAATATAAACAAAACATGAAAGTGCTATTCAAAAGATTTGACTTTGAAATACAAATATTTACAACCTGAACTATCATTCACCGTGAACACTCGCACTGAGAATCCACACGCGCATGTTTTGGCACACCGTGGTGCATGCGGCATTGCTTTAACACTACTTCATATTCCAATATCACAGCAAAGGTTTTGTGAGCATTTTACTCTTCTGAACGAAGATGTAAAAATTTGACAGAAAAGGGAAACCCAAAGAAGTAGTCAGACACAGATACCTACGAGTCCTCACAGGTTTTTGAGATCTCAGACACCTTACTGCTTGCGTCACTTAAAACACCTCTGAACAACGAAGAAACACAAGTCCCGCTGACCTCCAACTGCAAACCTTGATAAGCGCACGCTACAGTTCAAGCGGTTCAGCTTCACCCTTTCGCTCCACAACATATTTGAGCGTCACACCAACTGCAACACTACTACAGGTCACTCTTACAGGTCACTTATTGATTACGTGTCATGTTCATGAAAAGGATTATGAGGTTCCGAATGCACTGCCTTCGATAGAGATATGCACTTTAAAGTACGAAAACAAACCTATTCATAACGTTTGAAATCCAACAATTTGGTTACTTGGGAAACAAGTGCAAAATCCATACTGCAACAATTTTAATGACAAATTAGAGAGCCACATAAAACCAAAAATCATACCTTAGGGGAAAAAAAATATCAATTTTAATCAACTCTGCAGGAAGACTGCACATTTATATTCATATGTGGACACAAATTACAAGAGGATTTGCACATCCACATGTATAGAGCCAACTCAAACTCTAATAACTACACTTTGACCAAGCTTAAATAATCATGTTTTGTATTATTCCTAAACATGACTCTAAGTATGGCTGAGGACATAATGTAGATGAGAAGTTTAACGTAACAGCATAACCCCATAAGGGAAAATTAAGAGCTCATGAGTTGGAATCTAGTTAAATACAGATTTGCTGATCTGTTTGATGTGTATGTTCTTCAATATTTATGTTTTAACACAAAGAATTCTTTACTTTATGAAAAAAACCTAGCTTGCTCTTATCACAGTTATTCTTTAAATGGATGAGATACCAGACAGCTATTTGCTTAAACCTGTTGAGTCTGAAACAACCATACCAAAGTTAACGCTTGAAGCATAATGAGCTGTCAACACTGAAGTTCACTCGTGGAAGAAAGTGTACCACAAATTAACAAAATCTTCACAATCTATGGAGAATAAAATCATGTTTTGGTATCATACACGAGTGAAGCTCTGAGGGAACTCCTTGCTTGTTCAACTTCCCACTTTAACCCCTAACAGAACTCCAATTTGGTGGCTACCACAAAACATAATCCTAACGTTGCTTTAAATATTTGTTTAAAATTTCATCATTTGTTACAGTTGGAATATTTTTAAGGCCAGAGAAAGCCACGAAGTTATTTAGCTTCCTGGTATTTCTGCTTTTACAAAACAAACCTGGAACTAAGTGCTGATCTGCCAGGAGAAGCACAAAAAATCCAAACCAGGAACAAACTTCTGCTGTTTACAAGGGAAGGTACGAAACACAAGGCTCCGTTTCAACACCCACTCCTCCTCACACGCCTGGAGAGAAAACCGAGGGCCCTACCTCCCTAGAGGAGCACCCAGACTCATGACAGCTCTGGCGGGCTCTAAGGCGGCGGCAGCACGTCCCGTCCCCCCACCCCCCGTTCGCCAGGACCCAACGGCAGGAACCGCCGGCACTGCCCGTTCCAACCGAAGGTTTAAAGGTTAGCTAAGGGGGTAGGTGGAGAGGGGGGGAACCCCCGAAGCCGGAGAGCCTCCCTTCCCCAGCAGGAGGAAGAAAAGCCCCGGCGGCGGGGGCGGGCCGGCCAGCGGCGGACCGGGGCGGGCGGGGCCGGCGCGGCGCAGGCCCGCCCCCCCCCCCCCCTCCGCCGGGCTGACAGGCCGCGGGGGGAGAAACGAGGCGCAGCGCCCCACCGCCCCTCGCAGGGCGCCCCCTAGCGCGGGGGCGGAGCGCGCCCGCCAACCCGCCCTTTCCCCCGGCGGCTCCCTCAGGGCCTGAGGCGACCCCCCTCCCCTCCCCCTGCCCGGCGCGGAGGCCGCGGCCGCCAACCGGCCCGGCCCGAGGAAAGCGCGGCGGCGGCGCGGTGCGGCCCGGCCCGGCCCAGCCCAGCCCAGCTCCCCTCCCTGCCCGTTGGCCCGTACCTGCCCGATGTCCCGCTGGGTCGCCGCCGCTGCCCCCGGCCCCTGCGCTCGGCCCCGCACACCCCGCGGCGGCCGCGATTGCTATGGCGGGCACACACTTTGCGCGTCACCACGCTGAGGAGGGGGCACGCGGACGCGTCACGGCGAGGGAGGGGGGAGGAGGCGGCGGGCAGGGCGCGGCGCTCGGCCTGCCGGGAAACGGAGTTCACGCGTGCTGAGCAGCCTGCGCATGCGTCTGGCCGCGGGTGTGTCTGGGAGTTGTAGTTCCGCCTGGGCGCCGCCATTGCGCCCCTTCAGTCCAGCCCAGAGGCTCGTAGGCGAAGGGGTGTTTTCCTGGCAGGCAGGCGAGACTGTTTACTCTGCTTTTTCCAGGCTGGCGCTGAGGAGCACTGAGCAGCAGCAGGTCCCGGTTCCCAGGTGTCTGCCCTGGTAATAGCGGGCAAGCCACCATCCCGTCCTCTGGCCCCAGCAGGGACTCTCACCAGCTCTGTCATTTTCCTCCTTTCTCACATCAAGGCTGAGTGTTGGCCTGTGTACTGTTTACCTGCTTAATGTTACTTCCAGGTAGGCAGCAGGGTGTTTTAGTGAGAGGGCAGCTTGATGATTAGCATGCCTGCCTTCGCTCCCTCTCCAGAGCAGTTTCTCCTCTTGTTATCTGCAAGACAGGAACATCATCCTATCTCCTCCCAGTTAAACGGGGACTGTTTCTAGCAGTGGAAGCCAAAACCCACAGCGGTGCGGAACATGCGCCTCCGCCTCTGCTCTCAGCCATGCCCAACAACAGGGAGCGGAGATAGGGCTGTAGCCTTTCTCAGGCTCTCCCGGGCCTTTAGGGCAAGCTCTTCTTCCCACATCCTCACCCTTCCTCCTGGCTGCTGGAGCTCATCCCCTCCCCAGGCCCTTCCTCTGACACCCCGCAGCCAGAGATACCTGCACGCATGCAGTGAGAGAGTCTGCGTGCAGAGAAACCCTTCAGCCTTGCATGGTCCCATCCTTGTTTGTTTTCCGCATGCAAAGTCTTCCGTTCCTCTGGGATCTTTTTTCCTTGCCTGCGGGCTCTGCGGTGGGAGTAGCCCAGCTCTTTGGGGGGCACTGTGTACTTTTGCAGCAGTAATAAGTTGTTACTCTGCACTGTCCCTTGCCCCTAGCATATTAAGTTACCCATGGAGAACATCTATGCACTCTCAGCAAGGTCACAGCTTCTGAGGGGGGGAAGACCTAGAAGGGTCCACTTCTCCCCCATGGCTGGTTGGAGATCAAAGGTATCAGACCTGCCTGCAGCATTGTCATCCGGGGAAGAGCAGTCCATCCACAGCTGCACCTTCTTCTCCCCCTGCGAGGCACCTGGCAGCCAGTAGACCAGCCACAGAGCCATTCAGGAGGAGGCTGCAGAGGTGCACCCATCTCCTCATCACCCAAGTTCAAAGAGCTAAGAGCAAAATTAAAGTTTCCAGTTCCTGCCGCATCTACGGTGCACTGGAGATAGAGAGGGTAACTTCTCAGAGAAAGCAGAGTTCAGTCCCCAGGCTCACCTGAGCAGGCGAGGGGGCTTGAAGCCTGCTGCTTCACTGCAAGAGCCCGGTACATTGTCAGAGTAGGACAGCTTGCAGCTACGCCCTGGCAGCTCTGCCACAGCTCCCTACACAAGCTGCCTGGTGCTCAGGCCTCCAGCTCCTGCATTTCCAGGCCTCAGGAGATATTTGGGAAGGACTCAATCTAACACCCTTGCTCCCCACAGGGCAGGTGAGAGTCCTACTGGCTTGCTTTGCAGGGCCAAGATAGTATGAGCTCCCCTTTAATTTGGCTTCTCTTGAAGAGCAATGAAATCCCAGCTTGTGCTGCAGTCCTCTCGTAATTGCCCAGGTGCTGGCAGAAGCTCTTCTCTTAAAAGAATGAATAAGAGTAAATAAGAGGAAACAGGGTCTTCCCTCTCAGGGAAAGGCTTCCTATGCCCTGGCACCATTCCCAGCTGAGATGCTTCCTCCCTCAGTGTCCACATTCACCCCCTTTCTTACACTGCAACTGTATAAACCCCCGCCTCCAGGCAGTGTTTGGGAAGGTACAGATTCTGCTGCCACACTTACAATATTTGACTGTATCGTGGTTTAACCCCAGCTGGTCGCCAGGACCACGCAGCCGCTCATGCCGTTCTCCCCCTTGCCCTGGAAGGGCAAGGAGAAGAGGGAGAAAAGGAAGGGAAATGAAAGGGGAAAAAACCCTCATGGGTTGAGATAAAGAGAGTTTAATAGAACAATAACAGAAAAGGAAAAATAACAATAATGGCAAAAGAATATACAAGACACAAATCACTCTCACCACCAGGTAAATTGGTGAATTGGCACCATACTGAGCAGTGATCATGATTACCCCCGCCCCCCAGATAACCCCACTTACATACCGAGCATGATGTCTATGGTACAGAATATTCCATTGGCCGTTCCATTGTTTTGTCCATGCTCCTTATTAGCTTCTAGGGGAAGCCAAAAAAAGTCCTTGAAAAATATAAACATCACCTGTCAATAACTAAAGCAATATGCATTATTGACATTCCTTTCATATCAAACCTGAAACACAGCAACCACTAGAAAAAAAAAAATAAAATTCTATCTCAGCTGAAATCAGGACAGACTTTGTAGTCTTGATTAACTAGAGGATAATGACTGCAGTGATGAGAATCCTGCAGCAGAAATCCCCCTGAGCACTGGATGTAGCGAGTGAGCCCCCACCCTCACACTGACACTTTGCTTTAATAGTGAAATTGAAGAAAAAACCCCAAAACATTGCTGTGGATTGCAGAGCGATGAAAACAAGAGGCCAGCAGTAAGCGTGCACTTCCTCTCCTGTGGGATCTTGTGGCTGAGAGGTTGCAGAGAGAGAGGCCTGTGGTGTGCAAGGAGGGGAAGGTTCACTTCTGGGTGTTCACCTCCAGGGACTCCCCAGCCGGAAAGACAACATACTCACATGCGATGGTCAACTGATAGTAACGATGACTTCAGGATGAATCAAGATTTGGACTCACTTGAACAAAATAACCACTTCTCTCCATTGCTGTCATGCGCCAGATCACCCCACAATACTGTGGTAAGATCAGCAATTTATAAGGAGAAGATAAAACCACTTCATCAGCCTCTAATAAAGCTTCTAGACTTAAGGGCAATTAATTGTAGAACTGAAGGAGGACCAGCGCTGGTAAGAGAACCCATGGAGACACAAGCTGTGTTTCCAGAGGGTGCCTGAGTACAGCTAAGAGTGGAAGTATGTGGCTGGGATGCGTCACCTGCTCACAGCTGCTGACAAAGGCAAATGCCACAGACCCAGCATCCAGGCGGCAGCTTCCCCTTCCCGCCTGAGCACACCTTTGCTCTGAGAATGAGAAAAAAGGCTTGTGATCAGGAAGCTCACAACATTCAGAGAGACTCCTCACCGGTGGCCGCCTTACGAGGAGAGGAAGAACCCTTTAGGCTTTCAGGAGAGTCAATTGCTTACCTTGACCTCCAACACAGATCTACACTGACAAAGTTTATTGACTTCCTGCACTTCACCTTTTATTAATTGCCCTATCTGCTTGTGGGAGTCAGTTTGCTCATCATCATGTTTCTACTTGCAACTGAGCTTCTGTTTTAGGGCAGCTGAGACAGTAACTACTGACTTAGCAGCTACCAGGCTCTGCAGCGTAATTTTGCTGCATGACTCATAGCAGGTGAGTAGTAAGTCCAGTAACAGAGTCCAGTCTCTTCTCAGCACTAGTGTGTGTGCAGCACTGCACCCAGCACCCAGCTGGATTCCCTGGCAGCATCTAGGGAAGGGTACAATGCCAGGAACCAAACTTTTGGGAGGGTCTGAGCCTGCCCTGGTAAGATGCTTGTAAACTGGAGGGTGTTTCTTTACAACTCCCATGCCCCGGGGGACTGCAGAAACCAGGCGGGAAGTCAGACGTCTGGGGAGCTGCAGCTGGGAACGGAGGACATTTTCCAGGAATGCAGTGGAGGTCAGTCTGCCTGCACACCAGTTTGACTGTGATGCACTCCTCTGCAGAGCACTTTCCCCCCTTCCACCCTGCCTATCACCTCCAGGTCCTGTGGGGAGTGAGCAGCAGACACAAAGCTCTCCCAGGGACGCCTCAGCTCCAGCCTTGGTACCATCTATCACTCTTCCAGCCTCGATCTGCCCAGATAGTTCACAAGTTGGTTTATGAGGTGCAATGCAGTACCGTGTCAGCTAATATGTGCAATATCCCTTATGCTGCAGAGGCTTTAAACACTGTCTAGACTCCCCAATGTTACCTGCTTGCCATGTATGTAATGCCAAATTTGCACATGCTGTGCAAAAATATTGCTTGGTGGATTAGATTATGGCCACAGGTGACCTGCAAACTGGCAGCCAGCAGGTCTCCTCCCATTTCTTATCTATCTCTGCGAGAAGGCAGATACTTCAGTTGAAAGATGGGAGAAAAGAGATAGAAACTGGGAGTGAGCAAGAGAAAACAGTGCAGTGGGATCCTCCCTGCCTGGACTTACTGAGCACAGTGAAGAGACTGCAGGCATTGCCACAAGTTACCTGCAATCCAGGCGACTGTGGGCAAATGGGGCCAAAACATGTGCCCTCAGTGCCCGCGGTAAATGATGTGTGATCACGGAATAGTCCAATCACTAGGTGGCACACCAGGATCATCACACCAGACCAGCATCCCCTTGAGAGGAGAGGAAAGAGCACAAAATAGCCCAAAGTGCAAGTTAATAAGCAATCATCTGGGACTGATGTGCTTAGAGCCATTTGTGTGCACAAGCATCCAGCAACAGCAAACATTCAACAACTGGGTGGAGAAATAAAATGTAGAAGTGCAGACAAAGTTTTGTTAATTCAATCAAATTCTGCCTGTTCTCCTTTGCTATTTCTTAGTGGTTGGTAAGGAGACCACTCATGAGTGGAGTGTGAAGAGGCAATACACAGAGGGCAGCAGAGGTGGGTGTTGCCCCAGGGAATGCAGTTACCACCTGTTCTGAGAGCTAAGCCTGCTCCAGTGTGTGGAGGGAGCATTTGGGTTTTCTTTCCAGCAGAAAAGGCCAAGCAAAGTGCAAAGAGAAGCTTCTTGCAGCAGATAAAACTTCTTTGCTTCCCAGATGGAGACAGAGTGAGGGACAGTGGCAGCAGGCTGACATTATCTGCTGCAAAAGGAGTTCAAGAGTGGTTATTTGCAGGGAGAGAAAAGAGTGATAGAAGAAGAGTGATAGCATGGGTTCTGGGGCAGGTTTTTCTCTGGGCTGGAGCTAACACAGCAACACAAGCTAAGACCAGCTAAGGTATTTGTGACGAGGGGCTGGGGAGAGACCTACAGGGGTCCCAGCTACCATTGTGCATTGCTCTGCCACTGCAGATCAGCAGAAGCAGTTGACTCTCGAAAGCATCACAGACCAGACTGTATCATGGCCAACTACACTAACAATTCTGACCACTCACGGGGGCTGCAGGACTTGCCATCAGGCAGAAAGTGCACCTCAGGCTCTCCAAATGAACTCAGCAGTGCAGACAAAGGCTCACCAGCCAGCTCCCCCCAAGCAATGTCTTGGCTGAGAATTTAGCCCAGACTGGAGAGAGAAGCCAGATCTATATCTAGGAACATAGAAATGCAGAAGAATGTGGTTCATCAGCTCAGATACTAATGAGAACATGAGCAGGCAAACAGCTTTCTTCCAAACAGGCTTGTGCCAAAACCCTCCACTCAGAACTCAGTCTGATGCCAAGAGCACGTAACTCTGCCTAGCTGAGCATATGAATGACAGCACATCTGCAGTCGCAAGCTAAAAGTCAACAGGAAAGTTAAATAATACAAAGTGATCACTGTTGTGTGAGGTAGAGGTTCATGCATAAACATCTTGCTTTCCAGTAGCATGACACCTGAATCCTGACCACGGTAGCTCGTACTGGTCAGAGTCTTGCTCAGAGCTTTGTGCTCAGTTTCTCACAGCTTCTCATATCTAGCAGCTTCAAGCAGGTATTTGTACCCCTCCTCTCTCCCAAATCACTGTAAAGTGGGGTTATTGATGCGTCCTGTGATGTACAGGCTGTGTATTACCAAGGGGGATGCAGCCGTGATCCAGCAAGTAGGAAAGAGCCTTTGGGAGAGTGGAAGTGCAAAGATAAATGATGTACACAGAATAAAAAAGGCAGAACATGAAAAAAGTAGGGGATATTAAGTACATGGAGTAAGTACGCAGAAAGTGGCATTATGACAATGGCAAGTGATTTTCTGACTAAACACATTTCTCTAAGTGGGAATGAGTTAAAAGTTCATTTCAGGCACTACACAAAATCCCTTGCTAGTGTTCGTGGTTTAACAAGGGTTTTCCATTTTTATCTGTTTTGTTACTATAGGAAACAGCCACTCAATCAGCAAAGAAAACTCTTCATACAGGAGGAAGCAAGAAAAGATTATACACAGCGTGCTGTGAAATGCCTGCAAGACACACACTGGGAATATAAACAAGTTCCTCCTAATGTTTTCCAGCAACAAGGATCTTAGGGATTACTATTAACAACAGCAGCTTTAAAAAACAAAGACCAAACAAAACCAGGAAAAAGTATGGTTTTAGGACAGCTACACTTTTTAAGAGGAGGGAGGAGTTTGTTTTGTTTTTCTCTCTCTCTTTTTTTTTTTTTTTAAAGAGAGATTATCAGGCCTTAAATCCAGGTTATGTATCTGTTCTCTTCGTGACTTCTCTCTACAGGAGGTTAATTGGGTCAAGTGTCTGTATGTGACAGTTTTGAGTCATGGGGAAACAGTAAGAAAATTAGTGAAGGTGGGCTATAATGATTGCAGGCACTGTAGATGTGTGTAAACGTTTAACTTTGGACTCATGAGCTGTTTTATCCCTAAGGGATTCCATGAAGGGTCTTAGTAACAACTATGTGATGTTTGTCATATGTAGTTTTTGCAGTGTTTGGTAATCCTAATCTCTGGTTTGCCAGTGGTGGTGGTTACAGGAGACACTCATGAACAGTAACACTGCAATTGCTAAGACGTTTGGACCCGGACCACTGTAGAGTCTGAACACAGATCACTTCACTCTCTAAACTTAAACTCAGCCACACCTAGGAAGAAGCCCTGGAGCTGCCCTAGCAGCATAGAATATTCAGCAGCTTTTGACACAGGAAAAATCATCAGCTGAAGTGAGCTAACGTAGAGCTGTGAAGAGGGACAGGCTGCGAAGCTGTGAAGAGAGACTTGTGCTGGGATTTACCCAAGACACTTGCCCTAAGCTTCCCTATCAAAGAAACAGATCATGGTTTCTCACCCGAAAGGAATGACTTCCTCTACAAACACCTCTCCTTGTGCTGCTCAGACCCTGAACAGCCTCCATGGCCCAAGAAATGCTCTGGGACAGGGATGTTTCAGGGCAGTTTACTGAAACCCTGAGCACCACCAACCCCACATACCTTGGAAATGCAGGTGGGCCTCGGCGTGTGGTGTTAATGGTGCAGACCCACATCCCCGCTGTCATGGGTGAGTTCATAAAGCGCTGCTTCTGCTGCTGAACTCAAAATGTCGGGTCAAGGCAGCAGCACCGGCTCGAGGGCTCTTTCTCTCCCTCTTCCGCTTGATCCCTCATGCAGATGACAGTGTCTCTTCTTTCTTGGAGGTGCTTCATAGCCCTGGTCAGTGGGGAGGGAATACAGCAAAAACAAAGTTTTATAAATTCCTTTGCTTGAGCAAAACAGAAGCACTTGGAGACAGGGCAGAAGGGAAAGTGGGAAAGCACTGAATTTTTAGTAATTCAGCCTGGTGCCAACCCACAAAGGAGAAAAATCCCACTGCCTCCCGGGGCACGGTGCACTGTGTTAGCAACTGCAGAGACGTACTCCTGGGCTTTCATCTCCAGGGAGCTTTGTTTGTGAACATTTAGTTGCGTTTATAGGAGTGCAGGGCATTTTATATAGCGGTCTATTCCTTTTGGGACGCAGATCCTTATTCTAAAACCAGCACTGGTAAATGATAAGCAGAAAAATATCTAAACATGCTGTCTGCTTCTGGACCTGGGGTTAGGAGCAGTTTGGACACCCAGTAACAACCGCAAATGGTACTAAATGGGTGACATGAAGGTCTGAAGCTCTTCACTCAAGCTGAAAGCCCAGCGTGTTCTCTGTGGCACACCCCCACCTCACTCTGTCATGGAAAAGGTTTCTGAGAAAGACACATTTTTACCACTTCTGGACACAAAGGAACAACAAACTATAAAAATAGTGGGTTTTAGTACTGAGTATTTACATGTAAGTGTATATCGTTCAGAGATTGTTAGTACACTTGACTTGCAACAATATTGCAAGTCACATTTGCATGACAAAACTCAAACCTGGGAAACAATACTGTTGCCTAAAGAGCGGTACACTACTCTGGGCCTAATCACCATGTCTTAGGTGTATGTATCTACCTCTTGCAATATGATTGTTGTGATAAATATACAAATAATTACGAAATAGGGGCATTCTGGAGGGATAATTCTGTTATTCCTCACCATGAAGAAGTAATATATCTTTCTTTTTTTTTTTTTTTGAGAGAGAGAGTTTTTCTCTTGATTCTTCTTCAAGACAGAGTTTTTCCTCTTGATTCTTTTTGCTTCAGATCTTCTTCAGAGAAAAAGATCTTTCTGAGCTGTTGGACCTACCAAATCACCAGTACAACTGGGTAGGACTGACAAGAATTTTCCCTGTATTACCTTATTTGACAGTCTATGTTTTGTGTTTAATGTTTGTGTGCTTATCATAATGCAACATTACATTTAATGTAGTGTCTGGGCAGTAATCTTCTGTGTCGTCTGGGAGGAAAACAATGCTTCAGCCCAAAAGAGAAGTTAAAAAGATGGGAGGAAGCAACGAGAGATGTTTATGGCTTTTGCAGGCTGTTTGGACAGCAGAACTCACAGGAGATTTTAGCAATAGATGCAAAGCTTCGCACCAGGAAGGAAGAGGGAGGCGTGTTTAGCTACTTTTTGAGGCTAGGATGCTATTTCTCATAAAGCAGAGTTTTGCATTGTGGCTGTGAGTAGTACCAAGGTTTATTTTGCTTTGTCTTTGGATCGTGGGAGTAAAATGCTGGTCTCCTTGAAATATGTGGGATGTTAGTGACTAAGATAATAAAGGCAAGATTTCACCATAGACGTTTTGAATCATCTCCATGCCAGCCTCTCCCAGTGTGCTGGCTGGGATCCTTCCCAGCCAGTTTTGTAGCACGGCCTGATGCACCTGTCTACTACCTGCCTGATGAGCTCCTCAGGATACACAACCTTCTCCCACTAGTTACTGTTAACCAGTGTTATGCTCTCCTGGGCTACGGAATGCTGCCCACGAGCAACAGAAGAATCTCCTGGAAGATGAATCCCCAAGGGAGAGCTGTAGGGAACAACATTGCCTGCTGTGGAAAGTTTTACAAACCAGCTGCGGTTACCCACCATCCAGGAGATTAATATTTAGCATCTGCTTTAGAGCAGCAACTCCAGATCTAACCATGCAACTCCCCATATCTCCCTTTCACAAAGGCAACAGCTAAAAACAGAGCACTGAGGTCTCACAGCTCTAACTCTTCTAAACTAGTTCCCTCCTTGCCTGGAGTTGATCAGCACCTCTCTCCCAAGAGCATGCAAGATGGGAGAGGAGGAGGAGGAAGAAGAAACTACCTTTCTTGCAGCCAGGTAAGTTCACAAAACCGTTTGGCTTGCTGGACTGGCTGCAAGAACTCCCCACGTTTTTAGAGAAATTTTTTTGCTCCTGTTTCCAATGCTGCTTGTCTCTCTAGGCCTTCCCTGGCTGAACCTTTACCAAGATTTTGGTAACACATGGATTTTGTAGTTGGTGGAGTTATACCCCTTACCCTGTGCTTGTAGGAGAATGTGTCACCCTGCAGACACTATCATACTCCACAGCTTATATCTCCCTTCCTCAAGAAATAGCACCTGATAGTGGGAATTTGCTCAGTTAGGAATAATCCCGAGGAGGGACTTGGCAGCAGCTGGCTGAGACGGGTTTGCTAGAGGCAGGGCTGTGGCTCCCCCTCATCCCTGAGCTCCATTTTCTGGAAGGACCTTGACTTCACCTTGTGCTTCTGCCACAGTCGCAGCACCCAAGTCTGCAAGTTCTGCTCAGAGCCTCTCATCCCATCTCCGATTACTTGATGGTGGGGAACTGCTGGGAGCACTTGTGTCCCAAACCTCTCTTGGGAATTCAGCTTTCTCCTTCCCATGCAAGCACCAGCTGGGAGCAATCCATTCCTGCTCAGCTCTGCATCTAGACTGTACGCAAGCAATTGTAAACCCAGGGTGTGGACTGGTTGAATATCGCTAAGAAAATAAAAGATGACTAAGAAAAACAAGTTTGTGTGCTGTGGAATATACCTCCAGCCTGAAACAACTAGAGAACTCGGCAATTCTCCTGCAAAGCCCTGGGAGCAGCACAGATCTCCTAATAACATCAAAGCACCCTGAGAGCCAGAGTCCCTGCCTCCAGCTCATCTCCCAGCAGAGCTGAGAGTATGGCACCCATGTTCAGAAACACCTTCTCTGCTTGGTGGTCTTCCAGTAGTCTGTATCAATGGAAAAACCTTCTCTGGTCACTGCTTTTTACTCCTGTGGAGCAAGTGGCTGTGCAAAGGAGTGACCAGGGCTGTCATCTCGTGCTGCAGCCCTCCGCCCCATGTCCTGTCCATTTGTGACTCCACGTCAAAGTACACCAGGGTTGCCATGCCCATGGAAGCTGTTGGCAAGTATATGCAAACTTGTTTGGGTAAACTACACTCCTAACACTTGGTTGATTTCTAACCCTCTGCAGCTAGAGTTCCAGTCATTCTCTGGCTTCTTGTGTCTCTTCTTTTGTGGTTTGTTTTTTTTTTTTAATTTTTCCCCTAATAATTCACATAATTCTGGTTGCTATGCAGTGTTTCCAGGCTCAGCCATCTGTAACAATCCCCCACCACGGGTGTGTGCAGCTTGGCTGCAGCATGGACGCTTTGCTGATTAATTTGCCTTTTTCGCATAGTTATTTGGGATACTTGGAAATAAACTGAAAATAAAACTGTTACTAATACCTTCCCCTTCCTAGTGCCAATTAACTTCAGCAAATTAATCTTTCTCAACATCATTCTTTGTGTGGTCTAGACGAGAGTGCAGACAGTAATGTAAACTGTATGGCTCCATCTACTCTCCACTTTTGCTCTCACCAGTGCCATGTAGATGAAGAAGGTGGGTAGAAGGGAGCCAGGAAGTGGTACATTTGGACGTCTACATGGGTCCTGTGCTGGGTCACCACAGGGTGTGATGAGGGGTATCTCAGAGGCTGCTTCTTCTGCCAGAAGCTGGAGAACAGGAAGGATCCGAGTCCTCTTCCCCCACATGCTGAACACATGTCCCAGTCCCTAGACTATTAAAAGGCAAGTATTTGCTGTTTCATAACCCTTTGGTTATGAAAGGGAATGCTGTGCAGTTCCCAAAGCTTTTCCAACAGGTATATTGTCACCTTAACTGCTTTTCTGATCTGTAAATAGTAAGTTTCCAAAAATAATTGCCCAGCCCCTTGATTGCATTGTCCTCCCCGCCTTCCTGCCCATGGCCTGGCTGGGCAGGTCATACTGCATTTGAACAGGGAAGGTCATTCACCTGCCCAGGCTCCAGCCATACGGGAAACAATAACACATTAATGTTCCTTCCCATTTTATGCATCAGGACATTTTATGCATAAAAGCAGCCCCAAGATTACGCTCTTCCTATATACAATTCCATAATTTCCCTATTTAAATACATCCACCATCAAAACTACATTGTTAAGTCATGTCCCAGAGATTGAGAGCCTTGCAGAAATGAAAGTGTGCTTTGGAAACAGAGATTAAGCTTCTGAACATCAGAAACAATCGTAAAGCCAGAGCAGACAATGAAATGGAGAAATGCTGTTTAATATAGTTTAAATGGTTGTTGTTTAGGGGTTGTTTTCCAAATGAGTGAAATCACCTATTGTGGGGGGAAAAGCAGACTATAATGATGTAAGATTATTCCAAAATTGAGATACCACCCACTGCAGGAGCACAGAGACTGCAAAGAGCACTGAATTACACCAGTATATTCCCACTAAGTGGGAAGCAAGAATAACTGCTGTGAAGATCCCTGCCATTAAAATGATTATGTTCATCTTCATCTCCATCAATGTTTTAGAACAATGTTTTGGCATCACAAGAAATGTGACTAATATCTACTGGTAATGAAACAGTGGAGGACATCAGAATAGCAACAAAGAAAGTGTAGGTACAAAGCAGGACATGCTATGGCTCACATTTATTTGTATGGCATTTTGAACATTAGAATGTGAATTGCAGTGCACAGGATGTTGGGGAAACCCCTCCAGTACAACAGGCTCTGTATGGTATGGCAACGACTGCAGGGCTCCAGGTGAGATGCAACCATGGATACCAGTGGAGTGTCAGAAAAGGAGCAGCTCCTGGTGACACCAACACTTCTTTGCCTGAACAAGCAGTCATGAGTATGACCAGGGGGTCTCACATGGTGCATTGCCTCAGGATTACTATACTAAAAAGGAAGCACTACTGCTAATAAATGAAAAGTGAAATCAACACTAATCCCTACATATGGGCTGCTTAAATCAAAGAATTTTCAGTGATTACAGGTGTTCTAAGGAACAAAAGATTAGCTCCCACATGAAGAACAAAGAAGAGAGTGAAAAGCATACTAAAAAAGAGAAAAGCTGGCAATCTTGTTTTGTGGCTGCAGATTAATAGTAAACCCTAGATGAGTCTATAGAATGCTGAAGCAAATATAGATCTTATCAGCATTAGTAAGAAAAGCACACTAGTCTCTTCCCAAACCTTGATAATCCACCCATAAATTTTCTGCCTGTTGTATATCTGCTCAAAACCAAGAAATTTTGTATTATTAGTCATTTAATTGCATATATCCCCCCCCAAACTCCTTTCTTTGCCATCCTCATCCATAAGGATAAGATTCTGGATAAACAATTAGAATACAGTTGTGAACTGAACAAAACAGAAAAAAACTTACTCTTTCTAGCTGGTCTATAGCCATCCTACCTATCAGCATCACTCATATAGAGCCCATAGTCATGGCAAAGACCCAGGGTCTTCATCAACAGGCAGTCTGAGAGCAGAGGACAACAGCTTCAACCACAGGGAGAAGAGTAGGGACTGAAAAGTAGCCCCTCACTTCTCTATCAATAGCAAACATCTGCTGTTCTAAAAGGGACAATAAACCAGGAGCCATAGGGATCCCAGGACAAGCAGGGAAGGGGTCTCACCAGTCAGTGCTCATACCACAATATCCAAGTCAGGCAGGCTGAGGGACAGCAGTCAATGTTAACCAAGAACCCAAATCATCAGGCAAGCTCTTGGTGATCAGACTGAGCCAAAATTACACTAAGAAATAAGCCTACAGACTATACTCAGTAACACCAACCAAAATCTAGACCTAATCCAACACTAAGCGCCCTGGGCTGTGTTTAAATAGAGCCCCTGTGCCCATGGGAAGGGGGCTGTGAGTGGAAGCCCCAGGTGAGGCTGGTCAGGGCCATTAAGGCCCACGAGGGCCCTGACATCTGCAGCCTAATACAGGGACAGTGCTATCACACAGGGGAAAAGCCCCGTGTATGGAGTGTTATCAAAGTTAATTCCCCAGGAAGAAGCTTACTGTAACATTGGAAAGGAGGTCTTGGCAGAGGAGTGGAGGTGAAAACATATTTGCATTGGTCATGGATCGTGTCATCTTCTCTGCCCCACGGCTAATGACAGAAAAGTAGAGCTGGCTATAGGCAAAAGCAAAGCAAACACCATCCTCGCCCAGCTCTGTGACCCAGCTTCTTGGCAGAAGGAGGTTGCCTTGTCTCTTCGGAGCAGCACAAAAATTTGGTTGTGCCTCCAGTAGCCCAGAGCTGTCTGCTGGAAAGATATAACTCTTGTCCTTGCAGCTTCCAAAGCACAGCTGGTGGCAGGTCAGCCCTGACCAGCCACTGCGTTTATTTTCTGCTAAGGAAGGGGAGGAGGTGGTTTTTTAGCCTGTGCCCTCCTCTTGTCCTAGACGAGTGAAATGTCCTGAGATGCAGAAAGCTCATGCTGGCCAGGAAAGGGTCAGTGCATTTTGGGGGTGGATGTTGTTGTGCTCACCTTGCTGCACCTGCTGCAACCAACTGGTTTGGAAGGAGAGCTTAAAAGGAGCTAGCTGAACCTAGGAGAGGGTGTGAAGGTATCTGGTTTCTGAGGCTGGGCTTAGCAGCAAACAAGAATCTGGTAATGCCTTATTGTAAGGTTGTATTTTGCTTGCTTACTTCTCAGTTGCACCATGGTACGTGGCTCTGGCTAAGCAGAACAAGGAAAAAAAAAACCTACATAATTTTAAAATGGCTTTGACTTTGCCGTGAATTTGCTAATGGGCCTTTGCAGGTAATTCAATGATGTGCTTGCATGTGCTGGAGCTGCAGGTTTGACTTTGTCCCCCTCCAGGGGAGGGCTGAGCACTGTGGGTCTCTGTGGGCTCTGCAGGTGGGGTTTACTGCTGGCTGCGCAGTCCTTGTCCCTGTAGTGGGTGGCTAAGCAGGGTGTCCTGCTTTAGCCGGATACCCCGCTGTGGGGATTGCCAGGAGCAGCTGTGTGACCTTTACTAATAAAGCTGTGTTGCCTTGTATTAGTTCTTAAATTTGTTACTTTTGTTTCTTTAAATATACCACCTTCTCTCCTGTGCGCAAAGCACCCCGCCTTGCCCTCACTCCCTCCTGTTACTCTGTATATCATCCCATCTTTCCTACTCCCTTCCCTGACCTGAAACTGTAAACCCTTCCACCTCCCTCTAGAGGAGGTGGTGCCTTGTTGTACCTTCCTGCTGCCTTCTCCGGGTGGCTGCGCCCAATTCTATCACCCAGTGTTTGAGAATGGGGTGTTGAAGGCTGAAGCGTGTTTCGAGTGAGCCGTGCTGAGTTATGCAATGGCATTACAGCATTTCAATACTGTAATCCTTCCCAAAGCAGCTCACCATAGGGGTAAGGGAGCAAAATAAATGCCTGCTCTCCAAGCAGGAAGATCTTGCTCAGTAACAACACTGGATCTCCTATGGATTGGGCTAGTGCAAAACTATAGCATCTAGAGGAAGCATTCGAATTGTTTCATGTAGTGAGGATCACCTTTAACTTGTTCATAACAAAACTCCCTTGTTTCTGTTCTCTGGTGCCTGGTCCTTAGCCCCTTCTAGTGGGGAGAGGAGAAGGCTGCAGACTGAGTGTTGAGGTGCAAGTGAAATCCCAGCTGGATATCATGATGCTGGTTAAATGTCCATAAAGCTAAGGCTCCCTGGTAACTCCTTGACCAAGTCCTTCAGCATGAAGCTTAATGTTATATTAAGTGTGATGTTAAAAATAGGGTGAACTTCTGATTTTTTCATTTTCCTTCCCTCTGTGTGACTGCTTGAGTCCTTCTCTTGGGATGGAAACAGCTTGGCAGCGCCTGCAGGTTTCCCATCCTGCAGTTTGTATGTGCCTGCTGTGAGTGAGGGACTGTGTTCCTTTCTTCCACAGTGGGATGGTGTAGCAGCAGCAAGCCAAGGGAACAGTGAACAGCATCCAGAGCAAGCGCCAAACGAAGAAACTGGGAAAATCACAGGCATGTGGAAAAGGGGGTGACACAGATGTGGTGGAGCAGGTGAACAATGGTATGATGCAGAGAGCTTGTGTAGCACCGCTGGCCAGGGAACATCTGCAAGAAGCACAAGTAGTGTCACCATGGTGCACCAATGACTTTGCCTCCTCCGTGTCAGGTAAAGTAACACGGGTTAGACCCAACACTTAAAAGAGAGGGATCTAGGAACGGGTATGGCCACCAGCAGCAGGATTTATGCTGTAGCCATTGTAATGCTGTCACTAGAGTACTTAAGAAACAGTTGCGGTGATTTATGGTCCTATCAAACCCAACACGTTTGTGCCAGCGATGACATTAGTGATTTATTAATTGCTTTGAATGGGGTGTCACATGCTGACTGCTGGCTACTTGGGTTGTAGAGTGGAATTCAGACCTGCTCCTTTGAACATGTCTGTGGGCTGCACCTGGATAGTATCTACTCTGTTTCCAAGCATCCCATCACAGGCTTTCAGTTTCCTGAACTCTTGGATAGAGCTTAAGAATGGGAGAATCCAGAGGTATTTCAGTGTCAGGGTACTGAAGGCAAAGCTGAATTAGCCTTCTGATGGGATATGTATTTTTCTCCTGCTCTCTACACAGCCATCACAGAGCCTTGTCTCCTGTGGCAGGGTGAGCAGGTTTAGGAGATGCTTCAATAACTTTCAAGGAAAGTTTTTTGCAAGGGTGTTTCAACTCCCTACATGTTCTATGGATTACACATTTCAGAACATTTATTCAAAGGTGTGGAGACCTTCCCAAAAAATCCTGCCTTTCACCTCTCTTAAAGACCCTGTTGTGGGAAGAGGGCCCAGAGTATCTAGAGCAGTAATGGCCTCCCAGTCAGGGCACTGAACACCAGTGCAGCAGAGTTACTTGAGGGACACTTTTGTCTGGACACAAAACTGAGGCCTGAGGGCTCTGTATGTTGAGATCTAACTTGAAGCTCTGATCAGAAAAGCTGTGAAGGGTAACACTTTGAAAGTGCCTTTTCTAAGTTGCATAAAACTTCATAAATTGTGCTCTGCTGGACAAGAGCGACATAGCCAAGTGCAGAAGTGCTCCTGGTTATGAGAGAATCAATTAGGGCATGTTGATGAATTATGCATGTGCAGCTTAGGAGGGATGGATGACATCGGTTTTATTTTTGTACTGTTAATTGAAAGTGATTCTAGGACAGAAAAAAGCACAAAGGGAAGATGGGGAGCTTTGGGGGAGATTCTGGTTGGAGCGTCAGAAGCTGGAGGCTCACCAGCAATGCTTCCTGTCCGTTAAACTGTAAAAACCTCAGGAAGAAGAATTGTACTATTGTCCTCTACTGCTCCTAATCCGTGTAACTGATACTGCTGTAAATGTTATGAGCATTTAAAGAGAGAAAAGTTGAAGCTGTTGCCCTGAAATCTGATGGCCTTTCCTGTAATAAGATAGCATCTGCCTTACTCTTTTGGGGTCCAGTTGTAGGATATCAGTCAGCAATATTTGTCCCTAGAGATGAGGCTCTGCTATTCCTTGGACGTGCAGGGATCTCTAAAGGAGAGCTGGTGCTGGAGGAAACCTGGCATCGTGGTGGGAAATGGTCTGTTGCTGCTCACACATGCCAAAGTTCCCCTCATACTAGTATGTGGCTGCATCATGAGAAGACCAGGTCAAAATCAACTGTTCTACAGATTTTATGGGTCTGTGCACTGGCTGGGTTCGCAAAAGCCAGGGAGTCTGTGTCAGCCCTGAGAGTGGCATAACTGCTGCAGGCTAGAGCAGGTGCCTGGCAAAGGAGGAGTGCTCCACATCACTTTTCTTTGGGGTTTCCCAACATCCAGCTAAGGGAATTTAGATCTTAATTTAAAGCTGCCCAGCTCAGAGCAAAGCCTGGTGCGGGTGCCCTGTAGTTTTCACATGCGGGGAAGGACAGAGGGCACACTGCTGTGGTGAGCAGTCAGCCCGAGGACCCATGTCAATCTCTTGTCTGTATAGCACTTTTGGTGATGGCTGATGTATGTGTGGAAGGCTGTGAGGGGACTTAGAGGGTTGTGTGGTGGCTGCTCTGCTAAAATTGTGTGGGAACTATTGATTCCACCTGAAAGATTTAATTTCTTAATTTTCTTATGCTGGGAGGGGTCACTCCTTCAGCCCAATCTTCCACAGTGATGGTAAAGAACAGCTGGTACCTGTTTAAAGAGCCAGAGCTGCCACATGTGGTGGGACCCTCAAGTGTTTCCTTGAGGAATAACATGTGAGCCTTCTACCCCAGTTCTACCTGGACAGGGTAACTCCAGCCTCAGTGTTGCAAACCAGCAGTAATAATTCACACTTGTTGCTTGGACTGAACGTTGGTGGTGGTGTCAGTTTCTGGTGATGTCTGCTTCATTGTGGTGACTGTGGGTGTCCTGAGGCTGGACTGTGACCCACCTGCTGAGAAAGCACGAGCGATGTGGAGCTGTGTGAAGGGGGTGAACACTGCAGTGGGACTGAGCAAGTAGCTCCCCTGTGCTGATTCCAGCCCAACACATCCACTGGACAACATGGATGTCCAATCACAAAGATTTGTTGACTTTGAAAGATAGTGGTCATACATCTATTGAAGCCAACAATAATTTTCTAGGTCTGTTTTGGCTGCCATAGTTAACTTCACAGAAATCAGAAGGTGCTAGCTGCTGGAGTGCTTACAGGAGTGACCCCTGAAGCAGCCATCCTCAGCTGGATTATGCTTGTCAATGCTACCGTGAAGCAAATGCCTGAAGCGTGATGTTTTTTTCATGTTGTAATGTGGAATAAAAGCCAGTAAGGCCTCCTCACTGCTCTGCTTGGGGCTCTTCTGCCTGCTTTAACTTGCACTTGTTCCACTCTTCCTCTGAAGCCTCTCCTGTCATCCCTCTCTCTGGACGTGTGACAGAACTTGGGCAGGGAAAGAAAACTTTGAATTTCATGTCAGGATTAACAGAAGAAGGTCCTACGGAGGATGTGGATGTGTCTAGGTGGGGAGAAGGGTGAAGGTTTTCTGTGATACCTCATACCTTTGCGAAATCCACAGGGGCATGCTGTTTGTGAGATGGCTCTGTGGTGTTATGGTCCTTTTATTCTGGATCAGCTCTGGCTTCCCTGAAATCCAGGAGACCCCTGAAGGACTAAGGGTTAAGTTACATTGATCGTGCCCAGGGTGCCGCTACATATCCAGGGTCAGACACCAGTCTCCCACTTCTATTTTTCAGGCTCTGCGTGTTTGAGTACCTTCCCGGGGACCAGACAGGCACCTTCTCTGCTGGTCTTGTTCTTGTTCTTATCCTTCCCTTTAACAAAAGAAAACACCAGGCTCCTGCTGTTGTACAGGATGAGCAGCACGATCTCGGAGCGGTGTCAGCAGCGTGTCCTGGCAATGATGAAGGCTATCAGCACGCCAGGCTGTGTCTGTGGGACCATGGCCAGCCAGTGGAAATGAGCGATGAGCTCTCCTGTTACTCAGCGCTCATTAGATCACATCTGAAACGCCCTGTGCAGTTTCGGATGCCCCCAATATGTGAACGAGGTGAATTTCAGTGAGTCCTGTGAAAGAGTTGGGGCACACCAGGCTGAGGGGACGGGGTGGGTCGAGCTGGAGAAGGACTTTGGGTGGACTCAGTGGTGGTCGGCCTGTACCTGTGGAGAGGGTGTGGAGGTGGAAGAACCAGGTTCATGGCCCGGGGATGAGAAACAGCAGTCGTAGACGTAAATGGGTCTTCTCTCAGGCTGGATGTGTGGGAAAAGCTCTCTCCTGTGAGGAAGCCCAGCGCTGGAGCAGCAATTTCATACGTGGAGGCTTTTAAGACCTGACAGGACAAGGCCCAGAGCTGGGCTCTGTATTACCCCTGCCTTGAGGGGGAGGCTGGAGGAGAGACCCCCTGAGGCCTTAATTACAATGGGACCCTGTGGCTAATTAACAGCATCTTGCGGTGTGTTTCGGGGGGTGCTACCCCCACGCTCCATGCGGTCACTCTCCTCACAGCCGAGACCCGGCCAGGAAGGCCCTGAGCCGGGCTCGGCTCCCACTGTTACCCGCTCCGGGACCGCCAGGCCCGCCCGGGCGGCGGATGGGGCCCGCGGGACTCCGGCCGGCGGCCCGGAGCGGCCCGGTCCTGCGGCGAGCGGTCCCCGAGGTGAGCGGGCCCCCCTCAGGGCCGGGGCGCCCCGTCCCCTCCGCCTTCCCGCCCTCTGAGGCGAGGGGGAACCTTTCTCCGCCCTGCGGAACCTTTGCGGCGGAGGCGCCTGTTGCTGCCCGGGGGATCCTGCGGCTGCTCCGGCGGGGGGTGGCGGGGGGGGCCGGACGCTGGGTGATGCGGCCCCCGAGCGGCGGCTGAGCGCCGAGGACCGGGACGGAGGCGGGCGGGCGGCCGCCAGCTCCCGGGGCCCCGCCGCGGACCCGCAGCCCCCCGCCTCCCGCCGAGGTGAGAGCTGAGCGGGGTGGCGCGGCGCGGTGGGGCCGCCGCCGCCACAATGGCAGAGGGCCGGGAAGTGGGCGCGCCGGCGGAGGCCCGCGGCCGCCCGCCCCGCCCCGCCGGGGGTGTGTGGGCAGCGGCGTGGGGCCACGGTCGCCCGCCCCGGGGTGTGTGTGGGTCTATCGCGGTGGGCGAGCGAGCACCCGGGGTGGGGGGAATGCCGGGACAACGGCTGCCGGGCCCAGAGGGGCGGCGGGGAAATGGCCACCCGGTCTGAGGGGGCGGCTCTTGGAGGCGGGGGGCGGTGTGAGGGAGCCGGGGGCTGCTGGGCTGGGCCCGGGGCTGAGCCCGGGGACGAGGGTCGGGCTGGGGCTGCACCCGGTTGCCGTGGGAGCGGGGCGGCCCGCCCGGGGACCGCCGAGCCCGGGTCTTTGGGGGCGGCAGGGCGGCTCGCCTGGCCTCTCTCGGCAGCATCCCGCCGAGTTTCGGGGCCTAAGGGAGTTTCTGGTTTTGAGGGGGCCGCACCTGCTTCCCGTGGGGTGTCGTGGCCCCTCGGGTGTCGGCTGTGCCGGGGTACCGCGGCTGTCACCCTCCTGCTGGGACTGAAGAGCCGTGACCCGTAGTAAATGGACATGCAACGTAATGATTTGGTGTCTCTGTGGGGCTTGTCGGTGAGCGTTAAGGGAGAAGGCTCGGTGTGTTGAGCTGTTGCCTCCTCTCACTTAACCCTGCCTTGCTGCTTTTTTAACTTGCTCCCTCCATGGAATAGTTCATGGGTTACTTTTGCTGGCAGTTACGTTGGGGACTGGATGTTTTGGTGCTCGTGTTCATAAGGTACTCGTAAACTCCCATTGATTTCCCCTCCTGCCCCTTCATTGATTTGTACAGAACTGGTGCTTTCAAAAGTTCTTAGTACATCACTTTAGTCCATATGCAGGTGGGGAATTTTTATGGAAAAAAAAATCCCTTTAAAAGGAAATAATGGAGCTCTTTTTTCCCCTTTTTTTATGTTAATAATATGCTAATGATCACATTTGCTTGTCTTTTTAACTTTCTTAATGTATTATATTCTTTGTTGAATATTCTTTGTACTCTTATCCAAGCACCGCACCTGGTAAATAATCACTTAGCCCATAGGAAATCACTGCAGAAACTTCTGTATTGGTTTAAGATGTTCCTGCTGCCTGGTCCAAGGTGGTAACTCCTCTCCCTGACTTAGAGTAATGGACCTTGTGAGCACTCTCTGTCTGCTTCAATGCAAAATCAATTAGTTTAGAATAAACAGCCTTTGTTTTGGTAGTTCTGCTCTAGGGGCAGTAGCACCCAGCAGAGGGACGAAAACAAAACAGGCTGCTTAGACTACTGCAGGTGCTTCTGGTGGGAGCTTTGACCTGGCCTTGATTTGCTAAGTGAGGCTTCTTTCCCTAGGTGTGAAGCTATACATCCTGAATACACAGAGCAAACAGCCTAGCTTCTTATCCTGTGACCTTATCAGCATCAGAATATAGGGGTTGTTCATTAACGGTAGGTGCTTCGTGTGAAGAAGAAAAGCGAAAAGCGGTTGCTGCTTTAAGGAAGAGCTGTTGTGGATGTGTGATGTTTTATGGGTTAACACTGCCTCAGACTGAATACCACCTTCTCCCTCCCCAAAAAAGCTGAATGCTTAGCCACTGTTTTCTACTTACACTCCACTTGGATAACTGTTAAATTCTGCATCCCTAAAATCTCTTGAAATACCAGTTTTGATATTTGAGAGTACAGCAGATCCTGGGCTGGAACATCATGTGCTCCTTTGAGGAGAAGAACCAAACAACATGTTTTCTCTCATCTCAATAGCGGTTCCATTTTAATGGAGATTTGAAGGTATAATCTGGCATAGAAAGTTGTAACAGGCCATTATGGTGTTCTCCAGGGTCCAAGTTAATGTCATAGAATAATTCAGGTTGGAAAGGACCTCAGGAGGTGTCTAGTTCAACCTTCTGCTCAAAGTGGGATCAACACAAAGCTCAGACTGGGCCTTTGTTCATTCAGGTCTTAAACCCTCCAAAGACAAAGATTCATCACTCTCTGCATCCCTGTTCCAGTGCTTGACTGTCCTCACAGGGAAAAACCCTTTCTTTACATCAGGCTACAGCCCCTGCTGTTGCAGTTTATGTCTGGTGTCCTCCTGCCACGTGCCTCTGTGCACAGCCTCCTGTTCTTGATACCCTCCGTGCTTGGACAGCCCAGCTCTCACAGCCTCTCCTCACACAGCAAGTGCTCTGTCCCCCTGAGAATCTTGTTAGCCCACCACTGAACTCACTCTTGTTTATCTGTGTCTTCCTTGTACTGGGGGAGTCCAAAACTGCTCGATGTGTTCCATGTCGGTCTGAAAAGCGCCAAGTGAGCAGGAGCGACCATGTTGCTTGATCATAGAATGGTTAGAGTTGGAAGGGACCTTGAAGATCATCGAGTTCCAACCCCCCTGTCTTGGGCAGGGACACCTCCCAGTAGACCAGGTTGCTCAAAGCCCCATCCAGCCTGGCCTTGAACACTTGCAGGGATGGAACATCCACAACTTCTCTGGGCAACCTGTTCCAGTGCTTCACCACCCTCACAGTTAAGAATTTCTTCCTAGTATCTAATCTAAATCTCCCCTTTTTCAGTTTAAAACCATTACCCCTCGTCCTATCACTCTACTCCCTCATAAAGAGTCCCTCCCATCTCTCCTGTAGACCACAATGGGACTGGAAGGCTGCTCTAAGGTCTCCTTGGAGCCCTCCAGGCTGAACAACCCCAACTCTCTCAGCCTGTCCTCATAGCAGAGGTGCTCCAGTGCTCTGATCATCTTCGTGGCCCTCCGCTGGATGCGTTCCAACCGGTCCATGTCCATGATGATGCAGGCTGTGCTCCTGCTGTTAGCTTGCGTCACTGCCAGGGCACACTGCTGACTCACGTTTAGCCGGCAGTCCGCCATATGTTATATTTTGTGTTGGTGTGTACATATACATGTGTGTGCACGTATGTATTTGTATACGCATGCACACAACCGTTGTCTCTCATCCTCCTGCTGTGCATCTCTGAAAAGACCCTCGTTAATGTGTATATACATATATGTGTGTATGTATACACCCATAGGTCAAATTACACCTTCTGCAGCACTGAGCAGTGGTTTTCCCATACTTTCCCACACATTCCAGTTGTCACTAGTGGTGACTGTTGACTGCCTGGCCTTTCTGAACTCATCTGCCGTCACAGGTACCCTGGCTGGTGGTGCCTCCCTGCCAGCAGGTCTGCCTGTTGCGTGGCCTTGACGTTGTTTCTCCAAATTGCATTGTTTCAAATCCCTCCTTGAGCTCTATCGGGTTACTGGGGCTGGGAAGGGAGCGGCGGTGGAGTGACACTTTTCCCATGAGGATTGAGTTGAATGCCAGTTGATCACATTCAAATCCAAAATGGAATAACGTAGGAAGTGTGTTTTCAAACAGTGTCATTTATGGGTGTGAGTTAAATGAAACATTTAGGTACAATGTTTTTAAGAATGCAGTTATGTTCGTGTAATTTCTTTGAACTTGTCTCTTTCAAGTGCTTAGAAGTTTTTGGGAGACGGTTCCCGGTGGGATAAATATTCTCTGCTAACAAAGTTTCTTATTTTAAACTTAATTCTGGAGAACTTAGTTCCTGCAGAGGTTAAGTACCATTTGATATTCCTAGGTACTTGGTACATACGTAATTTTGAGACGTGTGTTTTCTGTTTACACAAAATAATTTCTACATAATATTTTCCTGATTGTCAAGTATGTTGAGTTAATTACAGCTGGGTTTGCTTCAGAGAGTGCTCATTGCAAGACAGGAATTTGTTGTGTTTAAGCAACATTTTTAACTATATAAAAATAAAAGAGTTTATAGAGTGTGGTTTCCCCCTGCCCCTCAAATTGGTGTTTATTAATTACTTGCACCAACACAGAAGAAGTAGAAATCAATATTTTGGTTAGGACTTGTAGAATAGCATGTGTGGAATCTGAAATTTACGTGATTTGAAACAATGAATGAAAATTTCATTTCTTGTTAACTTTTAAAAACCTTAAGTTTAATTTCTAGGGTTTTATGCTTAATAAGAAATAGAATCGTGAAGGGGAATGATAAAGGAATACCATTTGTTGTTTGAAAAAGGGGCAGAATTAGTTGATGAAATCAAGTGTCATTACATACTGTGAGAATGAAGAAGGTGGAATTACAGGTTGCCATGAGAGGGGAAAAATTGTTGAACAGGCACCTTTAGAAGCTGGTTGGACTTTTGAGAATATGGTGGTGGTGTTTTGTTGGTTTTCTTTTTTTTTTTAAGTCATCATTCTTTTAAACTAGCTAGCTGGTGACATCTCATTGTAAGTAATACTAAGAAAGTTAACAATCAATATTTCGTATGTGGTAACCAGCAAATGCTAATTGCACATATTTGCTAACAGAATTAGTATATCTGCAGTTGAAATAAGTTTGGGGGGAAATTAAAAAGAGGGGGAGTTTAGAAAGTACATATTGCTTCCAACCATGCGGATATAAAACTTAACAAGAATTGATGCTTTGAAAAAATATCTCAAAGTACAGAAGATAGGCTTTTAGAAATTAGAAGGTCAGACGTACCATTGACTCAATTTTATGTCTGAAGTAGAATAGCAGAATGTCAGTTTAGTCCTGCAAGAGAGACTTATTCAGTGCTATTGTAATCTCAGAGCAGCCGTGGTAATTTAAATCTTGTTCTTGCTCAGAGTTAATACTGGAGTTGGGGTCGGTCTGACACTTCCAAAAATCTTGTGGCATTTTGAAGGTAACTAGAATTTACTTGAAGGAGGGGGGGGGAGAAGTATACATCACTTAAATTTAATAGCAGTATTTTCAGCATGCTCTAAAAAGTGTAAGTAGGAGCAGTGATTTGAAGTATTCTTCAGTGGCCTGTCAGCTTGTCCCAAAGCTGCTATTCTGCAGATATATCTGCAAGTTTGAATGCAGAAACAAAGAAAAGAAGAATAAATCAATTTAGGTATTAGTGAGAGCTAATTATTCAAACATCAGAAAAGATGGAAAGACTGGCATGCACCTGTCTGGAGGAAGTATTGATTCTGTGCTCGAGGAGAGTGCTAAATAACTTCATGACTGAAGATACTGTCCAAGGATACAGAAATCTTAAGGGGAAGACTTTTAGCCAGTTGCTCCAAGACGAGGCTGGAGAAATGTTAGATGCTATCAGTGTGGCTTGTAGTACAGCATTCAAACCATATAAACAGTGCCCGCTACTACTGTCCTAAATCCTAGGAGGAGTTTTTGGGCTGGGAAGTGCAGTTACCATTAGCTTCTTGAACACCTATTTGAAAAAAGAGGAGAGTTGATGTGATGAACCAGCTTTTTGCTGATAGGACTCGATGGGACTGTCCTCCTCTTCTGCATGTGGACATGCGGTGGTCCTGGTTGAGCCTTTAGTAGATGCAATACACTGGCACAAAACACTTTCTACTGCTGTAACTGAAATTTCTGGTCACGTATTAGCATGTTAACAGAAGCTCTCTTCTGCCACTATAATTGATTCTAAGGTGGTGGACTTTTGCTGGCAGATAAGTAGAAAAACAAAGTTGGAAAAGCTCAATATATCCACATGTTCTCTTGTGTCATAAATACATCGAAACTTATGCTGGACATGAGGGGGACTTTGATCGAGGCCTAACGTGCAAAACAATGCACTTTACATAACAAGAGAGCCTTAAGAGAGGCACTAAACTTATAAAAGCAATTAGAGAGGTTTTGTAGTGATTTGGCAGATTACAGGCAGATAACTTTACCCTGACATTCTCTGTGGAAAGCTAGCTTGATCTAATTACAAAAAACTGGAGCTACACAAGGGCAGAATTGATTAACAGAAACTCCAGAAGCTTTCCATTCCTTAGCCAATGTGGCTGATCAGGTACGAAGAGTTTGTAGGGTGAGCGCGGTATGGGAAATAATTGAAACATAGTGGGGGTAACAGAGAATCAGAGGATGGTTTGGGTTGGAAGGTACCTCCAAAGATCATCTAGTTCAACCTCCCCTGCAATGAGCAGGGATATCTTCAACTAGATCAGGTTGCTCAGAGCCCCATCCAGCCTGACTTTGAATGTTTCCAGGGATGGGGCGTTGACCACCTCTCTGGGCAACCAATTCCGTAACCTGGACTTGTACTTTCTTCCCTTGACAATAAAAAAAAATTCCCTAAAATGTTTGCTTGCGAAGAAAGCCTTTCTAGCCCATCAGAACTGCGGAAATAATGTTTTAGAGACATCAAAGATTTTCACCAGTCTCTGGGAAACTCAAGTCTTATCCAGGATATGAGCACCAATTAAGTGTGGGTTATTATATTTAGAGTTGTTGAATCTGGAATAACCAGGTTGTTAAGGTGTGTTGATTTCATGTGAATTGCTCTAGCTGTGTGTTGCACCCAAAGGCTGATACAACCACCAACCAAACCCCAAACCAAACAAAACCTATGAACCTGAAATAGCCCGGAAAGGGGTTGTGGGGTGGAGGTGCTCACACAGCTTGCTGAGTCAACTTGGACAACAGGATGTTACTCAAAAAAGAATTGATTATAGAGGGCTGCTGGTAGGATTTACTCAAAATTAGTGAAGTAAAGGGAACTTCTATGTGGCTGGTGAGTGTCAGTGCTCTGGAAGGTAAAAAAAAAAAAAGATAGTTAAAGTTCTTGTATCAAACATATTGTCACATATGTGATTTGTGTGATAATTATATTCTCATTCCTCCTCTAATATTAATCAATAAAGTTATTGTTGAAAAACGAATCTTGTTCAGCACATATTTTTTCATGTATAGTCATTGGGGGGTTGGACTAGATGATCTCCAGAAGTCCCTTCCAACCCCATGTGATTCTGGGATTCTGTGATTGAGTCAAAACCTAGATTAAAAATAGTAGATGTGGGAAACAGAATATGAATGGAGGATTTTTCAGGGTTTTATAGTAGTCTAGTGCTTTGTAGTATTTTGATCAGTGGCCTGGAAGAAAACATGAAATTAGAGCTGATAAATTTGTGGGTTATGTAAAGGTTGCGCTGAGTGGTGAAGCGTGAAGAAGGAATGGCAGCTGTACAGTGTTCTCTGAATTGTTTGGGTAACTGGGTCTAGTATGGCCAAATAGGTTTTTTTAGAGCTGGAGCACAAAGTTACCATGTTGTGGGAGGCTGTAGGTCTATAATAAAGAACTGTGCTTCTGGAAACCAGTGACCTTGGAAAGGATGGCAGGAGCAGAGCAGATATATGGCAGTATGTGAGCCCTCAGAGTAACACTGTAGATATGAAGGGTACTAAAATAAACTAATTATTTTTTTAATACTAACGTATATCCATAATAACAGGAAATATTGAATAAATACAGAGAGGTGAAATCAGTTGGGGAATGTTTTGACCAGATTTAATGTTAGTTTTTCTAAAGAGACCTTCAAAAGCAACGAAGATACTGTTGCTTTCAATGTTGCTTGGGTGATGAAGTCACTCATTATAAAACTTAGAGTGCTCAATTGATTTAGTTTATCATGAGGTATTTAAAAGTTTCTCAGTTTTCTTTGTGCAAAATAGGCTGTGTACCAAAGGGCTCTTTAATTTAGTAGAAAAAGATATGATAGCAGCCAGTGCCTGGAAGTTAAAGAGATTATTTCAAATTAGGCAAAAGGCACAGATTGTTAACAATGAATGTGATTAACCACTGAAGGCATTAGGAAGATGCTTATGATTGTTAAGGGAATTTAGGGTGTCTCCATCTCTCAGAGTCATCAAGTCAGGATGAAATATCATTTGAAAGATATGTATGAGGAGTATTTGCACATGTACACTGTTCATGTACTTGTAACTGTGCGAATGTACACGCCATGTGCACTCACACACAAGTACAGGAGTATTTGCACAGGCCAAACAGATCTCGCCCAGTTGTGTTCAAACTGGGTCTGTCTTCTTGCCCAAACCAGAGTTAGTCAAATGATCTGATTATGATAGTTAGTTCATTTATAGCACTCTCTTAAATCTATTAAGTATACATTTTCGTCAAGGAAATAAGTGTGCTTGTATGAACCATGAACTTAAATGAAATCAAATGTTTGTGATCACTTTTTTTTGGAAGCATTATCATTTTTGATGGTGGGGAAAGGAGGGGACTGTATGGAGAAAGACAGGGATGACTGTTTCATTTCCTGAACAAACTGGAATATCTGCCCCAGTCTTTTTCCTCAAAAATCTGATAACGTGCTCTTAAGAAGTCTACTCACCAGTAGTGAGAGGTAAACTTTATATTGTCAGTGTTGGGGGCTAGGTCATTATGTTCTGTAAAAATTACTTTTTAACTGGGGGAAGAAATTGCACGTGTTCATGGTGGCAGAGGTAGTTTTGAGGGTCAGTGCATAAGGATGCAGTGTCCTGTGTTTCTCTGCCAGTAGGAAATCAGCGTTTTTCTTGTCCACCAAAGGGAATGGTTTCTGTTGTGTCCTGTCTGTCAAAGTGGTGAAGGACGTAGAGAGGAGAAAAAAAAGCTCTGAGCCCTCTTCTGTGTTGGCCATGACAGAGATGATTTGATTGCCTGTGGGTTCTCGGTGGCCCATCAGGACAATTGGTTTGGGATATTTTCCTAAACCCTTCTTGGAGTGTGATGGGAACTAGGCCAGTTGTGACAGCAGCTTGCTCCTGGTAGCCACCTTTCCAGACATCTTCATCTTTTCCCCTATGACAGGCCGAGTGTGTGCCTGTTGTGTGAGCGGAGGGAGGGCCGTGGGAAATAGAGCCTGCGGGAGCCGGATGCTTCGCTTGTGGCAGATTTCCTGCTCGATGGCCCTTTTCCCAGGTGCTCCCTTGACTTTGGTAGGAGATGGGTGCGTACCTCAAACAGCTATTATGCAGAAAAGATGTTTCCAGCAAGCATCAGACGTAATATGTATGTTCAGTAGCTCTGGTTTTGGGGAAGGGCAGGTGCTATAGCAAATGACTTTCTTATCACTGAAAGAGCCTGTCCTGCTGGAAGAAGTCACCTCCTCAGAGCATTTTCCAGCCGAGTGCTACCTTTCCCCCTCTGTTACTTATATTATTATTTCATCAAGACAAGCAAGGTCTTGTATTCTTTTCTCTGCACTCTTGGGCTGTACTGTGCAGGAAGACTTAGAGATAAAATCCTTTTGTTGAGGGAAGCTGTTTGTATTTTAATCTTTGAATTTCCTTGCTCTTAGAGGGGGTGTGTCTCTCCTTTTGTGTCTCTCCCTCTCCATACTGTTACCTTGTCTGACCCATTTTGCTGACAAAGAGAAGGCAGTAAAGAGAGAGAGACAGAAGTTGTTGTAAGTGAAGAGTTTCTTTACTTACATTCTCACACTGACTTTGGTGGGGGGTTTTTTTTGTTTGTTTTTGGTTTGTTTTTTTTTTTTTTTAGAAAAAAGTGTTCTTCTGGCTTCTCTTTACAGTTGTTTCTTCTCTAGGAGTGTTTTAAGTTAGAAAGTCCTTCCCCACGTGTGCATTTGTCTCCTCGCCTGTGGCTGTTGTAGGCAGTTGCATCACTGAAGGGCTGGTGGAGTCTTGCATCTGGCCTGGGGTCTCATGCCTCAACGCAAACTTTGGAGAGTTAATGCAATTCGTTGTGGTGTCCTGAGATTTGGGTGATTGGCAAGAGCAAGGCAGCAGTGATGAGTTACAATCATAGTCTAGACAACATTTTTGAGCTTTGTATGTCATTCTGGAGGGCTGTCAGCCTCCACAGCAGACAAGACTTGGGAGGACACAAAGCTTAAACTCGACCCTTCTTTCCTTTTTTTTTTTTTCCCCTCTTAAACGTAGTCATTGTGAACTAGAATGGTTCTGAAAGTAATGATCCTTCTATTTCTAAATCTGTTGCTGGTTTCTTTCAGTTTTTTAAGTATTCTGGAGTATAGTGTTCCTTAAAATATACTGTCACGTATTTTTAATGGAATTCTCTAGTTTTTCACGTCTTGCTGCCTCAACTACAACTGTTGGTGCAGTTTTTCCACAATAACAACATGAGAACCAGAGTAGAATGAGAGATGAAAATGAAGAAGCTGCAATTTGGCTAACGTTTTTTCCTGATTTCCTTAAGGAAACTCCAAACTGGTACAAAATCCCTCAACTTTGAATACTGATGCTCTTTCTAGATTTCCAGAAATAATGAATCTTCCTTTTGAACTTTTAACTCTTTTTTTTTTTTTCAACTTAATTAAAAACCCCTCATCTTTACTTACAGGAAATGGATTTGAAAGTTGAAATTTCTGATGTCTTCTCCTTGAATAAAAATAATATTGCTATCTCACCTTCATGTTTTATTGTCTTTGGGTTTCGGCTTAGCTAGGTTGTATTTGCTATACGCCAGCCAAAAGAAACTCAAGCCTACCCTTTAATGGGCTTTTTGAACTCTCACAGATCCTAGTTTTTGTTTTCTTCATGGGTGGCTTTTGATGTGTGTTTACTGTCTTAGACAATAAAAAAGGATGGGGCAGAGGGGAAGCAAAGAATTTTTGCCTGTTCCTCTGTGAAGTCCCATCAGTTTCATGCTGCTGCTCCCCATGAGTGTTATCAGCTAACTCCACCTCTCTCATTTATGGCAGGGAAGATTGAGGGGAAACAGTTAATTGTCCAAGAGTCTGGATGAGATTTTGGGGATGGAGGAAGGATTACGGAACTTGGGAGATAAGTTTTTTCAACTTCATTTTTTCTTGCTGTGCTGGAACTCCTTCTGCATCCTATACCAGACAGGTGTCTTTCTCATGGCTGCTGTGGGAACCTGTCTTTTCTCACCTCTATCTTTGCTTGTCTATGACATTATTTAGTATTAGGTTATAAAAATTGGAAGGGGCTACTTGTGGCCTGGATCAAAAAATAGAGACCAAGAGTAGCGGTTTCTGGAGCGGCAACTTCATTCCTAGCAGGAGAAAGCATGAGAGAAGGCTTTTAGGACTTCACGACAAAGGTGATTATGCCTCCTTGAGCAGTTTAGGTGAAGTTCAAGTGTTGAGTGAAACAAGCACAAAGCAAGCAGGGGGTGTGCATGGAGAGGCTATGTATACCATAAATATGTGTATTTATGGCCAGAACTCCACGGTAGCCCTTGGTTGCACAGAATGGGTTGGGGAGGGGGAGCTGCTCTTGTGGGAAGGTTCATCCTCAAGTGGAGAAAGCAGTGTGTGCCAGGAGCTGTGCTTCTCAAGCAGGCAGCAAAATGTAGCGTAGACTGGGAACAAAGCAAAGGTTTCTGAGATCAAGAATAAAATAAAAATATTGATTCCCTGAAGAAGATCTTGGGGAAATGTCTATGTTCTAGGACATCCCAGGAATATCTACTTATGCCAGACGTAATAAGATACAACATGAAAACAAAGAAAGGTAGAGGGCTGAAGGAAGTGATTTTGTTTTAGTAGGATACTAAAAATTAGCCCTTGATTTCAGGCGTGGGTGTCATGGCCAAAGCAAATTCTTCTTCATGAGGTTAAAGAAATGACCCATTTGTTCTCACGGTGCAAATTGCTTCACTTCCCTTTGTCACCACATCGAGATGTGCCTTTCACAAGTCTTACTTGAGTGCGTTTAGGAGAGGACCTGCCCTGACCTGGAGAAATTTCTGTCAGTGCTAGTTACCAATTTCTCTAGGTCAGGGCAGCTTATCTTCCTGCTCCCCAGAACAGAGCCTTATCCCTTCTTTGCCCCTTTAATGCTGGTACCCACATGTAATTGCAGGGACCTGTTCATAGAGGCTGTCATTAAATACGTGAAATACATGACTTACATGAGGAGGTCTATCGGTGTTTTGCTTTGAGCTCTGGGCAGTTTAGAAGTATTTGCTATGGGGAGAGAGATGTTAACAGTGCACAGCGAGGGTCTCTAACTGCGTGATATAATTTCTAGTACTTTTGCCCTTTGAGTGGCAATTGCATTGATTTTTCAATTAAAAAGAAAAAAAAAAAACCAACAAAATTAACTTCAGAAATAGACACAAACCACCTAATAATGCCAGGACTATTTAAAGAAGGGGACAAATGAGAGGATTAAATATGAGAATGGTGCACGTATCCGAGGTGAGACATGAACATCCTTTTGATTGGTGGTGTAACCGAGGTAAGGAAGTTTACTTACAAAGACCGTCTCACTTTGTCAAATCAAAACGCTGTCCATCCCCTGTATTGGAGCAGCATCCTGGCTGCTAAGACCTTGGCCCTGTGGACAGTGATGCCAGCTTGATCTGCCCATACCCAGGGCTGCTTTTTCCCACCCTCTGATTGTATTTTCCTTTGTGCCTGCACAGCTGTTCATGCAACTTTGTAGTAAATTATGTTTGGGAACTGAATTTTGCTTCCAGTTTTTTTTTTGGGGGGGGTTCTTTTTTTTTTTTCTTTTTTTTTTTCTTTTTTTTTTTCTTTTTTTTTTTTTTCAGCAGAATCAGTTTGCTGTCCAGCCACACAGATAATTGTGCTGGCACAATTCAGGAATGATGTGCTAGTGGGAAAGAGAGAGCAGCTGGTGCAGAGAGTGAGTGTGTCTGAGGCCTGAGAAGCTGCAATCAGCAAGAGGGAAAATGGGTAATTTCATCAAGGCCAAATGTTTATTACCCTTCTGGTGCCTGTGAAATCTGAAAACTGTCTGTCAATGTCAGGGCATGTCACTGTCTCTCTAATTGGTGGGATTAGCATGAGGTTTTGATTGCCATCTTCTGTTTATCACTGTCTTTTATTTAGTCTTTGCGTTTATTATTTGCATCACTTGCAGATGAAAGTGAAAGAAACGGCATTCCTAGTGTAATACAGCTGTCCAGATGTTTAGATTACTCTTGCAGCATCGCTACTTAATGCTTGTGTGAAAAGGTGGCTGGCTGTGGCTTCTCCTTTCCAGAAGTAGCACAAGAGTTGTATATTACTTCCTTCCTTAATAAAAAGTGCCAGGGTTGTGCACCTCAGCAACCTCAAACACAAGAGTCAGGGCATAGGAAGTAAGAAAAGTTGGATTGTTTTTGCAGGGGATGTTGGGGTGTGAGAGGTAGCAGGAACAAAGAGTATTTTCCTCAAATCAAGAAGTTACATGAGTGATGTTCTCGGTTGGGTTTTAAATTTCTCGTCCATAGGTGTCAACAAATTAAGGGAAAGGGACCAAAAAATAAACCTTACAAAGTCAGTTCCTTTCAGCGCTTATGTGTGACTCCAAACAGGGTAAAGCCCTGAAAACTGGATGGCAAGACGGTTGTTGCATAGAGTAGAGAAGATTTGGGGTTGAGGAAGTTGGCTGCTTTTGAGATGGGATATTTGGAGGAAAAGCTGTTATCCCAGAAGATTATTCCTGATTTTCCCCCACTCCTGGTCCTGTTATCTCTGGAGGAGAATTTCCTGGGGAAGCTTTTTTTTTTTTTTTTTCTTTTTGTGGGGGAAGCTCTTAGCTCTGGACAACGCATAGTAAGATTTGCCCTAGCCAGCATTTTTAAGTTTGTATCTACTGTAACTTCACATCCTGTTCTCCAAGGAATGTGAGTAGCTAAGGCCTTTATTACGTGATCTGAATTTGTTTATTCTGTAATGACAATAGTTAACGACTTGAGAGAAGTTAGACCCAAATAATGAGTAGAGAACACTGAGGAAATGGATGATCTGCTTAGTCATGCAGACTCTATAAGAAACTGTGTTTTTTTTTTCTTTTTCCTGAGTCTCCCTTAAAGGCACCTCTAAACAATTTTTTTTTTTTTCTTCCTCCTGTACTTACCATAGCACTCGTGAAAAATGAGAGAGGAGATCTTGTATTTCAACTAAATCAATACTCCAGGTCAGTGAAATGCTTATTTTAACAGAATGAGATACAGAGCTGTTAATCTCTGCTGCCAGCGTGGAACCTTTTTGTGAATATGTATATGCTTTTATTGTGATGAGAAAGTGCATCCTTTAGACGATCTTGAACTTTTATCATTTGCCTCCTTCATTCCTAACAGAGAGAGAACTGTGAATCAACTTGAGTGAGATTTTACAGCATTGCCAGTAGATCTGCTCTGAAAGTGCCATGTACCTGGTTTTCTCTGTTAAAGAATGCTATTAATTGTACCCAAGAACTCCCATCCAAAGAAAAGTTGTAGTTACTCTTCAAATTTCAGAGTTCAGCCCAAATCAATAAAGCTCAAGAGTTCCTACCATTAGAGAAATGGGTAGTTTGGGTAAAATGACTTGATTCAAGACTTGTTAATTCAATAATCCAACTGATAGTTCAGGAGGAGGGGAGGAAAAGTAGAGATAGGACAAGAAATTCTGTTCCTATTACGTTTTTGGGAGACATTGGCAGCTGAGGGTAGGGATGTTGACTTCTTACAGCATATGGTCCCCTTCGCTTGGGATGGTAACGTGTCAACAGGACGCTAGAAGAACTGGATTGTCTGCAGTTTCTTCTTGTGCGTGCTCGCTGGGTACGGCTGCCAGTCAAGCAGCATTTGCAAACGCTAAATGAGCTTTGATAGAAAAAGTGGTCACTTGGGGAAAGCAGTTGACTGAAACTTGTGTTTAACTTTGAGGGAAGGAATACCCAAAAGGTTATGTTTTTCTTGAAGATCGCAGCTGAATTATCTTTATCATTCTGCTTCTGAGCCTTGGAAACATAACATTTGGATTCTGCATGGGCATGAATATCTATACAGGATTGTCTGTTCAGTGAGAACAAGTACTCCAAAAGACATTCCTAGCATTTATGAAAGTGAAGTGAATTTATATATTTGGGAGATAGCGACATTTTTACTCTAAAAGAGTTGTGTCTAGTAGCCAGCAGCTACTTCTGTAGATGACTGTTGTGATGCTTATTCACCATACAGTGTTTCTTAATAATTGACTAATATGTCCCTTTTCAGTTGCACCTTCCTGTCTCAGCATTGGCTGTGCTTGTACTCCTTCATAAGGGTATGTCCTGTTTAACATATGTTGGGACTGGACGTTTGGATATGTTTACCAAAAGGGTATGGTGACCTGCAAGGTATATTATCTTTATGTTAACACTTGTGTATGTCCTTAGCCAAACTTGCATTGTGCTACTTTCAAAACTCTTTTGAAAGGAAGGTCAAGTATGTAGAACTGTATACTCAAAATTTATATAAGCCAAAAATCTAATACGTGTATCCTGAGACTCATAGCTCAGTTTCTTTTTGTGAAATAATCACGGAATCACGGAATTGTCAGAGTTGGAAGGGACCTCTAGAGATCATCTAGTCCAACTCCCCTGCTAAAGCAGGGTTGCCCAGAGCACATCACTCAGGACTGCATCCAGGCGGGTCTTGAAAATCTCCAGAGAAGGGGACTCCATGACCTCCCTGGGCAGCCTGTTCCAGGGCTCTGTCACCCTCACTGTAAAGAAGTTTCTCCTCATATTTGAATGGAACTTCCTATGTTCCAGCTTGTGCCCGTTTCCCCTTGTCCTATCGCTGGAAACCACTGAAAAGAGTCCAGCTCCATCCTCCTTTAACCCACCCTTTAGGTGCTTGTAAACATAGATAAGGTCTCCCCTCAGCCTTCTCTTCTCCAGGCTAAAGAGCCCCAGATACTTATCTCTAATTTGGGTAGTTTTTGTGTGAATGCAAACGATGCCCTGAACGGCGTGTGGATGGTCCTGGATGGTGAGAGGCAGTAATTGCCATTGGGAGGTTTTGGGCTGGTGAAATGTGACCAAAGTGGTGCTTCCATTACTAAGGACACAACCACAGGAGATTATTTCATCCCGTTGCTTTCCATGTGAACTGCCTATAGTGTCAGTCCTAAATATTATCAAAACAAATGTATTTGGGCAGGATAGGTGAGGATCGGTGTGACTGGTTTATTTTGACCTGTTTAGTGGGAAAGGCAACGATCCACAGGTTTTGGTAGCTTTGTTTTCAAAACCAGCAGAAAAGTGACCTTTGTAAGTGGCACTTACTGTAAATTTTTCCAGCACTGTGCAAGCAGAATGTTCTGTTGGAGGGAGTGACTCTGAAAGAAACCCATGTTTCTGACAGATTTTAATCCTTTAATGAATTTTTAATCTACAGTGGAATCCACTTAAAAATAGTTTAATGTCTGATTGCTTGACAGACTGGAGCAACTTGGGTCTAACATATGCTAATTGTCATCTTCATATCATGCGACTTCAAAACTGTTTATTTCCATTTCCTCCTACTTCAGGATTTTTTAGTTTTCTTTCTTTTTTTTCGCTTATGTTCAAGTTTCTTCAGTAAACTGTAGGTGGCATAAGTAGTGCTTTCTCATCGTGAGTGGAATTATCGTTGCTGGAGGTGGGGTAGGGAATAAAGAGGAACAAAACCACTTCGAATTCTTCCTTTTTCTAAAAACTGCATAAACCAAAACCCCAGGTTTTAAGTCCAGTTCTGAAAGAGGAAGAAAGATGAGAAATTGAAAACAACCTCCCAATCCCTTGCAGCTCCTTGTAGTGCAACGCAGACATGTGGCCGAAGGAAGAGTTAAGCTGTGTTTGCTTTGTCCTCTGTCGATGACAATGTGACTGGTGTCTGTCTCACAAGCAGGGGATGGTGGGTTGCCCTGGACCTCTGCTGATGGGGAAGCTTCTTTCCTGAGTGGAGACACAGGCAATGCTGATGAATCATTCCCCTGTAACGAAATGTGCTTCTCGGGGAGGCAAAGAAGGAAGAGCGTGTGGATGGGGAGATACTGAGGAAACGGGGTAGATCAACTAGGCCTTTCAGCATTGGGAAAACATGCAATTTTCATCGTTCTAAAAGATGAAAACATTGTTTATGAGTTCTATCAGTCTGTTTCTGTGGGATACTCTTCAAGGAGGTAAGACATAGTGTTGGCATATCTCAGTGACCAAACCCATAGCTTGTCATCAAAGAGTGACAGTGACTGATCTTTACTGGAGAGGGGATTAGCTCTTTGCCGTTTCACTCCTCTCTGTTCTACTGCTTCTGTTTATGTAATTTATTCCTGATTTATTACATAACTTCTTTGCTGGCACCTAAGTATATAACAAGAGCTTAAACTCCTAGAGGGATCTTTCAGTTATCTGGATCTTCCTTGCTTGTGGAATTGGCTCATGTCTTGACATAGTTCGGGTACTTGCAAAGAGAAGGCTTGACATACCTCTCCCACAAGCTGACTTATAAAATGCAGGGTAGGCAAATTTGCCCCAAATTAATCTCCTATACAAAATGCATTGAATATAATTTGGAATCCTGCCGTGCCATGCCCTTCTGTTGAGTCTTCCTTATCATTTAAAATTTCTTCCTAGGATTTTATTCCTCTCACAGATGCTGTTTTTTTTTCCTATAGCTATAGCACCATGGGCAAAACCTGTAAAAGCACACTTGAAAGTGGCTTTTATGTTGAACTGCTGTTTGCTTTGAAAGCAGAAACAGTGATCAGGGAAGGAAAGTTTCCTTTTCTCAATGTTTTCTTTAGCAGGGAATGCAAGTGCCATTTATACAACAGTTGCCAGAGCTAAAAACATAAACGGTGATTCTGCGAAGTAAGAGACAAAATTTCTGTTCATTTGTGATGGTGTTAATCCAGATGAGTATCAGTAATTAGCTGGAAGCAAAACTGATCACATGCTTCTTACCTCGGATAGCCTGAAATTTTACGCAGTGCAAAACAAACTGCTCTTCTAGATAGGGCAGCTCACTGGTGAGGACGTTTCGAGTATTTTAAAGGAAAGAGTTGATTTCTACTTTAATGTGATTAAACGAAATTGCTTTTGAAAGCAATGCAACACTGTTGAGGCAAATAATTATATATACAAACATAGAAATAGTTTGCCCATTTCTGCTGACTCTGTCCAGAGGTAAAGAGCTGGTCCCTGCCTTATGAAGCCTGTGTGGAAGTGGGAACTGACATCTTAGGAAGAGCATTCAAGTTTGGTTTTTTTTTTTTTTCTTTAAAGGTTACAAAACGTAGATGCTGTGGGGTGTACCCGCATCTCTCCGGGAGTGCAGGGATGCTGTGGCCGGAGGTTGGTGGGTGACGCCAGTGCGCGCGGCTGCCACCCGTCCGGGTTGTGTAATGATCTGCAGATGCTGCCGTTGACTCGCGCGAGCTCGTTTTGTTCGGGGGCGCAGTGGGAGCCGGGCCTTATGTAATGTTCATTGTCACATTCTCCGTTCCGGCACTCTCATGTCAGCAGAGGGGAAGGATTAACTCTCCCTTTTCTTTCTTTATGGGCTGTTTTTAGAGTTTTGTTTTTTTTTTTTTTTTTTAACTTTCTCCCACCCCTTCTTGCAGCAGCTTTTGTTGTTGTTTGTTGTCAGGGAGCAACCAGTTTCTGGCTGGTTTTACTATTGTGGTGCCTTTTAGGAAGGAAAATAAAAGAGCAGGTCCTGCAACTCCTGAAACTGATATATGGAAGTGTTTTTTAAAGCACTCTGTTATTCTTTCTCTCAATTCCTGCTCTCCACAAATCGCAGTGTGCTCCTTTATACTCTCATCAAATGTGGGCAAAGATGAGTGGCGTTGTGCCTATGTTTGTGTGGGGAAGCACACTTGCCCACCTCAGAAGGGTGGTCCAGGGACATTCAAAATCCACCTGGACACGTTCCTGTGCAACCTGCTCTAGGTGAACCTGCTTTGGCACATGATCTCCAGAGGTCCCTTCCAACCCCATATCATTCTGTGATTCTGTGAGATGCTCTCCAGTGTATAATTTTACAGGCTGCTGCTTTTCCCTTTCTTCAGTTTAACATTGCTGTAGTAAAGACGTCACTTAGAGGGGATCAATGCCACTTAGTTTCGTTGCAATTAGAACAAGAGGAAATGAAGGAGGAGAGTTGTTTTCTTCCTTCCCAGTTAGCAATGTGTGGCCACCAGTTATCTGTGAGTCACAGCTGAAAAACTGTATCGCTCGAGTCTTAACAGTCTCAGATGGCAAAGGAAAAAGGGATTTAAATCACGAAGTAATCAGTTAAGGATGGCTTTTAATGCAGTTTGTGGGGGTTATCGCTGGGGGAAAGAAGTTCCTGTTGATTTTTCAGTAAACACTTAAGTTTGCTTCGTTTAAAAACTAGTCCCTACTAGACTAGTATTGGTCAGTTACGCTGTAGGCTCTTTTTTGAGAAAATACTTATCCTTTTAAGTGATTTCCCACCTCCCCTGCTGTTTTTTACATGATAATGTAAAATGGAGATGTTAACATGTTACATAATGGAAATTAGGGAGGTTCTAATGTTTGTTAGAATCAAACTGTCCAAACCCATTGATCTCAGGTTTATTTCTTTCTAGATTTTTGAAATTGAACAGAAAAGTATTTGTTGTTATTTTGCAATAACATTGCAACTTGCAAATTGTTACAAGATTTTTCTTTTATCTTACAGAGAAGCTTAAGCTCATGACTTCTTTAGTGATCCATCTGTATGCTTTATAACAATTTTCCATTAGTTACTGAAGGCTTCCTATAAGGTACCAAAACAGTGCTAGCAGCCATTGAGCAAAAAGATGAGATTTCTCCTGAGGAACCAGCAGTTACCTTCGTACGCATCCAGTTTGGAGTGTTGGTTTGTGAGCTGAGTGTGTAAGAGAAATCTTATGGCCACAACCAACCAACCATTTTGTTGTTTTGCTGCCAAACAAAAAAGAAAAAAGGTAAAGGAAATTATTATTACCATAAAACATGACTGTGTAGCAGAAACTGAAGAGCGTTACGCAGCACTGACTTTGAAATACCTGGTTTTATGAAACTGTCTGTGCAAATCCTCTTGCAATTTGCCAGTGTGCTTGATCCTGTTCCTATGGCCAGGCACCACAGTGACCAACATGAAGTCTTGGTTACAAAACAGGCTTTAAGGGGCAAATCTTGATGAGTCCCGGATATTGGGCTGGGCTAGAGGTTGGGGAGGTGATGGAATCCTCTTTACTGTTCAGCACCAGAGTAGCATTAGTGTTAAACCTGCCCTTTCTGAAGGGATTTGTACGGGATGGGTGTGTGCTCAGGAATGAGCATGTCCTGTGCCTAAATCACTTGTGTCGTAGCAGGCAAAGAGCTTCTGTAAAGCCACTTTAGCTTCGGTGACTTCCTGGAGGTACAGGGGAATCCTGCTTCTCCTTGCTCAGGTTGGGAAGGAGCCCAGTCTGCCCTTTCCTGCATCCTTCCTTTTAATTAACTATTACAAACCAGTAAAATAATAGTTTATTTTTCATAGTGCTGATGAGTCCTTTGATGAAATGATGATGTTATACAGAAATGGGGAAAGTCACCAGATCCCATGAGGTTTGTTTGCTGTTTCACTGAATAGTTTGGCTCATGGCATGTGTGACCTCGTGGTGAAAAACTATCACTTAGAAGGGAAAAAGTTCGCTTTCACATTTCTCTCTCAACTTCATCCATAAGAAGAAACGGTGATTTTTAAACCTTTGCAGAGTGAGAGGAAAAACACGAGGACAACAGAAACGTGTCCAAATTTGCAAGCCCTTGAAGCTTCCTTGTCCAGACCTGGGCCTCCTTTCTGTGTGGGCTGAGGAGGCGGCCTTCATCACCGCGTGGCATTTACTCGCTATCTGAAATGTTCTACCTTAAAAAAGCAAGGCCCAAAAAAACCTTCAGAACTATTTTTATCTTTTTTGAAAGACAGGACATAATACATGAGAGAGGCTGTCTTGGATGTTAATTTGATGTGCAGTTGATTGCAGGGTTCAACTACCGGGGTAGGATAAACATGACAACTCTTTTCTCCTCCCTGAGTAAGCAAGAAGAATTTTTCCAAGTGTTTTGACCCCGCTGTCTTGGCAGCCTCACCAGGTATTGAATGGGGCACTGTACTGTATGGACTTCTGGGTTTCTGTTGTAAACTGGTGGTGCAGGTGGTTTGGGTTGTATTTCTCGGTGCTGGTAACCCTCCTTATGGCATATTGCTTGGGCTGCAGCTCCCCTCTCTACGGCCGGGCAGGATCTTCGACAGTTCGTCTCATGTAGGACACCCGGAAAGCCCAGACAAATGGTAACTTTGATTAGTTGAAGGTAATCTGTTTATCTCTCGCAAAGTGCCCTTCCTGCAGCGATTACGCCTTGCCGCTGTGTGTGCAAAGGCAAGAGATGGGGCAGGTGGGAGTAACTCAGCCATAAAAGAGTCGCGGCAGCTCCAATCTGGCCCTGTTGTGTAATTCCCCTTGGCGGAAGGCTCCGAACTGGGTCAGATCGGTGTGAGAAACGAGGGCAGTCTCGCGGCTGTGCAATGCCTACCTGCCCGTCCTGCCATGTCCCCACTGCCACCTTGCAGGGTGGCAGCCCTCCTGAGACCCCACGCAGCGGAGAGCAGCCACCCAGCTGCCAGGGCCGAGGAGGAGGAGGATGGGAGGGAGGGAGGAAGACGGGCAGCAGCGTGACAATAGGCACAGAGGAGTTAAGTCTTTGTTTCACCCGGCTTCTGCAAGATTTAATTAAGTCTTTTCGAAAGCTTCTGTTTAACTCTCCTGCATATGGCTGGGGCTGCTGAACGGGTGTCGAGAGTTAGCTTAGAAAGAACATGTACTTTCTGCTAAACAAAAATAAAGCTTAGATTAGACCCCTTTTGTACTCCAGTCTGAGATAGCTGCTCTCCACTGGGTTTGATTTTATTTATAGAAATACAAGGACCCATATCCTTTCCTTTACACAATTTTCAGTAAGTGTTTTGTGGTGTGGTGGGGGTTTTTTTTGGTGGTTTTTTTTTTGTTTTGGTTTTGGTTTTTTTTAGGTTCTGCAACAAACAATGACGCATGAGAGATGATACAGAGGAGGATACTGATGGAGAAACTGTATCATGTGTCATTCTCTGACCTGCAGCGTTTGGTGACATTGCAGCGCTTCCGCTTTTCCCATTTGTAGATGAGAATTCATTCCTGCCATTTTAGTAGTGTTTGTATTTCTTTTTTTTCTTCTTTTTTTCTTTTTTTTTTTTTTTTTCCTTTGGGCTTTCTTTGGGTTGGTGCTTCATTTGCTGGGATAGTTGATATGTTTTCCGGCAGATAGCATGTGAGTTGCTCCATAGCACAGTATGGACAATATGGGAATAAATACATCCTCTTGATATCCCAGGTGACCAGCAGAGACCCACAAAAGCTAACACTGCTGACCATCTTCTTCTGAAAAGTAAGGAAACACAGGCAGCTTTACAGTAACCTGTAAAGAGTAATACAATGTTTGTTTTCTTTAAGGCTGAATATCAGCTGGAAGGAAACACTGTTGCTATTTGAAAGTCAAAATGAGCTGCTGTTTTAAAATACACTGAAAAACCTGTGATAATACATTGCTTTGTGTCTGCAGCCCTTGCCTGAAGCCACCAGCTGTCAGAAGGTTCGGGGTGCTGGGGGTCACCGTTATCTGAGCAGCCTCGGTACCTGCCCACCAGCAGAGCACAGGAGCTGAAGGAATCTCTTTGGCTTGTGTAAACTGGCACGAATCCACTCGAGCTAATTTAGATTTTTGGCCTTTTCTACCATCTGCTTGACTAAGCCAACTTATTTTGTGTGACACGTGTAATTGTGTAGGGTCTTCAGTTGTCTCTTGCCTGGTGGGAAAGTGCTCCTGGGACCTAGCGGTGAAAGGCGTCCCCTTCCAATACCAATCTCCGCAAAGCCTGTTCCTCGTGTTTATTTTCTTTCAGACACTCTTCAGTGTTATTGAGGAGCTGAGGGAGGCAAAGCGGGAACTGATGACTTCAGCTGGAATAACCCAGCATACTTGACAGTTAGATTTTCAGCCCTGCTGCAGGGGGGTTGAGTTGTGTCTTTAACCTTCAAGTTTCTGAGCTCATCTAGTCACTGCTGAGACGCAGCTGAAAATGAAATTTTTCTGTTTCTTGAAGTGTTTGTAGATATGCATGCTGCTTTATCTGCTTAGAAATGTCTTCTTTTTTTTTTTTTTTTAATATGGCTGATTACTTCTTAACATTTTGTAGTTTACACTGGAAATGTGGAAGTAGGGGCAATGGAAAATGAATAATAAGGAATTGTTTCCCTCTTCTTTCTTCAAAGCTTTCTGGGGAATGTGTGGGTAGTAATTCTTCTGAGGCTTGAATTTTTTTTTTATTTTTTATTTTTTGTACACATCCTCTGCTTTATGTTCCTTGAGATCAAGGTGCCTTCTTTATGTTTCTTTCTTTTTTTTTTAAAGCCATCTTACACAGCACTCTTCTGGTAATTCTTTGCACGTGAAAGAGGAGAGCCCAAATAGGCATTGCTGCCCAGATGTGGCAGTACATGATCTGAACAGATAAACTTGTGACTTCGTGATTGTCCTGGCCCTCTCTTTAGGTTTTATTGTTGTTTTGTACCACGATTTCTGCTGTGATGCACTGGAGTGGCGTAACAGAGGAGTTCTGCGCAGCCAGCTCTGGCCTTGTCCTTTAGAGGAAGGAAATGCAAATTCTCTCTGATCCATCCTTCCTTTGTGTTTGCTTTTCTTCTTACCCTGCTACTCAGAGGGACACACAGCCTTTAAAAACGGGATCTTCGTTGTCTTCTGTCCGTACCGTTATTAAGGTAACGCTGTCTCTGCTCCGTTGGTTGGAACGGAGACCTCAGTCTGTGATGAGAAGCTGAGTGACCTTGGCAGCGGGTACAGCTAAGTCAGGAGGGTGGTTTCTGTCTGCGACCCACGCTCTGCTTTCTGCAATGGTGTTTGCAGTGCTCGGGGATCAGGGTAACAGGTACCCATACGGGATTCTGAGACTAAGCCTTTTTTCCGTGCTTCATGTTTGGACGGTAGTGTTCTGAAATTGTTCACGTACTGTATTTATTTTTGCGTCTTTATATAATCAGATTTCGTATTAGGAGTCTTTCTGCTGTATACATGCCAAGGATACCAAGAAAGGTGTTTTTTTGAGTGTTTAGTTAATATATTGGTTCTAATACTGATTCAGCGATGCTGGGCCTATATCATTATGATACACTGCTTATGGCATGCATTTTCTACGCAGGATTTTATGCACAGTCTGATATGACTGTTATTTAAAAGACTGATGGCAGACTTGTGTTTTTTATATGCAGTAATCCTGCTCTAATTTTGAGCCTTGAGGCTCTAAGGTTGGGATTTACTGGGCTCATTCTGTACCTCTCTTCTCTAGGGCTGCCTCACGGTAGAACATGAGCAGGTAATGCACAAGGAGCACCACTGGGAATCATGTCAGACGAGTCAATCTCAGGGAGTGATCCGGACCTGGACCCGGACTTGGAGCAGGAGGATATGGAAGAGGAGGAGGAGGAAGATGAGGAGGAGGCGATGGAGGAGGACAATGATGGGGATGACGAGGAGGACTTACTTGATGAGAGTGGTAAGTGAATGGGGCTGTGAATCCCTGCACACGTTTGTTACACAAAACTGGCAGTACTAATTTCGGTGAGTGACACCTTGGTAGGTTGCATAAGGGTTAGGATTTGTCCAGCGCTTGGTAGGGAGAAATGCTTATGTGGGTGTTTAGTTTAAACAGGGATTTAATGTAGGTTAAATTTGTACTCCTGGCCAAAAAAAATTTCCATCATGAGAACAAGCCACGAGCATAAATTTTAAGGAGGATAGAATTTTTAAAATAGCTACAGATTCTGGGGAAGGAATTATATAAAGAAGTAAATAAATCAATTTACAATTACTTGTATTATTAAAAGGATCTGGTGAAATTAAATATATTTACATCACTGTCTTGCCCATAGGTAAACAATTCAATGGATGTTTTGGGGAATTCTCATTTACTTACAATATTCAACTTTAACAACTGGAAATTGTTCTTTTCTGACATTGTACAGGTTGGGGTGGGTTGGTTTGTCTGTTTTACAATATGAAAGGTGGCAGTGCTGGTTAAGTCGTCACCTTCTATCCTTACCTAGTTATAACTGCCCTACTCTCCTCTTTGGTTAGGAGCAATATGGCTGTTTGTGGACCTGTGCTGTGCGGGTTACATTTAAGCAACATTAGGTAACTTCTCTGGTTCATGGCGTGGTCCTAGAAATATGTTTGTTGGTCCAGCAGAAGGGGTGATGTTCTAGGGCACGTAGACAGGAGTGCATGACTCGGGTGGGAATTCCCCGTGCTGTTTGCCACCAGACTCCTTTTATCATAAAACTACAACCGGAGCCTGAGGGGATGCTGTATTTGCTTCCTTTAAAATTGTGATTTTTAATGATTTCAAAGGGCATGCAGATTTGTGAATGCATCTACTTCAACCTACTGAGAACAGTCTTCCTTTTCTTAGCATAGAATGGGTTAAAGACACATACTTCTCTCTTACTCTAGTTACTAAAGTATTTTTGGTTTAGAGTATGTTGTCGTCCTTGAGTGTTGATTTGGGTTTTTTGTTTTTTTTAAGTATTCTTTCAGCCACGTGCTACATGAAGATTCTGGTTTGATCTAAAATGCTTATAAAATGTTTACACAAATGAATTTTATTCCTCTGGTTTTATTCATGTGATGGCTTTTTCTAATGAGAAAGTAACAGAAATCAAAGTGTTAGTTCAGGTAAGAAACAAAGGAATTCCCAGGAGATAGAAAAAAGAGAAATTACTTTGCCTCAAAGAGCCTGGCGGTGGCCTTGTCACTGTTCACAGGAGCCTTCACCCAGCGGAGTAATAGGAAGCGTGATGTTGTAGACAAACTTTTATTAACAGAGAGGAGTGGTTGTATGTCATGTCCAACTGGGTCGTTCTCTATGGTTATTTTATCATAGACCTATGTATTTTATCATCTACATCTATATTATTGTGGCTGGATGCTCATAATCATTTGTCGGGACTACCCTTTCCAAAGCAAACAGAATTAATGCAGGTATATCGGAACATCACTAACTGTTAATGACAGCTGTTTATTTTCATCTTAAAACATTAGAACCATGTTTATGCTTTATATTTCTTTAGTTACTAATTAAAAATAAATTTTAACAAAAGTAGGAAATAAAGAGGAAGAATAAAAAGAGGATTTACATATAACTAACATAAAATGCTTCTATAGTTGTTCATTAGGTTCAGGAAAAGCTCTCTCTTACCCAATCTGAGCAAAGCTAGATGGCTTCTGAGGTTTCAGATTGTTTCAGCTTTAATTCTGCCTGCCAGAATATGAGGATGTGTGCTTAGCTGTATAATTACTGTTTTCTGTGGAGGTGTCCACTCTGCTTTTCCTGGTATCTCTTCACAGCTACGTACTGCCTCAGAAATGTCATTTGACGTCTATATTACCTCAGATCTAATGTAAAACCAGTCTCCTGCTATTTGGCCTATGAAATACAGCTGACTTCAGAGTTAAGAGGATCATTTGATTTTGCCCATCTGATGTTTATAGTCCCGTCTCTTTGTAGATGACCCTCGTTCATAAAAATCCTCTTAGGAACAGACAGTTACTTTTATTCACAAGAAGGAAGTACGTGCTCTAATGTTGATACTATGAACCTTTGAAAAGCTTAATTTTAATAATTTCTGTTAAAAGTTTGTTCTTCTTGTCCCCGGCTGTGCTGTTCTCCTCCCCTCCTGGTAATGTGGTTGTTCCATCAGGGATCCTGGGGGCATCCTTCCCTTGTGGATGTGCTCTTGCATATTTCTAACACTCCAAGAATTAAAAGATTTTAATCTTTCACAGTTATTTCCTTGGAAAGGTGACAGGCTGCACGTATTTTTTTCTCAAAACTGAAACTGATTTTAAGTAATAGTGATTACAACAATTATAAACCCAATATATTTTACCGCTTGCTTGCAAAATAGTGGCTTTGGGAACGTAGGTTTTCCATGTTTTGATGGTGACTCAGATTACTTATGAACCTTCCAGGGTTAATGTAATATTATCCTCATCTCTTGATGGTGGATAGTCTGGTCTCAGACTTAGCAGTGACTTGTGTTTTGCACATTTAAACTGTTTTTGTCTTTTTGATATACATTGTGTATGACATTAACACTTGCGATGGCTTCGGTTTTCAGAATTTCTTTGTGTTCTTTCCCATTTTGGTAATTAAGAGTTCTGTGTTCAGTTTTGGTGCAGTTTTTCCTCATTTCTGCTTTGAGAACCTCAAGTTTTGTTTCCATTTAGTATAGACTGTCCCATAGATGGTCTAGAGTTTACTTTATTTTGGATGTTTATGGTACAAACTTTCGGTCTTGATGAAAGTAGTTCTTAAACCTTCCTCCCCTTCCCCCAAGGAAGAAAAGGAGCACAGAAGGCTAGTTTTCTGAATATTTCTGAGTAAGTGGGAGTTAATTAAACACAGCTTACATCCTTTGTACATTTCTTCGGTGCTGGTCAGTTAATGGACCTTGGCATCATGTGTAAGGGCTTGTATAACTTTAGTCTTTTTCTCTAGAGCGCTTTCTCCAGGACATACCTACTATGACACACACAACCCCTTCCCAGTGGCTGCCAGACTGCACGCCCACCCTGGCAGCACGCTTCAATCCTAGCCGGAGGCTTCCACTGCTTTTCCAGCCTTCTCATCCCTGCCCACTGCATCTGTTTTCTCATCACTTGTGGGTAGCAGCACTTGTTTTATCATGTTCAATTTTGTGATATCCGTGCATGACTGCTAAGAACTTTTTTCGTTAACTCCCTAAATCCTGTTCACTAGAAGTGTGATGTGTACTGATGACTGTAGAGATAAAGGGCTGTTTCGAGTCCTGCGCTTTTTCTCTGATCCCGGTGATTGCTCAGGGCTGTGTGGACCTCCATAGGAATAAAAGCTAATTTGAGCAAAAAGGAAACAAACCTCCAGTATGGATTTTACACATCATTTCAAATGCAGGGACTGTTCATATCTCTGAGCTTTCCCAAGGAAAGCTGTAGAGGAATGTTTGAATGAATCCCACTGTAGTGCTCTGGGTGTTTTGCACTTTCTGAATGTCTTTGGATTGTTCTGATTGAAGTCTCTGGAATTCATTGTCTCCTACTCATACATATTGCTGTAATTCTGCTATTAATAGTGACAGGAAGTTGCTTGTTTTCTTACCTCTGAGTATATGGGTTGAATGCTTTTTTTTTTAGTGTAGCTCAGTAAAGAGCTGGCTGTTTCAGTGTTCTGAAAGATGCCTTGGTGAGCACAGGCGTTCAGACACGGTTCTCAAGGGCTGCTGGTTGTGTTTGCATTACAGGGTGCGTGGTACAACACACAGGGACTTCTGGGGCACAGCAGTGGACAGTTTTCCATTACCACGGTAGTACTGCAGTTCTGAAGATGTACCAGGCAACACCAAATAATAGTGTATTAGATGCTGCTGTTGTGATACGACAATCTCCATGCAATTAGCCTTGTCTTCTGCCCTGCGTTGTCGGCTTTGCCTGATTTTCGTGTCCCGTCCCCTCTTTCTTTCCCCGGGGCTGAGGGTGTGCTAGCTCCGTGGCATCTCTGACTAGTGGAGAACAGGAGAAGATGGAGGCAGTCTGTGCTCCCTCTTCCAACCTTGGACTCATACTGTTCCTCCTCCTCCCTGACAAAGTGCTGGAGCAAACCAAAACTATTTTGTATGGGCTTTCTATGGACATATGGACTCTAAGAGAGGAGTGAATAAGGAGCACAGTTGTGTTGGTGGGTACAGAATTGGAAATCCCAGCTTTTTAGTAGGGTGAAGGCACCAGGGCCACGTCTTAGAACCTCTGAGAGATTGGCACAGGAGATTAGTGAGGGGAGACAGAGACCCTTTTCCTCACCCTACCCTCTTAAAACTGCTCATCCCCGTCTACAACATTTGATAGTATCGTGACAGATTCAAACAGAGCTACCTCTTGTTTCTGGGACATGATCCACACTGTAGTTCAATGGCTGCTTTTGGTCTGAACTTGAGTTTGCCACTTGGTACTCACAGTTTTGAGTTTCCCAAGGTACCAAGGCAGGAGTATTTGACTTCAGATGGCAGCCACTGTTGATTCAGGTTTGAAAAGCTCTTTGCTTTCCTTGAACTCTTGCTGGAGGAAAGCCCGATTAGCTAAAGGGGTACTGCTGGATAAGCTTTGTGTACAATTTTCACTTGGTGTTTGGCATGAAATTGTAGCAGGAGTGGATTTTGTTTAATATGATGTTCCTTTATGATTCTTTGTGGCTCATCATAATGGAGCATGCAGAAAGAGGTACAATTACATTGAAAGTGAAATTGATTTTTAGCTGCCTGGGTAATTTCCTTGTCTAACCTGAGGGGAAAAATCAGTACTTAACACCATACTTACTAGAAAGTTCATTAATATCTGGAGTTATTAAAGCTGAAATTATTTTGGAAATCTGTTTTTAAAGGCATGTGGAAGTGTGGGTTAATATTTTTTTGAATGATACATTAATGTATCCTTGAGGTGCAGGGAGCTGCTGCTCATTTTTGGAGATCGTGTTATTCATGTGGTTCCCACCCCAAAGTCGTTCAGTCTTTTCTTCTCCCCAGCAAAGTGCTGGAACAAAACAAAACTGGTGTGTGTGGGAGTCCCCAGCTGGATGTGTGGGGCTGGGAATAGAGCAAATATCTGTCCTTACAGGGGAAGAAAGTAAAAGTCTTTGATATAAATCTGTGCATTTAGCAGGCTCTTCCTGCTCATGTACATGATTTTTTTTTTTTTGCTTTTCATCTGAAGTTATTCTTATAAATTAGGTCATGTTATACTCACCTGTATGAAAGCAAGAGGCAGAGGAAGAGTGTGGAGGCAGCCTCCTGAATAGCACTCTGCTAAATGATATCCCATTTTGTATCATTTTATACCCAGATTTAGAAAGGCCCATACTGCTGAAGGAAAGAAAAAAAAAAAGGAAAAAGAAAAGAAAAGAAGCTGCTGTTGGAAAATAATTTACTTCCACTTTTTACTTGATTTGGATGGTCATGCTTTTATCGGTAGGTGGAGATTAGTCCCACAACCTGAAATCTCTTTGCCTTCTACTTTTGGCCAGACTGCACAGCATTTTCTCTTAGGAAACACTGGTTTTGAGTTGTCCTCCCTATCTACTAGAAAATGAAACGCATCCCTTAAGAAGAGGAGGAGCAGATACATACTAACTTCTTTAATCTCTCAACTTCTTTCAGAAAGCAGCTTTTCACAGCTGTGTGTTTGGGTGGTATCAAGAGTAGATGGGCATCCCAAGGTCAAGGCGGCCTCGGGGACTGTAGTTGCTCTTTGAGGAACCCTTTAATGAGATGCTTCCATCTGCTGCAGTGCACAGGCACAGAGGGCTCAATGGCTTCTTGCTTTCTGCCTCAGAGTGGTGATACGTGTGCTTTGATCGCTCATCCTTGTTGTTTAGCCAGAGGCTGGTGGCAGGGACTACAGAAAGGTGCTGGGCTGTTGGAGTAAGCTTGGAGTGGAGAGGAGGCTCCTTGTTGATTGAAAATGGATGAGCTGGAGAAAAAGATGGAGAAAGAAACAAAATTCAGGACTTGCTAAAATCTAGAAAAGCACTGAGAGATGATCAAGAGGGTTCCTGTGTTCTGTGTGTACATATCGTAGAGAAGTTGGGGGCCAATAAGTAATAATTTAATCCAGAAGTTACTGTTTGCACAGCACAAGGTGGGTATCTTGCGGGGAAGAGTGGTGACTGACATCTTTCCATTTTTCTCCTTCTTGATGGACTTACTTGCCTATCTTGACTCTTTTATTTTGGTTACTTGTGGCTGGGTGCAGCTCCCTCTAGAGCCCACCAGTACTGCTTCTAAAGAAACTAGAAGGACACATCCTGGGGAAGCAAACCTCTTCTCAACAGTAAAGTTGTTGCCTCCGCAATAGCCCTGATCTTTTTAAGCCTGGGAAACCAAACCTGAACTTCTGTGTACCACGGTGCACTTTGCTGTTCTTGAACAACCAGGTAGGTTTAATCCTTGTAGTCGCTTTTCCTAGACTGTCTTCCAAGCCAATAATTGGATGCAAAGAGCGGTATCATAGAGGTGGTACAAGTGTAATCACTACGTGTGAAAGAATATACTTGTGAATTAATATCCTGCATATTGGCATGTGTTTAAACCTTACCAAATTTTTATGGGAAACTGCATTACCTTAGAAAATGATCCTTATGGATCAGGGTGTTTAAATATGTTTTTACTGTTGGGGTGCAGACTGTGGGGCTCAGCCTCAGGTCAGCTGATTGTGGGTAACTCACCCAACCCGCGTCTTAACTTGCAGGTACTGGATGCATTTCTCAGGTGACTTGCTATAACTAAGAAGTTGAGGGGATTTTATTGTTTTCTCAGTTCTGGAGAGGGATAAGAGCATCTCTGAAGTTTCTTTGTGTCTGTTAAGCATACGCTCCCCACCTCCACAAATCTTACGTTGGAGAGTCGTGTTGGTTTCCTAAGTCCCAGAAGGTTAGGAGCTGGCTGTCTTCTGTGTTTCCACAACCCAGCTAAATAAAATACAAAAGATATAGTTAGTATCAAGGGTGAAAAGAGACTGGATACCAGCATTTGCAGTTTTAGCCATCCTGGCTACTGAGTAGTGCAGAAAGGTTACACTGCGATTGCAGGGAAGAAGGTTTGCCTCTCCTTTAGGCAAAAGCCCCACTGATTTCTCTGGGAAGTTTGCTTCGTTAGAGACAGCTGCATGTTTTACCCGTTATTTTTATTCTGGCAGTTTCCCTGTAGTACACTCTGTCTTTCAGAACAAATGATGTTTCTGTGCACAGTCTGAGGGCTTTGGACCTGCCCAGCGAGCAAGTGTCTATGTACCCAGCGCGTTGGATGGGAGCTGCTAATGCCCGTGCAGCCCCCGTGGCAGGCACCCAGCTCCCTTCAAGTGGCTTTACGGGACTCGTTAAATGGTGACATTAAAAAGAAAAAAAAAAATTCTCTTTGTGCTTTGCTGAGAACAGGCTGTACCGTACGCTCTGTTAGTTCCCTTTCTGCAGGTCGCCTTGCTGGGCATTTCGTTTGTGTTGGGGCAGTCTGGGTTGTCGGAGGGTAATAGGGGCAGGTGGAAGTCCCTTGTCTGTGAGTTCTTTGCCCATAAATCTGGGAGGAAATGTGGGAAGGTAACAGGAGCGGAGAGGAGTGTGGGAGGAGCGGCCCCTGGGGTCTGTGGGGGTTTTATTGACTGATTCCAGCATTTTAACTAACCCTGTGAACTAGGTTATTCTCAGCGGGGCGAGGTGTGGCTTGAGGGCTGCTGCGGGAAGGAAGGATGAGATCCTGATGAGAGCTGTCCCCCAGCCCCCTTCGCAGGGAATTGCGGACTGACGATGGTGCAGGTCAGTCGCTGAGCCTTTCCCTGTCTGCCTGCTCCGTCCCAAAGTGCAGACTCTTTCCCGGTCTCCTCTGCTTATCCTAAGCAGGGGGAAGCTTCAAATGAAAACGTCTGTGGCTCCTCTGTCCCCCTCCCGGGCTCTCCAACGGCGGCTTCCTTTTTGAGAGGGTGGCACCAAGTCTGGCATAGCCCAAGCCTTACATAACCTGGAGTGATGACTTGCTTTACTTCTTTAAAAGGAGGTGATGACGCCAGAGCTCTGCTTCCTTCAGACCTGCCGATTGGGCACAGGCACTGGCTGATCTCGTGAAATGATGTGGTATTATAACTAGCTATGGGGTTTGGGTGGTTGTTTTTTTTTTCCTCTTTTCTTCCTCCTTCCCTTTGATCTATTGCGTATGACGGAATACAAAATAGAAATCCTTCTATGCGGTTAAGAACAGCCCACGTCCATGGCTCTGCATTTTCTATATATATGTATATGGATTTTTGCAAATGTGTGTGTGTGGTTTTTTGTTTTGTTGGTTTTTTTTTTTTTCTTACCTGTAGCTACATGCTCTCTTTTCTTAAAGCTGCCACAAAGGTGAGAGTAGCATGAATACACAGGGAGCAGGGTCAGTGAGCGACCGGTTATTAACCGAACAAAGAATTGCCCCAAGTCTTCCAAGTATCTTGTTTCTTCCTGCTTTTCTGATACGCTTTGCAGAATATGGGGGTTGTGCTTTATTGGCCAAAACCTTGCTTTTCTCTTTTCACAAAACAGCCAGGGAATCTGTAATGAAGGACAATCACACTTAGTTCTTTGTCGCATTTTGTACCTTTTTTCCCCATGTCTGTTTTCAATAGTCAGCTTTGTACCACACCTACGTATTGCTGATAGATACCACACTCCATCATCTGCAACTTCTGAAACCATGACGAAATCACAAGGAAACTAATTAGCAAATTTGTAATGTGGTATTTTCCCTCTTGAACAGGTAAGGAGTGGCAAAGTGACTTTGGCAAGGTTACCTGATGAGTGTGATGAAGCCAAAGTCGAAATCCTCTGCTTTACATTTTAGACAGCGCTTCTTTTATTTTCAAATATACTGGGGGAAACACTTTGCATTTTAGTTTAAACTACACAAGGGGTCCTTATTTTCAGTTTCCTTTATTTATATGGTATTCTGCTGTGTTTAACGACTGGTTAAATAAAACGTACATGTAGCTATATGTTGTACAAGTATAATATTATTAGCCAGGAAGCAGCAGCAAGTTTGGAAGGAGAGGGAACTGTTTTAAATAAATTACAAGTATTCTTCAGATTTTAAAACACAATATCACACAACAGTTAGTAGTTTTATTTTCATTTTAATTTCCTGCTTAGGCTTTATAGAAAACTGCAACACTGAACTTTCAGAAGTGTCTGGCTCATCGTTTGGATCAACGTTTCTTGATGCAATACCCATTTTTAATTTTAATAACAGTAGTTTGTACTACAGATGTTGAAAATGTCTTGTTCACATTTTCTTCAACATGCAGTTCACTGACTCAGTCTCACAAAAATTCTAAGTAGGAGTCAGAAGACATTATTTTCGCTTGCAAATGTGCAAATAGGAATGAGACAGGAGAGAGCTACAAGATGAAATCTTTTGGGGCTGGGTAAACAGAAACTTCTAGTTTAAATCTCTGTCAAAACAAATTTTGCAATTAAAACACCTGTTGGTAATGTTCATGTATATAAAATATTTAAATACTTGAATTGTTAGAAGCAATTTTAAAATGGCACTTTTGTGTATTCTTAGCTTGTGATTTATGTCGCGTTTGCACTTAGTTGAAAACTGGAATGAAATTAAAGTTGTACAAAATCACTGTTTTGTGGGGCGCATTGTGTCATCTTCAGCAGCAGAAATGCAGCAAGTTACAGGACGAGATGAGAATTGGTTTCTCGAATGTAGCTGGGATTGTAACTCCATGAATTTAGCTTTGATTAAGAGGATGATAAATATCTGTGATCTGAATCCTTCGACTTAAAGACATTACATCTTGTCTAATAACAGCTTGTTTTCTTCAATACATTTAAACAACCTTTGAAAGCCTGGGACGGAAGTCTGAAGCAGTACGTGTTTTGCCACAGTGACAGTCTGAAAAGCCTTTGCAGAAGGCAGCGTGTTTCATCACTACCTGTATTTTGTGTGATTAGATTTTTGTTACATTACGTACAACCTCCCACCCAGTTATGATTTAGATCAGCGTGGGAAAGAAAATAAACCAAGATTTATATGAACACAAATAAAATGAGGAAAAAACAGATCAATCAAATTTTATACCTTACAGTTCAGTCCAGAACTCACTGAAATCAATAGGAAGACTCCTCTGATTTTCCATGCTTGGTTTAGATCTTACTCAAAAGGAGTTTTTATTACCGTGTTTGTTTAAAAAGCTAATGGTTCTCAAAGCCCAGCAATACTCAGTTGCCAACAAATACTGTTGTGGAGTTTGATTCTGTCTGAACTGTTTTAGGTTGATAAACACCACCTATATCATAACCAACACAAACCCATAACCAACACAAACCCGATACTAGTGTGTGTTTTCCACGTTGCTAAAACAACATGGAAAACAGGACAGGGAAAGTAGCCTTCACAATATTTGCGTGTGCTCCTGGCAGCTGATAATCAAGAGTGAAATTTGGCTGTCAAGCCTCATTTGTGTTTAATAACTTGCAAGCAATTTAGATTTGTAGGCAGCCTCTCTGCTTGTTGGTGGTCGGTGGGGTGTGCAGAGGCAGCTGGTGGATGTGGAGAAAGCTGTGGGATGGGGATAGGACTGTGCAGCCAGCGTGGAGCAGCGGAGGCCAAGCACGGAAGGTCTCTTCTATTTTGCAAGGTGGCCATGAGGGTGAATAGCACATGGGGCTATCACTGGAGAGAAGGGAACCAACCCAGCTTGCAGAGACCAAGAGCGTGGTGGCACATTATGGATCCAGTGCTTCTCACCAGCACTGCGCTTGGTGGGCTTGGATCAGGTCAACGTTGAGCAGTTGTGGAGCTGTGTGGCCTGCAGAGCTCAGCCAGGGGAGCAGCGGGCTGAGAGAACCAGGCTCAAGGTGCAGAACAGGCATGGGGATGGGGAAGGAGCTACTCCAGCTTGAAGGGATGGGGAAGGAGATCACTTGTGATATATATCCAGATATTTTGTTGAAACTTTTCAGTTGAACTGAGTTTAGGTTGATTCCCCCCCCAGTCTCCAATGTTCTCTGCTGTACAGAGGAGCTAGTGTCCCGAAAAACTTTACTAACAAGCTTCTCTCATGTGTAGGCAGATTTGGGTCTGAGTTTTAACCCTTGGGAATTTGCAGTGCTCAGGGATGCTGACATTGCTGCTGAAAAGATGTGTTCTGAAGGGTCCTTATTCTGATACTCTATGAAAATACAAATCTTATAGTGATTTTTTTTTTTTTTTTTAACAGGGGAATCTCCTATGTTGTTTGCAAGGGAACCTCTTAAGTGAGAGCAGTTTCTTGGGAAGCCGTTTCTGATGTAGAGCACAGTCGTACAATTGCAAAGAGCCTGTGGCTTGAGCGTGAGGCAGGTGAGGAATGACAGCTAGGTAAGATTTCAGACCCTGCAGGGGAGGGAGAACATTCTTCCTTACTGGCAAGGCTGGCCTCACAGGAAAGCTATTCGGTAAATGGGCTTATCTATAACGAGATTACCTTCCATGAGGAGATCATTTTATAAACTGCCTGTTTCTGGCAGATCTAATTCTTGGCTGTGTGAATACATATTTGTCATGGCTAACAGTGATGGCCTCACCAGTAGGCTCTTGTGAGTAGAAAAAGCTAGAAAAATTCCTTTCTGTTTTGCACACTAAGGTGAAGAAGGAAATTCCCTTTTTATTGCTCTGTGCGGAAGGACAGGTGTAGGTTGCCTGTTCCCCCTCATGTATTGAACTTCTATTTCCCTCGTGCTTGACTGCTGTAATAAGCATGCCTTGGAAAGCACCCAGTTGTATTTACACAAATACTTGTCTTTGAATCTTGCTTCCCAGTTTCATAAATCTGTTAGGTCAGATGCTGAGGTCATGTTTGGTTATTTATTCCAACCCTACAAAGTCCTTATAAGGCCTGCTGCAAGATCCTCAGCTATGAACTCTTCTTAATATATTTGTCCCTCTTTTCCCCCTTGATAAATCCTGGATGTTCTTATGTACCAGCCAGGCTATTTGAATCCGTGACATAGGTGAAAGGCTGTCTTGTTACCAAGCCTCTTAATTTTAATAGAGTTCATCTTTTCTTTGGTAAAATTTATATGGCTCTAATTATGAAAATAGCACATTGGGCTTGTTTGAAAGCTGTGATGTACCTTGCAGCAACGAGGATGTTCTGATGGTAGCATTCACTCTGCCACCCTCTGGAATGAAAGGTCTAATAAAGTCTGGAGTCACTCACAGGGTAACAGTGCTCTGCCCTGGCTGGGTTTGAAGATCTCTAGATCAACCTTTGCTGCTACAAGTGCAGCACTTTGTGCCCTGCAGATATGTGCCAGAGCTCTTCAGACACGGCCTGCTTTGGGCTGCTCGCGCCCGTCCTGGTTTTCCCGACTCTCACTTGCTGCTTGTTTCAAGCAAAGAGCAGACTTCAGTACATGGAGAAATGCTTGCTGGGAGCGAGCTGATTTCATTACGTGTCTATCAGCCCAGGTTTGCTGTTTGTTACTGGCATTGGGTATGCCTGGGAAGGGAATCAGGCATGGAAAAAGTCTTTGTAGCGCTGAAGAAGGCCAGGCATGATGGTTAGCCTTTAGGGGTTTAAAGTGCTTATTCTCTCCTCTACTTACTTATTCTCTCCTGTACCTGTCCTGCTGGTGCAGGTGGATGATGGGGAGGAAGGTTCACTTAGAATAAGCTTGCATTCTGCAAGTTCTGAAAGGTTGTTTCCTAAAAACTGGGAAATCTCATTCATAGTGTATTTGCTGCACTGAGAGCCTTCTGCAGACGAGCGGTGCTGTACGAGCTGCTGGTTTAACAAAGCAAACTACGGGATGCTCTTTCGCCTGTTACTGGGCAAACAGGTTACCAGCTCCCAAGGAATTGCTCAGGTTTCAGTCTCGGTTGTCTGGGTTTCTTGGAAGTTAGCAGGCATCACGCAAATAGTTCATAAAAAAATCACAGATACCAAGGTTGTTTTCAAAGCCATAAAGTCTGTACTTCTTTTTGCAACTCGTTCCCCTCCCTCTTTTCCTTTTGTGCTGTGAAACTTGGGAGCGGGGTTACGGTCCCGCGCGTCCCCTGCTCCGCTCGCCCTGTTGTCTGTTGGGATTCCCCTTGCGTGGGGCCCCGCCGGAGCCGGAATGGTTATGTAAGGATTTTTATTTTATTCTCAGTCTTGGTCTCTGCCACTAGTTGAACTGGATCACGGGCTGCCTGAATGGGATCCGATCCGAACGGCGTGCAGCTCCGCCGCTAGAGAGAGAGACCTCCCCCATACACACCCACTCATCCTCCCTGCTCTTCTTCTCTCTTTTAAAACTCTCTTTTCCCAGCCGTAACCAAGGTTTCTCCCGCTGATCGGGAACACATACCGAAGCCAAACCGGCCAGGCAGCACGGCTCCAGGCATCGGTCCCCAGTGGAGCGGCAGCTACCTCCGGCAGGGCTGTGTTGTGTGACTCTCCGAGCAGGGGAGGAGATAGTGACAATTTTTATTTAGGCTGAACACGAGGCATATTTAACTCGTTACGTAAGAGTGACCCCGGTCCGTCTCGGCTGGGCGCAGGGAGGATATATGCGTACTGATTCCCGTCACACCGGCTGGGTGGATTCAAGCACTAGGAGCTATTTACCAAAGTTATTTTCAGAAACCTTAAGGGCAGGTTTCCCTGCCTGTACCCTGGACTGTTTTATCAGGAGGCATTTCCCGCTCGCGAGCTGAACGGCCAGTGAGAGCGGATTTAGTGCTCGCTGGGCTGCGGGCAGAGATAAGGAGTTGTCGGGAGTCACTGGAAACTTTTGTCCTGAAGACCCTGAGACGAGAATAGCAGAAGGGCTGAGAGCGTGCGGCCACATTGAACAAGTGCTGGGGCAGAGGTCTGGCCTCTGTGCACTGAGCAGCATGTTACTCTTGGATGAGTCTCAGCAGTTTCCAGGTAGGACACAGGTTGGTTTTTTGTGGGTTGATTTCCCCCCACCCCCAGTTTTCTTTTCTCTCTTGCTTTCCTATTACAAACCGTTAATTCTCCCACCCCTGTGCTGGGGCACCCCACTCAGTTGCTGGCAAAGTGCATCAGGAACAGAGACTCCTCTGTGGGGCTCAGGTTTTAAATTGCTACCTACCGAGCAGGGATGGAAATAGTTGAATTTTCAGAATCTTGCAGTGCTTGTTGATTTGATGGAGGGGATATGAGAAGGAAGCTTTTCCTTTGTGCTTTTAATTCTGAAGACTTTGGTGATATGACATTCTGGGTCTGGTTGTTATTGTTTCTGCTGCTGTCATATTGTAATGCTGCAAAAGTAATTTTTAGCAAGAGAGGAAGCAGTTGTTAATATCAGTATGATTTTGTATCCAGTGTCCTTTCCCCCTTCAACTTTTTGTTTATACTTTCCCCCAACATCCTCCTTGATAAGAGTTTTGAAAGCTGCTTTTGTCAGTGAAATATTCGGTGACTTGCTGACCGGGCAGCAAGCTGGCCACCAGGCAGAGCTGATGGTGCTCGCTCCAGATTCCTTAATTAGTGCCTAATAAACTAAAAGCTACTTGGCTCTTCCCACCCTCCCAAATGGAAGATACTGGTGAAACCCTAACACGAGTTTACAGTTTGGGGATGGCTGCCACTTAGTTTGCTTGCTGGTGGTAGGACGTTGTGTGTTGCACAAAAAACTTTGTTCAGATTTGAAGAACTTTCTAAATTTGTAATTTAACTTGCTACTTTGTGATCAGGTGCTCGGGGATGTGAAGCTTCTTCCACCTTCTTCACGTGGCAAATACCTCCAAAGTTCATGCTATGAACTTAATAGGCTGGTCAAAAGTGGTCCCCAGGAGCTTCATCTCTGGCTTCCTGGTTTAGTAGAGGAGTCCAGCGCAGTGTGATCTTCATGAGGAGTTTTTATAGAGATAAGCTGTGCAGTATTTGCTGTCCATTAGTGGGAGGGGTGGATTCTAGAAGAAAAAACCCACCGGAATCCATCTTTTCTTGCTTTCTTGTATCTCTGGTTGTGTTGGCAGGACAAAGAAGCTAATTCTGGGAGAGCGTGAACTGAGAAGAGAAAGGAATTATGATACAAAATGAGTTTGGATAAATGAGGAATCTGGGTGATACAAGTGGCTTATGTAACTCAGTCTAGATAATAGGTATAAAAAGAGAAGATGGGGAGGGGAAGATGCTTTTGGAAATGAGAGTGTAGGTCATGGATGGAAGAAGAATGCAAGGTTAGAGGCCTTCCAAAAAATTTGGGTGGAAAGGTGTTTTGTGGTCATTTGTCCAACCATAAGAGAGCAAGAGTGCAAACAAACTCCTCCTTGTACAGCATTGCTCGTCAAGTTATATGGTCGGGGGCAAGGTTTATCACAGTCTCCTCTGCCAATGGGGAAATAATCTCTGTTTGAGGAAGCATTTGTAACTCATCTAACGTGGTTGTGCTCTGGCTGGTGGATCCAGGAGGGTCTCTGTCCCACTTCTCCATAGCTGCCTTCTTGTCCCCAGAGAAGATGATAAAACTGCACAAGGTCACAGAGTGAGTCTGGGGCAGAACTGAGTTCTTCCCTGCCTTTGTGGTTCAATCACTGGGCAGTGTTTCTTTTCCTCTCTGGTTTATTTGGCTTTTTCTCACTCCAGGGGCCTGAACGCTTCTTCGGGGGCTTCAGAGTAGCAAGCGCTTGTATATGCAGTGCTGTGCTATCTGTTTAGTATTTATTAATGTTTCTAGAAAGCTAGAGAGGATTTTAATTATTTTTATGGTAGCACCTACCAGCTAGTAAATCGAGGTTTGTTGCAGTGCACTACCTATCCCCCTGTTGCTCTGCAACAAAAATGTCTCTTATTTAAAGAGCTCTGTCTCCTCCCCATATACACATATATGCTTCTTTTTTGACCATGGAGGTAGTTGTAATTTTAACAACCTTATGAAAGAACCGGTGCTTGGGGTTTTTTCCAGGCTTTAATGTGCTCAGTTTTTGGGGTGTTAACGTATTTTGGATGGGGGCGTCCTTGTGACGTTGTGGCTTCAATTTGTGTGAGTCTGATTGCCATGAACAACTTTACGGCCCTTTGTCAAACTCCTTTAGCAGCACATAAAGCAATATTTTGAAAAGGAAAAGTAGAAACAGATTGTTCTTTGAGCGATGGTGTTTCATCCTGGTCTTACTAGCTTTCTCCAGTGCTCTCGGTCACTTTTCTGGCTGCACTTGATGGGAGAAGTGCCAGCGGAATGCGGTGGCACACAGGCTCAAACTCAACAATTTGCATTTTTCTCCCAAGTGATGCCTCTCTCATTAAATAGAGTCCTTGAAAATTCCTCTGAAATTACTTTAGAGACTGAAGCAGAAAAAGGGAATGCAGCTGAAGTTCTGTGCTTTGTTACAGTTCTAAAAAAATCCACAACTATGTTTTGTTTCTCCAAGTAGGAAATTATATTTAAGGAGAGGAAAGAGAGCCTGTTGATTGGAGCATAGGACAGGGATCCAACAACTCGGGAGCTACTCAGCACTGATGCCTACCTGATTTCTTTGCCTTAGTTTCCTCCTCTGCAAGATGGACAGGAGGGTGTTTCACAGGTTATTGTGAGGACCGTGTCATGCTTGTGAACTCCTTTGACACTGAACTAGAGTGCAAATGCCAGGTATTATCATTTTGAAATCTCTCCTCTCTTATACCATTGCCATCATGAGCAACAACAAAGGAGCACTGAGGTGCTTTATGCTGGGATTATTTCCCGTGCTGCTCTTTTAAATTAGAAGTGGGTATCAGCTGTCTTCTCCCCCCTCCCAGCTAACAGGTCCTGAACCAAGCTCTGGTGAGGGCTTGAGGCAGAGATTAAAGTTCGGTTTGTGCTTGTTGTTTGTTTGCCACTTTGGTGGCCTTGGAAGCGTGTGGCAGCAATAATCCCTTCTTTGTTGTTTCTCATGGCTGGGAGGGTATCCTGGTATAAAGCTAATACCACAACTCCCAGCTACCTAGTGTAAACTGGTGCTTATGTAATCATTGCATAATGCAGAGCTCCCTGGCTCGTCCTCCTTTCTCCGTCCCTCATTTATCCCGAGAAGAGTCACCCGAGCAGGATTCACTGTGCTGGGAACACATCAAGCCCCTCCGTGTGCCTCTCTCTTCTGAAGCTGGGAGGGGAAATTTATCTTTGCTACTTAAATCAATATTTATCCACCTTAACAGAATAGAGCAGATTTTTTTTTTTTTTTTTTTTAAAAAGTTTTGAACTATTGTGAAAATAAATAAGGTCTGATGGTTAAATCTGGTTGCTTGTGGTTTAGATCCCTATGGTAATCTTTGTAATCTGGCTGGTAGAACTATATTCTGGGTTACTAGTTAACTGGGCTAACCAGAAAGGGGAGGTTTCGGTTCCCTCCTGCATGCAGCTTGTTGAAAACTTCCCGGCACTTGAGCCTGAAATGCTTCCTGACTCCGGTGCAGTGATTTTATGTAACTCGGTTGCTCTTACGCACCCCCGGCTAAAGGACAAATGTAACCCATCCCTGCTGCGCTCGCCACCTTCACGGATGTGTTTCCTGGCTTTGTTTCCCTGTCTTGGCTCGTGCCCACAGTGTTAGCGTGAGGCCGGGGGGGCTCGTGAGGAGGAGGGCAGTTTACATTTTAGGTTTGAAGACCTTTATTGGGAACAGTAATTTTGATTATATATCTAGAAGAGGGATGCCAGGTAGCAGTGTTCTGCATTTCTCCAGTTCTTGCCACCTCGAAGCACTATGAAAATATTTGATTTGAAATTTCACAACGTTCCTTTGAGTGTATCAGAGCTGGAAAGGGACACGAGATTGCCCAGTGCTCCAGCGTAACCATCAACTTTTCCTCTGTGGTGCCTGTGAGAGGGGGAGCATCCCAAGGGACACCCCACCTGGGCTGCATTTTGGGGTCTCGGAGGGGTTGGGTGCAGCTGCCCGGACACGAGGGTGCCAGAGCAGCTACTGGTGACACAGTGGCCGGTGGCTGCCAGCCCATGCCATACAGGGGTTGTATAAGTGCTCTTTGATGTTTATGTAACCCAGGTCTCGGCGTCCACAGCGTTGAGGCACGGCCAGAAAAAGAGCTCTTGGGTATTTGGGGCCTGGTTCTGCTTGCATAATCCCAGGGCTAGAAGATATATTGTCTGTCACCGAAGTTGGCTGTTTGATGTTCCAGTTTGCCTCCCGGCACTTCTTGGCTGCTTGCTTTCCCTTGGGTTTTTGGGTGGTACCTTCCTTGCTCCTGCCCTTCGCTTTTGCTCCTGAAGGATTCCTTCAGGCCAGGAGAGGGGCTTTATTCTGCAGCATAACCTCATCAGTAACTGATACTCTGAAAGACCTCTGAAGGAAAAAGGAAGGGCAGTGCTGCCTTATAATTTGTCTTTTAAGGTTTTCCATCGATTGGGGCTTACTTACTGCCCAAGAAGGAGCCTGGAGATGGGTTTGGCTTTTGTGTGTTGCTGGTCAGGCTCCCTCCCTGTGCTCTGGCTCACACACAGAGCCTGTGCTGGTGGTGTGTTTTCTTCAGAGCTCCTTTCACCCTCTCTCCCCTCTGGCCCTGGGCTGGGGATGGAGGCAGCCTGCCACCTCTCGCCAGCAGCCTGCAGGTTGCACATAGGTGTCTTGAGCCCATAGCGACGGGTCGCTTTACAGATACCTGGAGAAATGAGAAATGTGTTACTCAGACTTCAAGCAGCGCTATTTTGTTATACCAATATGACGGTGTCTGTGTCTGGTTCCGGTGACAAGTATGAGTGGCGGACCTGAGGTGGTTAACTCCCAGATAAATCAGAATGAAGACGTTAGAGCCGACGTACGTGCCGTTTGACAGGCGAGGGAAGCTTCCCCTGGGAGCAGGCGAGCTCTGGGGCTGGCCAGGCTCGGCCAGAAAGATGCCAGTGTGTCTCGCAGTGCCGCGGCTGTGACTCAGCAGGACACCAGCCATCACAGCCCATGGCCGGCATGCAGAGAGGGGCTGGGAGCTGTGGATCCTGCTTGCCCGAGGCACACAGCATGGCGGCCCTCCCGGGAGCTCCCCGCCGAGGAGAGGACATCCACGAGGGGCAGCTGGATGAGCACAGGAGCACCCCGTGCACGCCAGAAACCTCCGGTGTAGACAAAAGGCTGATCTTGGCTTGGTGTTGTCAGCGAGTGGGTGGCCATTGGGGGCTGGCGAGGGCCAAGAGGCCCTGGGGAGTGGGCGCTGTGGCGCCGGGGGGGGGGGGGGGGGGGGGGTAGGTGTGCCGGTTTATATAATCCTTACATAATTAGGGCTTTGTTAAGCAGTTGTGGCTGGGAGGGGCGTCCTGCCTCCCAAGACTGAGCCCGATTATTTTTCTTTCCGAGGAGAACAAAGTCTTGCTGCTAATTAGCTGCCCTGATAGCAGCTGCAGGGAGTAGCTACAACCTTGAGTCCTCGGAGGGGCTGCATCCCCCTTCGTCCCCCCCTTTCCCAGGGCTGATGCGTGTCAAGCCCCAGGAAGGGGCTTTGTGGCTCTCCTGGGTGTTGCAGCAGGTGGGACCTGGTGGAAAGGAGCCTGAGCTGCCCTCTTGCTTTCCCCTCCACTGTTCTTGAGGGGTCTCACAAGGAATTTCCTGCCTCCAGCCTTGGGGCGCTCGAGGGTTTTCATAAAGCTGCCTCTGTGAGAGGGTGCTCTGTGCAGACACCTCTCCTCCCTCCTTGCATGGCATCCGTGCAACAGCTGCACCAGTTGCATACAGAGAAAGAATATTCTGAAAATATGTAATTTATTTTCCGCTTCAGCTGAATACAGGATGAGCCAGAGCGCTCTGGCTGTTGTCAGCCGCTGAGATAATTGCTGCGCTGCAGTTAGAGGACTGCTGTTCCTCAGGTGCCCAGTACAGCCGAACTCTGGCATCACCTACACACCTCTCCAGTCCCCAGTGCACTGGGGAAACATCACATAACCCCAGAGGTAACATCTGCCAGCCTGTCGGTGCCTTCGCAGTCGGGTTTGCTCGGCGGAGTCCCTTCTCTAGCCCTTGGCACAGTTGTAGTTCAGTGTGTCAGCGGCTGTGAGTGCTGCAGCTGGAGCTGTGCAATTAGTCTTTCTTGTGCCGTCCCTCAGTGCTCCTCCCATTCTTGCTTTGACAGCTCAGTACCGGCTGTAGTAGGACTAGCTAGTACTAGCTAGTCTCTGACAAGCTGTTGCCCACAAACTGCATGGAAGTTCCCAGAACGCCTGCAATAATATTAAACTGCTCCTTGCTCTGTGTGCAGGACAAAAGAGCGCTCCCAAAGCAAGAATTAACTCCTCGCTGCTCTGCATGCAGCTACCTTCCTCACTGTGCATGCACGTCCCCATCTCTAGGGTAGGAAATAAGGCCCAAAGACTCAGCAAAATACTGCTATTCAGCATCCTGAGTTTCTGTAGTGAAATGATTTTAGAAATAAACAAGTGTCTGGTTTTCAGTGGCGTGCCTTCCCTGGAGGCATTTGAGTTATCCTGGCAGAGAGAAGTTGGCTTCCTAGGAGGAGGGTGAACCGCTAGCTAGCCACGTTAGCCAGCTAGGAACTGAGGAGGCAAGCAAGTAATCATCTTACACAGCGTTCTGTCTACTGAGGGGTCTCTTGCACCTTCTTGTGCAACAGTCCCAGGTTGGGGACCCTCAGGTCTTACTCTGAATGGCAACTTCTATACCCCTAGGAGTGTTGGAGCTTTGCTAGAGTTGTGGATGTTTGCTTGTGTTTGCACAGTCACTTGGATTTATTGAGGTTTGCCTTGGAGCATGGAGGCTGGATGTAGCTATAACGCCGTTTCTCATACATCTCAGTGTCAGGAGAAGACTGCGTAAGTTACAGAAATCTCACACCCCAAAAAATGTACCTGCTGCTTCATGACATTTCACAGTGACCCGAGCCCCCTTGCAGAGCAGGCTCTATGTGTCGAGAGCAATTCACTGCTGAATCCATGATGCTAGGGAATATTCTCCAGGCTGCATCCCGTGCTGTTTTATGGGAAGTTTGGGAGTGTTTTGCAGGAGGACATGATGAGGTGAGTTTTATAAGCTTGGGTGCAATAGGAAGTGCCCCACTGTGGGACAAATCTTTTGCTGTGTTACGCATCATGAGTCACACCTGTGTGCGGTATTTAGGGGCAGCTCTGGCAGGGAGCATCTGAAGCAGAGTTACACAGAGCAGTCACGACTCTCTTCCTTACAGAGACTTCTCAGCCGTAATACACAAGTGTCGGTTGAGAAGCCAAACACCTCCTCCTGCTTGTAGGTACAGCTGGGGGCGGTGGTTGCTGCTGGTGAGTGAACAGAGAAAACTGGCAACCCCTGGTCTACAGCATGAACCAGAGCTGCGCTGTAATGGTTTTGATAGTGCAGGCACACTTTAAACCTCCATTAAGTGCATGAGAAAAGGTAGTCATGCCCCTCTTGGTGTTCAGAGTACATTGCAGGACAGAGTGCCTGGGTGTGTGCAGGTGTCCATCACTGAGGACCAGTGGGAACTGCTTGGGGACCTCTCAGGCGGAGAGCTGTAACCCACCTGAAGGAGGAGCTGCTTGAAGAGCTCATTGATGCTATCACCACTACCCTCAGGAGACCCTCTTTCTAGATCTGATGCCTATTCTGGTGAGCACAGTGCAAAACGTGCAACAGAGCTGGTGTGAACCCAGCAGTTGGTGTTCCAGCTGATTCTCAATGCCCACAGTGTGTAAACATGGGAGGGAGGGCTTTACATCCTCCTTGGCAACCACAACTGACCCATGTGGACCTGGGCCTGCCCTTTCACCCAGCTGTGCTTGGGTGTAAGTGGCTGATCTCCCTGTGCAAGGCTGTGCCAGGCTGTCACCCATGGGCTGGTGGCAATGCTTTTCTCATTGAGGCAAGGTGGATAACTGCCCAGGTCTTCCTAGAGTGCGCTGACAGTGTGAGCCTGATCGGGCAACTGTCAACATGCAAACATGGCTGGTGAATTTTTGTGTTGTGTAAAAAGCTACTTGTATAGCCATGTCAGAGCAGCGTGCTGAGCTCCTGTTACAAAACCATAATTACATTTCTGTTGTAGATGTAGGCTTGGCAGAATTGGGGCAGGAATCATTCCATTGATTACCTGATGGGACCTGTTCAGCAAGGCTGTTCCCACACTCCCTCCAACCCAAAGACCAAACCTGTTCTCGTACAAAATAGTTTTTTGTGTGTATAGTTATTGTTTCTTAATGCGTTTCTGTCCCAGTGTGGGTCCCAGTTGCACAGCATGGAGCTCGCCACACTGGAGTGCAGCCACACGGCTGCAGCGGGGAGTCTCGCTTTTCACATGCGGTAAGATTCAGGCTGTGTACTAAACAATCAGGAGTTTTAATACAAAACAGCAACAAAACAATCCCTGCGAGTAACTGCCAGCTCGTGTAACAGGTGTGGTGGGAGCTGTTGCATGGTTAGATGGAAGTGACTTGTGATTTTATCATCGTGTTAGTTAAGCTTTGTGAAAAGCAGCTTTATTCAGTGTAGTGGCAAGGATGGGACCAGCCTCGGGAATCTCTGAATTCCACTGGAGCTGAATCAGTGTGATGTTTGGTAATGTCGCTGGTGTAGAAGAGATCTCAGTATCTAGATGCGTATGTGTCAGGAGTGTGGGCTGAGGCACAGATTGTGTTCCTCACCTCAGAACTTGTATTGGCAGGACAAACACCAGCCTGAGCAGACATGGTTGTGGTGGATGAGGGCCTGTACTGAGTACAGGGCCAAATTTGTCACTAGATTTTTGGCTTCAGGCTTCTGCTCAGATGAGAATTACCTTTTAAAAACAACCTGCCTGACCCAGCTGTGTGTATGTTTCACCGGAGCTTGTATTGCACATGATTAAGAGGAAAGAAAAGTAAGATGCAGAGGTGAAACGAGTATACGCAGGGATTGTACAACAAATATGAAAACATACCAAGGAGACATATAATGGCCTCACCTTTGGGCTGCTGAGTCTTTGGATTTTGTTAGCATCACCCTCGTCCTGAAGGCACCCTTTCCTGGTGCTGTATGGGTGGCAGAGTCACCGCCGAAGGAGGTGACATGGGTAATTGCTGGGGTGTGGGGAGAGAAGTGCTTCCTCTTCCAAACAAGCATGACTTTGTGCTCTCTGATGCTTTGTCAAGGTCTCCTGGGCCCAGGGTGAGATGGCAGCAGTGTAACCATGGCAGTGTTTGTCTCCAGGATAGTCACTGGTTTAATGACTCATCCCAGAGAATGTGATCACGTGTGCAGCCTCCCTGCGTCCCTTTGCCCTATTTCATCCAGCCTTTTGATCTAGTTGTATAACCAGGAGTCGAGAGGGGTCGGGGGAAGGAAACAGTGTGGGAGAATTGCAGGTAATGTGACCAAAATGTGTCTGCAGCTCAAATAGCAGAGCTCTTGTCTGGGAAGCCTGGGAAACTGGGTTTATTCCCAGCACAGTTCTCTGTCTGCAAGTGAATGTGATGCCTGATGTCTGAGCTTGTAAATTTAAGGAGACATGGTGGGAAGACAAGGCTCCAAGGCCTTGGCTGTGGTGGGAGAACTGCTGTGATTGTAGCAGCAAACCCCTTTGCAATTACGGTTTTGCTTTCCTGCGTGCGTCATGAGCTCTGTTTCATCACATAAGTTGTGGATACCTGTTTTTCTAGTATGTGTAGACTTGCTGGGAACTGATGTTCACAGAAATGTTTAAGCTGCTCTACTGCTGGTATTGGTCCACGCTGGATTCTGAGACAGACTTCAAGCAATCGCTGGGGCAGGTCTGGTGGGATGTCTGGAGAGGAAGCTTGCAGAGTTGGTGCTTTTGACCAAGATGTGGATCTAGTTCTTGTCATCTCAATTGTAAGAGGTGATATTGGTGGTAAGGTTAATTTAAAAGGCATATTAACGTGGCAGCCTGTACATGCGATGTGCTGTACTGAAGCATCCTTCATTTAAGCTCCCAGCTTTTTGAGAAGGGATGCTCTTTGTCTCCAGATCCCGTGGAGTTACAATGTGATGCTTGTTGGTTCTGTGTTACTTCATCTGCCACATTCTTCTGCGCTGATGTCTTCTTTCCTTCAAAGTTCTGTCTTAAGTGTCATTTCAGTTCAGTCATTAGCTCAGATACACAGTATAGGCAAGAAAGCTGATTGTGAGATGAAGTTCAGGGTATCTCTTTGCCTGACACAAGGGGACAAGATGCTTCAAAGAAGCTATTACAAGGCTTGTCAGAAACAGTTTACTTCAAGGGAAGCTTTTGAACAGAAACATTTCCTTTCTGTTCTCTACAAGCATTAGCTTGGTCACCGACAGCCTGTTGAAGAGCAAAATGTCACATAGAACAAGGTGTCATTTCACATAGTGCTTTAAGACTGAATTCAGACATTAATGCAGGTCTGGAAATAGGAGAATGTAGTGAAAAAGGAGTACATCTGGCTTACGATGTAGAAAGAGTATTGCTGCTTACTTTTTGTTTTTAAAAAGCTTGCCAGAAGTTACCATTTAAATCATGAGAGTGGAGCCTGGTGATAAAACCTCTGAGCTGCCTGCTAAGCCATGAACCCACGTTTGAACCTGATAACCTCTTGTGTGGTATGTTCTGTTAACTGGGAAGATGATTACACACGTGTCATATAAACAGAAATTTCTGCCCCACTGTTGTGAAACAAAGAAAAACAGATTTGAGTTCCTGGTTTTAATTGGAGCTTGTTGGGCCCCTGTAGAAAAATAGGCCCTTGGGGGCAGCAAATGCTCTGAGTGGACTGAAATAATTTTGCCTTGTTTTCCTGTCAGAACACTTTTGGGCTGTGTTGAGTGGTGTTAGCCTTAGCTTTCACTGGAAACAGACCCTCCACCTTAAAACTTTTTAACGCTTTTTGAGTGGCACTGTCGGAAGGGACCCTGGTTTTGACCCTCAGAGAAACATGCTTGCAAACGAGGGAGAAAAGGGATTGTTGGTTCCCATTCAGCTCAAATCCTGATGAAAAGCCAGCTGCCAGCCTGGCATGGTTGTTCTCATGTCATTTCCTCCTTGTCTTTTCAGACCAACCCCAGGAAGCCGTGTTCAGCGGTGACCATGTTGAACATGCGGAGGATGGAGAATGGCAGCGCTCTACTTCAACTACCTCATCTCAGAGTGAGCGGGCAGAGCGACTCTTGCAGAACCAGCACAAGAGCCTGGCCTCTGAGGACACCAAAAAGAAGAGGGCTCAAAAACCGTCTCACATGCGGAGGAACATAAGGTAAGGAGCAGCAGGCAGGATAGAAAGAGTTAGGGTCCTATATAGCCTTTTGGGTAAAAATGGAGTCTCTGGACTTTGCTTCTGATCTACATTTTGCCGCTGCTGGCAAACCAGATGGCTTTTCTTTTCCAAAACCTTAGGATTTTGCCAGTGGGAGTAGTATGATCTCACACTGGAGTGCTGCATGTGGGTGCAGACTTGTTTGGTATTTCAGAAGAGTGAATATTTGGTTTGGAATATATTGCAAAAATTGTGTACTTGCTGCTGGCTTTTAAGACACATAATTGAAAAACAGCACCACCATTAAGTAAAAATACAGATTCAGATATCTGTTTATGAGGATCCTATTGCAAACAGCCTAAAATATAGTCCTTCCTTCTACTGTCCTGGGTATTTGTTGGCAGGAATGCTGATGCTGTGACTGGTGACTGAAATGTTGGAAATCAATTTCACCTGAATTTTATAAAGCATGAATTGTTTGATTGTGTAAGTCATCACATGTATTCTGGGACAGGTTCTGAGCTGGTAATTCACTATGAAATTTTGTTCAAGGGCATCTAAAATACTCAGAGGAGTCATATTGAAGCAGGAACTCCTGTGACAGCAAGTGGCTCTTTTGCCCTGTATGTAACACGCTGGTGGTCTTTGGTTCATATTTAAGCTTGTGCTGATTGATTTTCTTAAAGCCGAAGGAATGAGCGTTGAGTGGGCCTTAGAAACTGAGACTTTGTTAGGATGGAGGAGGTCCCTGCAGTGTGGGGTTGGGTGGATTTAAAGGCTAGTTTGAGGGAGCTGGATTTTACCACTGCCTGTACTGCACCTCTCCTCTGGCAAAAGAGCCCTCATTTCCAGGGCTGCGCAGGAGAAACTGAACTGGGGGAAAAGCAACTTTTGGAAGTGATGAAAATTACCTGTATAAGTAAGGTTCTATGAGAGCATCCTTCAAAACAATTGTTAAACCTATTAGAGGTCCTAGTTCCTGAAAGTACTAGATCAGAGGAGAATCAGGGTGATGGCTTTTTGTGGGGCTGTTGATGCCTTTTCTTCCCATATGTCTTCTTTGCTTGACTTTGTACATTTTCTGTTTATAAACTGCATAGCAATAAATAACGTCCTTTTAGACAGAACTAGTCTATGATAACCTAGCTTAAGTATATACTTACCCACTCACATTTTTCCTCCTTTCATTATTTTGCTTCTGTCAAACTTTTGTCTTTTCCTTGAGTCATGGTTGTGTCACCTGTAGTTGGGAAGCACAGTCTTGAAATAGCTATGGGATTTGTCTATAGCTTTTGGTGATGCTGTTCCTAGTCTGTGTAGCTGACAGACTACCTGGAGCTTGTAAATCAGCTTTAGAGCCAGCTCTACAGCCATTCAGGTTTTTCAAAGAAATTGTTTTAAGTGTAACGAAATCATATTTCTCTGTTTGCTCCTGTGTTCAGAAAGCTGTTGCGTGAGGACCAACTGGAAGCTGTGACAAAAGCAGCCCAGCAGGAAGAGTTGGAGAGAAGGAAACGGTTAGAGCAGCAGCGGAAGGATTATCCAGCCACTATCCCAACCGTACCCCTAGAGTTTCTTCCTGGTAAGCAGTGGGAGATGCCACCTGAAGCAAGATTTTTTTAAGAACCTGAATAAGAAGAAGGTAGTGCCATGCTTGTCCATGACTGGACAAGGGGTAATGGTTTTAAAGTAAAAATGAGGGGATTGAGTGCACCCTCAGTAAGTTCACAGTTGGGCGACACTGAGTTGGGCGGGAGTGTTGACCTGCTTGAGGGTAGAAAGGCTTTGCAGAGGGATCTGGACAGGCTGGATCAATGGGCCAAGGCCAATGGTGTGAGGTTCAACAAGGCCAAGTGCTAGGTCCTGCCCTTGGGTCACAACAGCCCCATGCAGCTCTGCAGGCCTGGGGAAGAGTGGCTGGAGCTGCCCCACAGAAAAGGACCTGGGGGTGCTGGTCAACAGTTGGCTGAATATGAGCCAGCAGTGTGCCCAGGTGGCCAAGGAGGCCAACAGCATCCTGGCCTGTATCAGGAACAGTGTGGCCAGCAGGACTAAGGAAGTGATTGTCACCCTGTACTCGGCGCTGGTGAGGCCCCACCTTGAGTTCTGTGTCCAGTTTTGGGCCCCTCACTACAAGAAAGACATTGAGGTGCTGGAGCAGGTCCAGAGAAGGGCAACGGAGCTGGTGAGGGGTCTGGAGCACAAGTCTTATCAGGAGAGGCTGAGGGAGCTGGGGTTGCTCAGCCTGGAGAAAACGAGGCTGAGGGGAGACCTTATCGCTCTCTACAACTACCTGAAAGGAGGGTGTAGCAAGGTGAGGGTTGGCCTCTTCTCCCAAGTAACAGGTGATAGGACAAGAGGAAATGGCCTCAAGTTGTGCCAGGGGAGGTTTAGGTTGGATATTGGGAAAAATTTTTACACTGAAAGGGTTATTAAGCATTGGAATGGGCTGCCCAGGGAAGTGGTTGAGTCACCACCCCTGGAGGTATTTAAAAGATGGGTTGATGTAGCACTTAGTGATATGGTTTAGTGATGTTTTTTGTCAGTGTTAGGTTGATGGTTGGACTAGATGATCTGAAAGGTCCCTTCCAACCTAGACAATTCTATGATTTTATGATATAGAAGCTTAAACAAAGGGACTTGACAGAAGTGCCATGTCTATGGCCCAGATCATATTTGTACTGTGAGTGGCTGGGTAATGCGTGGGTCTGGTGCTAGAGATAGTGGAACAATAGACTGGGTGTAGATATGTTCATGATGTCACCTTGTCCTTTCTTGCATGTTTCAGCAAGCAGTGAAGTAGCAGGCAGTGTAAATGGTTATGTCTTCTGGTGAATATGTCATTTTGCATTCTCTTCTAATCTGGATCATGTCAATGGATCTAGTTTATAGCACAGCCCCTCAGACTGGTGTAAATGGCTGAGAAGTGCAGTTGGAAGTGGTGTCGGGGGTAAGGAGTTCTTGAGCTGACTTTCCCTCTTGAGAAAAATATATATTCTCCCTTACATGAAAGTGTCCAAAACATTTTACATGGCGGGGGGGAAGGAATAAGAGCTATTTAAAACACTTCAACTGTTGCAGAGTAGGTTGCAGCCCCAGAAGAACATCATTGCTTGCTGAGTCACTGCAGCGGTGCTTATTTGGCCCAGTTGCTGTTGCCTCTCTCCCCAAGTGGCAATACATACAAACAAATAATCTTGATCAGCAGAAGTTGTTTATGATGCGTGGGATACAATTATTACAGTGTCCCTGCTGACAAAGGGCAGTTATCATCCCTTCAGCCATCGATACTTTCTCTGCTGGGTGAAAACCAGCTTTTACTTCTGAGACCAGAATAAAATAAAAAAAAAAGAAAGGGGGCTTTAGGATGTCACATGGCCAGTGTGCCCCAGTCAGGGCATGCAACAGAGAGGGTGCCATCTGCAATGGGCTATTGTTTTGGCATATTGAGAAAGCAGGAGATTGTGACCCAGGAAGCTGAGTCATAGCAGTTTTGTAGACAGTGAGAGTCTGTTATGGAAAATTCCAGGGCTAAATTACTGGAGCAAAAGTGGAAGGAAATACTGTCTGGTTTCTGAACAATTTTGTCTCCTTCCCCATTATTATGAATTACTTATTGTTTGTAATTTATGTTTGTAGAGGACATCGTTTTCAGAACAGCAGAGGCTACCCAGCTCCCCCCTCAGGTCCTGGCTGAGGAAGTGATCTGCCTCGATAGTACCAGCAGCGGCAGTGAAGATGATGCTAAAGGAAAAAATAGCATTAAAGATGGTAAGTGACCAATTGCCTCAGCCTGGTCTTCTCACAATATACTGTTTATTTAGCCACAAGCCTCCTGTTTTCATCTAGTCAGATGCTCCAATAGTGAGTAACTTCAGGTTTTTGTAGGCCTATTGGTTTCCAAATATATGGCCAGTTCTGACCTTTGAGTCCTAAACTGACATTTATAACTGGCCTATCAGGCATTCTTCCAAACTTATGTTTATTTCTGCTTTATAAGTGCACTTAATTTTGCTCAGTGCTTTGCTGAAGAATGCTCATATGTATCGTGGTATCATCTGCCATGTGTCTAAAGGAGTATCTAAATATTCAGATCTGCAACTGAAAGTGAGTTTTGTGTCCTTGTCCCAAATGGATCTAACCTGACTCCTTTATTTCACTCCAGTAGAGTATCTCTGCTTGATTTCTCTGGTGGTCCTTAGAGACTGTATCAACAAATAAAATGCTTGTCTGCATTTGGGAATTAAGAGAACATATGGAGGAAAACACAAAACGCTTACAGAAACTGTCTCTGTTCTGTTTGGGTCAGCCCAAATCAATGTTCCCTGAAACACAGGGAAATTCAGGGAAACCCATGCTTTTATATGCTGATTTGATGGGCCTGATGGGTGCCTGTGTTGTGCCTGCTTATTCAGAATAGGTCATTAGGCCAATATGGAATTGCAAAAGGTGGTAGCCTTATTTTCCTTATATGATTTTTTATCAAGTCTGACATCAAGTTAACCTTTGCCCTTATTCTTTCCTGTTTTGGTTACTTTACAGAAGTGATTGAGCTCAGTTCAGGAGAGGATGATGCCCTCCAAATTGTGGACAGCAGTGATTCTGGCAATGAAGGGGAGGATGATGGCAGTGAAGAGAGCAGTGGCTCTCATGTGAATGATGCCTTAAATCAGTCAGATGCTCTGGGGCAAGTCATTGTCAACATCAATCATCCACCAAACGAGGAGGACATTTTCCTGGCTCCTCAGCTTGCACATGCAGTAAAACCTCATCAGGTAGGCTTTACTAGCCTTGAAAATACAATGGATTCAGGCAAGCCTGCCTTGTAAGCTCAGCAAGAACTTCTTTGGTGAGCTCTGTGGCCAGTCTGGTTGTGGTCGTGGCTGTTGTGGACACTCAAATGACAAGGACAAATTAAAGGAAGGCCAGGGCTATATATAACTTTGGCTATTGTTATTATCAGACCTGTGTATGAACATTTTAAAAATAAAATTATATTTATAAACAAACTAATCAACCCCAATTCAGATTTTCTGGCTACAAATTAATTTTGATTTGTTGTTATATTCTCGGGAAGTTTTATGAGTATTTAAAGTTTTCTGAGCCTTCCCTAGATTAGAGTACTGTAGTGAACTTGAAACATCCCCTTTACATTTTCACGGTTTATGTGATCCTAATGTGCTTTCCACTCTGTAAATACATACCCATCTTGGTGGTTTTTTTTCTTCCACTGTTCTAATACCTTTTCTACTTTCCTGTCTAGATTGGCGGGATCCGATTCCTGTATGACAACTTGGTCGAGTCCTTGGAGAGATTTAAAACCAGCAGTGGGTTTGGGTGTATTTTAGCACATAGCATGGGCCTGGGCAAGACCATACAGGTCATCTCTTTCTTGGATGTACTTTTTCGGCACACGGAGGCAAAGACTGTTCTTGCCATTGTACCTGTAAGTAGCTACGTGAAGGGCTGGCTGGGGGGCTTCCTTGCACCGCTTCTTTCTTTGCTTAGATCTTAGAGAAGATTGAATAGTGTCCCATCTCACATCACGCTCTATCATACCCTTGCTGCTCTTCTTTCTCTTCCATTCCCTGTATCCCTGTGTTTGCATGCTGTGGTCTTCTGTCTGGGCACAGCTGTGTGTCATTCCCTGTTCTCGTTTTTGCTCTTAAAATCCAGAGTGACTCAATTGAGTTTTTAATCCTTCCATGGCAAACTTTTTCAGGTGAATACGCTCCAAAACTGGCTAGCAGAATTCAACATGTGGCTTCCAGCACCTGAAAACCTTCCTGCTGATTATAACTCCAAAGAGGTCCAGCCCCGCACCTTCAAAGTCCATATCCTGAATGATGAACACAAGTAGGTGCCGGTAAAAGCCCTTTTGAGCTCTTGGACTGTGTCTTATGGAACTGTTATCAGAATTGCTGTTGCAGACTGTTTAATTTGAGCTAATTCTGTGCCCTGAACTCCCGGACCTTTCCCACTCTGCGTTTGTTGTGGATGACATCTTGAAGGGAGGATTTTGGTACCTGTGAGAGATTTACTGATTAATTTCATTCAATATTTATATCTTATGCTTCCTTCTCGCACAGCTGACATGCCTTTCTGTTCTCCCATGTATGCTGAGATCAGGAACTAAGTTCCAGAGACAGAGCTACTTCTGCAGAGAGGAGCAGAAGGGCTGTGGTTTGTTTCTGGTGGTACACTGCTAGTCCTATCGGAGTCCTGGGATTCCATGTGTCTCTTGTATTTTAAATGTGGGTTGTTTTTTTTTTTCCCTTGAGGTTTTTCACACACTTAGGGATTCCTCTACCCGACACTGACTTTCTGTGAATTTTGTTGTCCTTGAGGGATTCTGGCAAGTTATACAAAGCCTCCTTGTCCGGAAAGGAGCGATCAGTGGTTGTATTTACAGCCTGGTTTGGAGTGTATTCTTGGCTTATGGATCTCTCCTCCTTTCTGGATCATTTTTCTTGCATGGATCAGGACAGCGTGGTGATCCTAGGGAACTCTCAGTTCATCAGCTGTGTTCATAGACTTATCTGTTGAGGTCTTCACCTTCTGGGTGGAATGTACTTTGAATCTGCTGATGCTACTCCAGCCATGTGTTTACTTTTGGATGGGATCTGGTGGGCTAGTTTGGTGCAAGAAAGTGCTTTAATTAATTGAATGGCTCTTTTTTCTCAGCAGACTCTAATCCAGTTGTTCAAACTGAAACTGGTGATAAAGCTTTCAGTTTATTTGGTTGGTTTGTCTGTTTTGCAGGACAACAGCTGCACGTGCAAAAGTGGTGAATGACTGGGTGATAGAAGGTGGTGTGCTGCTGATGGGATATGAGATGTACCGTCTCCTCTCACTGAAGAAGTCCTTTGCCACTGGCAGGAAAAAGAAAACAAAGAAACAAGCTGGCCCTGTCATTATTGACTTGGATGAAGAAGACAGGCAGCAAGAGCTTCTGAAAGGTGAGAGGCCAGTCCTCGAGACAGCGGGACAACAGGATCATGCTCTCTATCAACTCTGGCAGCACAGGGAAATGACCTATAACTTGATTTTAGCATCCCTGACATGATCAAACTTTGCTGGGCAGGATTGTGTCTTTGGAGACAGAAGGTTGTTGAGCTTTGGTCGAGTCTTTCATTTCTTGCAGTAGCTGCAAGTGAGCATGGAAGTCAGTACACTGAACTCAGGGATTTCTCTGTCTGAGATTTGCTAGTCTGGTCTGATGCAAGACACCCAACTTGATGCAGTGTGGGTTATTGGGCAGAAATCAAGGGACAGTCATGTCTGGTCATTACCACATTACGCTGGATTGGAGCTAGTGTCTAGTCACATTTTATTTCCTGAAACAGCCTTGCTCTCTGCCACCCACGAATACTGCTTTATTTGTCTTTCAGAATGTACCTCAAACCAGGACACAGAACTACCCTTTTTTTTTTTTCTTATGAAGTTGGTGACCATATAAAACCAGAACTTTGTCTTATTCATCTCTAACCAACGCTTTATGTTCCTTGTCCTCAGGGATCGAGAAAGCTTTGTCTCGCCCTGGCCCAGACGTGGTTATTTGTGACGAGGGACACCGGATAAAGAACTGCCATGCCAGCACTTCGCAGGCCCTGAAGAACATCCGCTCCCGCCGGCGGGTGGTGCTGACTGGCTACCCGCTCCAGAACAACCTCATTGAGTATTGGTGCATGGTAGACTTTGTCCGACCTGACTTTCTAGGCTCACGGCAGGAATTCAGCAACATGTTTGAGCGCCCTATCCTGAATGGGCAGTGTATTGACAGCACCCCTCAAGACGTCCGTCTCATGAGGTACCGCAGTCATGTCCTGCATAGCCTGCTGGAAGGCTTTGTGCAACGGTGAGTCCACAAGGAGTTCTCAATGGTATAGTCCATGCAAACAGCTCCTTCATCCGAAATTAACCTGCTTGTTTGCTGAGTTTAGGCAGTACAGCTAATCATGCTGCCTCCTAGAATCATTGAGGTTGGAAAAGACTCTTAAGATCATTGAGTCCAACCGTTAACCTAACACTGCCAAGTCCACCACTAAACCGTGTCCCTAAGCGCCACATCTACATGTCTTCTAAATACCTCCAGGGATGGTGACTCAACCACTTCTCTAGACAACCAGGATGCTGTTGGCCTTGGCCACTTGGGCACTCTGGTGGCTCATATTCAGTAGCTGTTGACCAATACCCCCAGGTCCTTTTCTGATGGGCAGCTCTCCAGCCACTCTTCCCCAAGCCTGTAGCATTGCGTGGGGTTTTTGTTACCCAAGTGCAGGATCCGGCACTTGGCCGTGTTGAACCTTACATCATTGGCCTCAGCCCATTGATCCAGCTTCTTAGGCTTGAGTTTTAAACGGGTACCTTATCTGTCTTTGTGGCAAGATCTTAAGCATACAGAGAAAACCACAGAGGAGATTCTTAGGTTAGCATCTCCATATTTCTCTCAGAATCTCTGTCTTCTTCAGTCTGTCAGCTGCAAAGTGGTCCTTATGGCTCTGTTTTGCATTGGGGGTAGAATTAAAGTTAGTTTGCTTTGGTACCGCAGACTGATAATGGAGAACAACACTAACTGCACCAGAGTGACCTCAGGTTTATTTTGATGTCTTAGTGCACATTCAAATCAACTATTTTCTGACATCCTCTACCCAAGGACCCGAAAGTGTTTCACGAACCCTCAGTTATGAAAAGTGACAGTGTCTCCACCACTCTGGAAGTGAATCGGCTTTGTTTCTCAGATGAGGGTTCTAAGATGCTGGACCAGTGATTTGGATGGAGTGTCTTAGTCATTGGTAGAGCTAAAAAGAGACATTAGGTCTTATTTCTGTTTTTCAAATTTCATGGAAAACAGGACTTTCTTCTCCCTCTTAACACTGTGACCTGTGCTAGAAGATTGCAACATCTGAGATCTCTGTAATTGGTCTTATAGTTGGCATTTGGCTGCAGGGAGAGTATCTTGGAAGCATCATGCATTAGAGAAGCATGCAACGAGAGGTCTTTCTGCCTGGAGCCAGGTGGCCACAGAGAGGTCAGATTGGGAAATTCCCTTCCCTCTCTTTAACTCTTTCTTTATTTCCTCCACAGGCGAGGCCACAATGTGCTGAAGGTTCAGCTCCCATCTAAGGAAGAACACGTCATTTTGGTACGTCTTTCCAAGATCCAGCGGGCCCTTTATACGGAGTTCATGAACCGGTTCCGAGATGCAGGCAACAGTGGCTGGCTGGGACTGAACCCACTCAAAGCTTTCTGTGTCTGCTGTAAGGTAGGTTTTGGCAGGAGCTGCAAAGAAATATTCTAGTATGTAAGGAAAAGGAATATGAGTGAAAACAGGAGATAAGTGTGGTTGGCCACGTGCATCTTCTCTCCCTGGAGTGCCCTGTGGAATTTCTATCCCCCCTTCCAGAACTGGGGTGCAGGGATATTAAATGTCTTGTTCAAATTTGTATGGGAAACCTGCAGCCATCAGCTGAATGATACTGGGCTGACACTTTTAGCACTTACCTGCTGCAATGCAAACAAGTGGCTTCCTCTGTGTTTGTGCTGTGTGGGTGCGTAGTGGCCTTTTGGTTTGTTCTCAAGGAAAGAATTTGGCAGTTTTAGAGTCAGGAGAGCCTTGGTTAAGAGGGTTTGTACCTTGTGTCATGGCAGAGTCATGTCTTCTGTTTTCATTACCTTAATGCAGTCAGACTGGCTTTCTCTGCAACGCCTTATGGTTCCATGTGGGGATGGTGATGAGGTGATCGAAGCATTACTTCTTTCCTTTGAATAGCTGTGGGGGCTTTCAGTCTGCAATCATAGGCAGGCAGCAGGCCAGTGCAGGCCTAACCACTTTCTTTTCATACTCCTTCAGATCTGGAACCATCCAGACGTGTTGTATGAAGCTCTGCAAAAGGAGAATCTGGCAAACGAGCAGGATTTGGATGTGGATGACCTTGGCACAGCAAGTACTAATTCCCGCTGCCAGCCTCAGGGAATTAAAGTCAAAACAGAGAGTAATGCTATGGCATCACCAGTTGGAGATGCTACCAATAGCAAGTTCCTCCAGAGTGTTGGCTTCAACCCCTTTCAGGAGAGAGCAAATCAGGTCGTTACTTATGAGTGGGTGAGTACCACTGCTGGAAAACTGTTCGTTTGGAGAGTTATGATAAACATAGACTAGATACTCTGAAAGACCATACTGTTTTTGTTAGGGTAGTTTTCCGAACTATGGCAAGGAAAGGACTCTTCTGTTTAAGAGTTGGGGATTTCTCACCCCTTTTTCTCTGCCACAGAGCATCTTGATAAGCATGTCTGTCTGGCACTGGGTAGGATTTTGGGACTCTCGTGAGGCTGGAATGCAGGCAACTCTCTTTTATACCATTGTTTTCATCTCACCAAGAAGTCTGTAGACTTTGTTATTCTAAGAAAAGTGTTAGGGTGAAGTTTAATCTAGATAAGATGGTGGTAAATCTAGTGGGCTGGAGGAGAGGTCTTGAGATAGAGAGTCACGAGAGGTTAAGAGGGTGCTCATTCATCTGTACTCCAAGAAGTTTGTCATTTGGAACTTCTGGAATGGGAGGTGGCAGCAGTAGTTAGGAGTAACGTTGTCACCTGGACCCAGTTGGATGTATATAACCTGTCTGCAATGACTTATTTCTCTCACCTTGAGGCAGGATTGTTAAACTAAACAGAGAATGAGCAACTCCACCTGTAATAGTCTCCCATTTCTTGGTAGGCCAAAGACATCTTGTGTGATTATCAGACGGGAGTCTTGGAGAACTCACCCAAGATGGTGTTACTGTTCCACCTAATTGAGGAGAGTGTGAAGCTTGGAGACAAGATCTTGGTCTTCAGGTAAGGAAAGTATCAACAGCTGATCCTAGAGTGACTAAATGCTGGAGTAGGAAAACCCCTCCTGGTACCAGGAGATTGTTACATGAAGTGAGTGGTGTGGCAGTTCCCCTTTTCTCCTTTGTTCTGTTAGATCCTGGTTTTCCTCCATGGATTTTATACTTCTGCCACTATCAAGTTTACTAGTGAGAGATGTGCTGCCACAGACAGGTTTTCACAACTGTCAGTGCTGTCGTGGTTGGGGAAGAGTTCTGATACTCCACTTTTGCGCTATAGGAGCTTTCTCCTTAACAGAGATCTCGGTTTTACAGCCAGAGCTTGTCCACGTTATCTGTCATTGAAGAGTTTTTGGCAAAGAGACCAATGCCGAGTCCTCCAGGCTCAGATGGAGGAGTTCACAACTGGGTCCGAAACATCAACTATTACAGTGAGTGCAGCCAATCCTATTCTCTTTTGGTGTGACACTGTTTGATCTTCTGTGACAGACTAATTCCTGAAAGTCACCCACCATCATCTTGTGGTTGTCCCTGGGTGTGAAAATGCTCTTCTGAAGCATTCTTCTGATGACATCTCATTCAGACTGTTCTTACTTCATTTGCTTGGGAAGACAGTGTCAATTTGATAGCGACTAACTAATAATTTCTAAATCTTCTTTTTGACATCTTATTCAGATGTTGTTAGACGTCTTTAACGTCTCACTTAGACATTAGTGCTTTCTTAAGTTGTAAAAGATACTTTTTGCTTCCTGTTTGGGTATTTTCTAGATCTTGCTTCCCAAACCAGAATCACTGTGGAATGTCTTCACTAGCTCGCTGCTGTGAAGTTTTCCTTCCTTCTTCCCCAGCTTTAAATCTTGTTCTGTATGGATTGTTGCTTTGTGTGGCTACTTTACAGGCCAGGACTGAGAGGAGCGGTGGATATGGTGTTCCTGATTTTTGCAGAGCTCCCAGAAGCAAGCTGTTGCCCAAGAACAGCCACATGATACCCTCCTGCACTCCTTTAGACCTGTACTCTCGGTGCTCAGATACAGTCTATGGGGTTTTGCCAAGGCTTTCAAAATTTTGCTTTCTCTTGGTTCCTGAAGCTTCCAGCATACGTGAGGCCTTCATGCCTGCTGCTCTTGCTGTCTGTCTGTCTTGCCTAATATGGAGCCTTATGGGCTAGGTGTGTTGTAGCACTCCCAGACTTGGCCTTGCCAAGCTTGAGTGATGTCTTGCTTGATCTTTCGGTTGTACAAATCCCACCCTGGCTGGCTGCATTGCACCTGCCTGGCTGGGCAAATTAGAGGTACAGAGTGGTCCAGTTGAGATCCTGGAGAGCATGACTTGAGGAAGACGTAGAATTGGTTGGGAACCAGTGCCAAAGCTCAGTGTTTGGGAAGTGGTTTTGTTCTGATGGGATCCCCCCAAACATACAGAGCTTTTAAACGTGTTAATTTCCTTGTCAGGACTGGATGGCAGCACCTCTGCCTCAGAAAGGGAACGGCTGATTAACCAGTTCAATGACCCCAGCAACGCCTCTGTTTGGCTCTTCCTTTTGTCCACACGGTAAGTTGGCTGGAGCTGAAGGGGCGCATTGGAGGACTCGTGCTGATGCTCTGTATGTATATGGGTTTTCAGTTCTTAAATATCTCTGTCGTGTGCTCTCAAGACTCTATGGGATGACAGTGCCATCTGCTTCTTAATTCCCCAGGGGTGTAGATTTTTAGCCCTAGTCCTCTGCAACAACTTGCCAACAGTCTTGGAAACCAAGCATGGGTTTGAAGTTGCCCGTATGACTGGAGGGAACTTTCCATAGACACCTCATGGACTCTTGGCTCTGATGGCTGTCTATGCCTAGAAACTGTGAGAATTGGCCAAGGCACCAATTTGAAATTTGCCTTTAATTTTCAGTGCTGGGTGTTTGGGTGTCAACCTTATTGGAGCAAACAGAGTGGTGGTGTTTGACGCTTCTTGGAACCCGTGCCATGATGCCCAGGCTGTGTGCCGAGTCTACCGCTACGGGCAGAAGAAGCCATGCCACATTTACAGACTGGTTTCTGACTACACCCTTGAGAAGAAGATCTATGACCGTCAGATCTCGAAGCAGGGCATGTCAGGTAAGTGTGGATATGGGGCTCCGCTCTTGTCTTTTGCTCCTTTTGGCTCCTTCAAGTCCTATTTCTGTGGGTTCCATAACTTCTGGTTTTTTTAAAGTTGAAAATCAAACAGCCAAAGAAATGACAGCCATGTTATCTTAGGGCTATGTTTGATGTTTATGAGTTGATGGTGACATGAGACCCTGTCAGAAATGCAAGGCAGAGCAGTAGGGGTTGTAGAGCTGGCACCTGCAGCAGGGTTGTGCTACCAGTCCAATGCACAGCCATTCATCTTGTTTTCCCCTGTGCCTGGGTGTTGCTTGTCTTAAACTGGGCATTATTAAATAGCTCTGTACCTCCATTTTTCCAGCAGAAAGAGAGAGAAAATAGCCAAACGTAAAAAACCCCACAACCATATATATATATTGATACCTTTGACTTACAGTGCTTACTTAGGAGCCAAGAATAATGAGTTCATCTCATTCTGACCTGCCCTTGTACCAAAAGTATCTTTTGTGCTGGCTTGTGCCAGCTGTTGAGCAGCTGAGGGTTGTGGTGACCCAGAAAGAGTTCTGCTGCCTGTATCCTTCTTTGTCTCGAAACCCAACTCCAGAGGCAGCAGCCCAGTATGCTGTCTTGCGCTTGAGGTGGACTCCCTTGGCAGCTGGCCAGGCTCCCAGGAGAGTCTTGGATATAGATGTTTTCTCCGTGTACTCCCATCTGCCCTGTGTGCAGGAAAAGAAAACTTTCAGAGAGGGACTGTGGCTGCTTTTCTAAGATTTTGACTCAAAGTTCTGTAAATTCCATCATCTAGTTATTAACTTGAGCCTTTTTGGTGGGGTTTGTGGGAGGGCACATACTGACGTGGCTGCAGTTCTGTCCCAGGGCTTGTATGTTTTCAGCCTTGTGATACAGGATGGGACACCGTCCGTAATTAGCTTCATGTTCCTGCATGCCAGGAGCTCAGTGACCTGCACTGCATTGCTGTGCAGTCTGGAGCACAAGGCATTTGTCAGCCTGACTTGGCCAGACAGGCTCATCTCTGAACGTGGCTGATGATTTTTCTCCCTGCCCTGACGTTTACAAAAGGCTTCTGAGGATTGTGCAGATTGCAAGGAGGGAGCTCTGTTAGGACAGGAGTGTAGGAAGGGCAGCAGTACCTCTCTCTTCCCTTCTCTGCTCACTCCCTTCCCTCCCTTTTCCAGATCGGGTGGTGGATGATCTGAACCCAGTGCTGAACTTCACCCGACGAGAGGTGGAGAACCTGCTGCATTTTGTGGAAGAAGAATCTGACCCTGCTCAGCTCTCCCTCAATCCAAGCAAAATGAAGGAGTCTGTTCTACAATTAGCCTGTCTCAAGTATCCTCACCTCATCACCAAGGTAAGACCAGCCTGTTTCCTTGCTGGCACAGCACTGCACAGGCAGGAGGAGGTCTAGAGGAGTCCGTCTGTGTGATGGGGACGTGGTGGCAAGAAGGATGCATCTGTGTGCTGGTGGGAGTTGGTAAAAAATCATCTAGAGATGGCCCTAAGAGGCCTGCCCTTCCTTGCAATATCATCTGCACATTTAGAGCCACGTCTGAGCTGGGCAGATTTGGGGGCAGGTTGTAGGGCACCCCTTTCTTCAACTTGGTGCTGGGCGGGAAGGTGGCAGCGGCATATCCCACCTTGCTGCCTGCTGCCTTCCTGGGGTGACTTTAAAACAAAGCTGGGACAGCTTGCACTTGCCTGTGTTGTGAAGAGTTTCACTGGTAAGGTGGTGCTGCAGAGTGGGGCTGTGGCTGGGTGCCATCTCAGCAGGCTCCATGTGCCCACTCTTGGCCTGGCCTTTGGCTCCTGGGTTTTGCTGTGTGCTCATGGTAAGCGATGGCCTTGGCTGGGTAGGCTTAGCGATGGTGAGAGATGGCTTAGCTGATTCTGTCACTCTTCAAGCTGAGCCTTGGTCACATCTGCAGTGTTGCCCAACATGTGCTTCACCATGACCAGCTCTGCCTCCCAACTCCCCTCTTCCCTGCTCCAGCCTGGCATGGAGACAGCGCTGATGCAGGAACCATGTGGCTGCCATTTGGGGCATGTTGGTTCCCTCTTGTGGTGTGTTGTTGTCAAAACCTCAGTGCTGTGGGGTTGCAGGAGCCTTTTCAGCATGAGTCACTGCTGATCGACCGGAAGGAGCACAAGCTGACCAAGGCAGAGAAGAAAGCAGCCAAGAAGAGCTATGAGGAGGAAAAGCGAGCATCCGTCCCCTACACCCGGCCGTCCTACGCACAGTATTACCCAGCCAGTGACCAGAGTCTGACAAGCATCCCTGCCTTTAGCCAGAGAAACTGGTGAGTACGTGCCTCCTCCCCTTCTTCCTATGCTGCAAACATGAAACGAAGGGGCAGAGGACGCTTATCCCTGTCAGGAGGGCACTGCATTTTCCTCCCTCCTCTCTCACTAGGCGACCAGCCCTCAAGGGTGAGGACAAGCCAGTGGCAAGCGTCCGCCCAGTTCAGTCCACCCCCATTCCTATGATGCCCCGGCATGTCCCCATGGGTAGTGCAGGATCAACCTCAAGTTCCAACCCTGCTGTCAACTTCCCCATCAACTATCTACAGCGAGCTGGTGTCTTTGTGCAGAAGATTGTCACCACCACAGGTGAGTTGCTGGTGCTCACAGCCAGTTGAGTTGTGATGCCCAAGGTGAAGTGAGAAAGCAGGATGAGTTGTTGATGCCCACAGGGGCTGTGGGCAGACAGCTATCAGAGCCACTGATACTGTCTCTCTGTATTTGAGTGGTTCCCTTGTACCTGGAGGACTTTCCTTGCAGGTGTGCAAGGGGCATGGGGCTGGCAAGTTGTTGGGAGTGAAATCCCTGTGAGAGGGCCAACAATACTGTCACCAGTTGTCCTTTTTGGGATTTGGGAGATGCTATGCCAGAGCTGTGTGGCTTTTGCTTCCTTGGAGCCTCTGCTGCCTTCCTATGCTGCTCAGAAATTAACCCAGAGCTTGCTTCTAGCACAGCGCATAGGAGAGACAACTGCACCTCCCCGCTCCTGACTGTGGCTGCCGTGTAATTTCAAGGACACTGTTCTGTTTCTTCCCCCACTGCCAGATATTGTGATTCCGGGTACAAACACATCCACTGATGTACAGGCAAGAATCAGTGCTGGCGAGAGTATCCACATCATCCGAGGGACAAAAGGTCAGTCTCTCTGTCTTGGGTAAGACTTGTGGATAGGGTCCTAGCCAATGCTAATTAGCAAAGAGAAGGATGTAAAAGCATGAATCTGTCCCTTGAGAGGAAAAGAAACAAGAAGGGGTGGAGATCTGGGCTCTGCAGTGGCTCTGTTGCAGCCCATGCTTTGGGTGTGCTATTGTCGCTGATGCTTCAGGGCTATTGGCAGCTGTGGCTCCTGCTGCCTCAGAGAGGAGCTGTTGGACTTTGGCTGGCTGTCTCATTCTCACGATACTCCTGCATGTACTCGGGCAGCCAAATGCTTTCCGGTGCTCCCAGAGCAAACTTAGTCCCGAGTATGAAGTTCCACATTTCCCACCAGCAGCACATTGGGAGGGAGTGAGCTCCAACCCGGGAACGCGGAAAAGGGTGGAAATGTGGAGTGAGGAAGGGGGCAGAAGCCCCCCCGCCATGATCTCCCTGTGTGATCTGTGGGCTGGCCTTACGCAGCACGACTGTCCTGCTCCTGCCTGGGCAGCCTCATGGAAGCCGCAAGTGAAGTTGTTCTGCCTCTGTTCCAGGGACGTATATCCGGACTAGCGACGGGCGAATTTTTGCGATCCGGACCACTGGGAAGCCAAAGGGCAATGAAGACCGTCGGACAGCTGCCTCAGGTAGGGGGTTGTGGGGGCTGTGTGAGGCTCATATGCTTTCTTACCCAAGTGTCTGGGGCGGTCGGTGTTCCCTGTCTGCCTTCCATCATGCCTGTGTCCAGAGCTGACCCCACAATCTTCCCATCATGTCCTCGCCTTCCTTTCTGCTGTTGCTCCTTGGCCCCGCATGTTTTTCTCCAAGGTTGTCTCTCTCACCTGCTCCATCTCCTTGTTTCCAGGCTCCCAGAGCTCTTCGCTGGAGTCCACGAGCAATGGCAGACACAGTGCCTCATCACCACAGCTCCCCAGCGCGGAGGAGCTCACTCGGCCCATATCCCCCGACAGCCCCGAGATCATCAGCGAGCTGCAGCAGTACGCGGAGGCAGCGGCTGCCCGGGAGTCCCGGCACAGCTCTCCCAGCACCAACACAGCGCAAGGCCACCCTGCTCGCGTGGACAATGCGCCCAGCTTAGCAGCCCGAGGAGCCGAGCAACGCGTGGGGATTCACTGCATGGCTCCCTCCGTGTCTTCGGCCCTGCCGGCCACCAGCCAGCACGTTGATGCCCACTCAGTGTTGGACTTACGGGGCAACAAGCGCAAGTCGACCTCCCCATCGGCTCCGGAGGAGCAAGCCCGCAGGCAGCAGAAGAAGCGCCAGTTGCCATCGTCCGTGCAGCCGTACGAACAAGGGTACCCCGTCTCTGGTGGGTTCGCCATGCCTCCTGTCTCTTTAAACCACAACCTAACCCATCCATTTGCCTCCCAACCAGGAAACTCCTTGTACATGGGCACTGGCTCCTCTTATTACCAGCTGCCCAATTTACTCCCAGACCCTCATCTGGTGTTCCCTGTGACTACTGACCCTCTGCTGACAGCCGGCACCGCCAGCTCTTCTGCTGCTACCTCAGCCACCGCCAGCGTCCCCTCATTCATGCTAAACCCTTCTCTGACGGGGGTGCTGCCCAATTACTCGCTTCCCTTCACACAGTCACTCCTGCCCGAGCCCAGGATGTTTGCTCCTTTCCCAGCCCCCGTCTTGCCTAGCAGCCTTCCCAGGAGCATGGCATCTGCCTACCCTGGCTACATGTCCCCTCACTCGGGCTACCCGGCCGGGGGCCTCCTTCGGTCCCAGGTGCCTCAGTTTGAACCCCAGGAGGTCCCAGAGGTGGGATGCAGCTCTAATGACGAGGACAAAGACGACGATGTTATAGAGATCACAGGGAAATAATGGGCCCAGCTCCTGCTCGGTCTCAGCTCTGCCAGGAGGCAAAAGTTGCAGGACCTTTTTGGGAGTCAGGATTTCCCCTCTGGGCCACAGCAGTGGGTGGAGAAGGATGCGAAGGGTGTGGCGTGGGGGTTGTTTTGTTCTTTTCGTTTTCTTTTGTTGTTTTTTAGCTGTCAAGGATCTGAATTGTATTAGGGGCTGGGAGATGGGAGGGGGATAGAGTGGTCCTGCGAGGGCCGAGGCTGGGAGCAAGAGCCAGCGGAGGAGGGAAGCAGCAATGCAAAACCATAGGAGTGCCTCCCTCCCACGCTCTGTCTGTCTGTCTGTCTCTGTTCTCTGTCTTGTCTGAAAGGGGGAGGCTTGGTGCTGCGAGTCACTGCCCTTCTCAGGCCTGGAGGCACGGGCTTGACCGCTGGCAGGGCCCAGCTCTCCCTCTCACACGAACTGCCTTATCTGTGAATTTCTCTCACTCCGGGAGGTGTGGGCCGGAGGAGCGACTCCAGCAGAGGGTTGGGGACAAAGTGTTTTTATCGGGGAGGGAGTAGGGGGGGCTTCTACGTCGTGTATGGGGGGAGAGGGAATTGATGTAAAAAAAAAAAAGAAAAAAAAAAGAAAAAAAAAAAAAAGAAAAAAAAAGAAACAAAACACCCCACAAACAATTTGTCATCCTCTTCAAATTCACATGAAACTAGTGTGAGGGCTCCAGGCAGGCTCCTGCGGTGGTGAGGAGGGCAGGGTGCTGGCAGGGGGCTCCCCCAGGCACTTCTGGAGAGTCCCGTCCAAGGTAGGTTGGTCCTGTGGTTCTGATGCCAGCTCTGTGTGCCAGGGGAGTGGAGCAATCCCAGACATCTATCTTGGTGGCCATTGGAAGGGAGTCCTGGTGACTTCCCCGGTTCCCTGGCCCTGCCAGGCTGTGTGAAGGCCACATCTTGCCCTGCCGTGGCCCACCAGATCCTGGGGTAGGTGGGCTTGCTGGTGCTTCTGAGCAGTGCCAGGTTGGGAGGGGACACGGGACCCAGTGCCGGTTGCTGTTGAATCTGTGATTGGAGCGACTTCCCCCTGCACAGAATCTCTACATTAATTTATTTCATGAAGGCATAATATTTATTGTTTGGGGGACTCTCTCTTTCTACTTTTAAATGAATTTCCATATTAAAAAAAAAAATAATAAAATGCTGGCCTCCATCATGCAGTGGTTGCTTGTTGGGTTGTCTGTGTGGGGAGAAGCAGCTGGCTGACAAAAGCATAGTCCATAGCATAGGGGCAGGGCCAGCCATGGAGGTTGCCCGTAGCTGACCCGTGTGGCGTTGGCTGGACGTGCCCCACGGGGGGGATCATGCCAGAGCAGGGAGGAGCTGCTCCGGGTGTTCTGCAGCAGCCGCAGGGAGGATGGAGCCCTCTTGTCACGTTGGGGTAGGTGGAGGAGCACGTGTGGAAGCCTCCTGTGCTCATTCCCAGTGAGGAGGAGAGCTTAGAGGCGTGTAGGGCAGGGATGGACGAGCTTCTGCCAGGGAATCGCCTTAGCCCCAACAGCGAACATGCTGGCTGCTCGCCTAGGTGCCAGGGCTCCTAAGGAGAGGTTGGGCCACCCAAGCGCAGCTGGACTTGGTGTGTGTGACTCTGTGTGTGTGTGTGAACACGTTAGGATGGAGATTTGAAATCCAGGAACCTCTGTGTTGCATCTGGGTGTCACCAGGCAGGAGATGCGCTTGCCTGTGTGGGATGTCCCTTGGAGCAGTGGTAGCTTGTAGGGGTCTTCCTTGGCCAGGGAGGCTGCAGTCGCTGGTGTTTGCTGGGACCAACTGGGTGTAGGAAAGGGCAGGATGTCCTGACATCCTCCATTAAAGGGGCGCTGGAAGATGGGGACCTCCCTTCCTGAGAGAGAGGGGGGGGTGGGTGGTGTATGCACGCGTGTGTTACAAAAACATAATAAAAAAATGTTATGGGGCTTTCCTAGTGTCTTTCTCTGTTTAATGGACATTGTCTGTCAAACATAACCACACCGTTCATAGAAGCCTTAGATCAACAGTTTAGCTATGCAAATTATTTTAATTATTTTTTTAAAAAAAACAAACATTAAAATAGTGCTTTCTTCTTTAACATATCCTAGGAGTTGAAAACCGAGGGGTTCTGAGCAAACTGCTGGACAACTTGTCTTTGGATGCACCATGGAAATAAAAATCAAACCCCCCCACAAAAGTAACAAAGCAAATTAACTGATGGTGTTCATGCAAGTTTCTCCAAAGACTTGACAGTGCTGCGTCTGTGAGTCATGCCCTCCTGTGCTCTGTGTGTCCGCCTCATGCACAACCCTGTGACACTGATTGTATGACGAGCTTGCCCAGATGTCCGTTGCATCCCTGTGAGGCTGTCAGTTGTTTTGTTTTGGTTTTTTTTTTTTTTCCGGTGGATTTGGGGGAATGGACCTAGGCCGAGGGGCTTTCCTTGTCGAGAGTAGCAAGCGTTGAGACCTGCGGGCGCGTGGGGGAGGCCGCAGCGGGAGCAGACCCTCGCCGCAGCCCTGCCGCAGCCCCACTCCTCGCTGGTCGTGGTCAGGGTCGTGGGCTTCATCCCAGGGACCCTCCCGAGTCCTCTCTGAACCGGGTTTTTCTGTGGCTCTGCGCTGGGACGAGGCATGAAGATTGGGCTGGGGGCAGTTTGTGGCTCCGGATGCGGTACCCGTGACTGTACACCGTTTTCTCTGCTCCTTGCCTTGCCAGGAGAGCACCCAGGGCTTCCTGAGCAGGCTCTGGAGCAGCCCCACGCTGCTGTCTGATGTCCTCCCAGGGGTCCCTGGCATGGCCCAAGCCCTGTGGCTGTAGGAGCTGGAGGTGGTTGGTGCTCGGCTGCCATAGGGCCGTCTGTAATCTCCCTGCACCAGCGTGGGGTGCGAGGGCTCTCCCAGCTCCTGCCCGGCCACGGTGGCTTGGAGACCCCTGGCTGCCCTCCCATGGTGTGGCTGCCCCCAGGTGCAACTTGCTGTGAGGGGCTTCCTCCTGCTGGCAAGCATCTGTGGATCAGGGCAACCACAGCACGGTGTCCCTGAGTGGAGCCCCAGCCGCCCCCCCCTGCGCACGGTGGGGCGGTGTGGCACCTCTCTGCCCCACGTACCAGCCCTGAGCACCCCCTTGGTGAGGGGCTGGGTCCCCGGTGCCCCCTTGGAGCCTTGGCTGGGAGGTGGTGGCAGAGACCCCCATGGGGCTACCATGAGGGCTGGCAGCTACTGAGGCTGCTCCAAGGCCACCAGAGGCACCTCCTCTTCCACAGCGCTGTGGGAAGGATTTCCTCTGCCCCACAGAAGCCACGAGGGCGTGTGGGTTAGCCAGGGGCTTTCCGAGTGGGGGGGAACTCTCAGAGCCCTGAAACTCCTGTCCCGTGGGACTCCCTCTCCCCCTCATCTCACCTCCCCTGACTTTTCTCCTCTTCAGCCTGTGGTTCTGCTGCAGAGGGTCCCCTCTCGGTTCCTCTGAGCCTGGAACGGGGGCTTTCCCCGCACGGGTTAATTCTTTTCTGTTGCTGCTGAATTTCTGTCTCCAAATGACCGGACGGAAGCAGCTGCCAGTTGGCGGCGGGGCCGCGGGTGACACTGAGGACAGCAGTGCAGGACTCTCTGCTGAGGTTTTTGGACGCTAAGGAAGATTTCTGAGCACGGCCCCGAGGCTGGGGCAGAGCCGTGGGGGCCTTCCCCCCCCCCAGCACCCAGCCCTCAGCCCATCCCTTGGGTGGGGGGGTTCTGCTCCTGGGGACAGTGGGGCGAAGGCTGGGTACCGCTGCGGGACGTGGTGGCACAGGGAGGGCTGTGGCTGCTGTGTCCCCTTCCAGTTTATGGTCTTCTGGGGGGGGCTGTGGGGTGGGGGCAACACAGCCCAGCCCATGGAGGATCCGCTGCGTGTTTGCCCACCCCCCAGAGCACCTGGGGGGTCGGTGGGGTGGATGCAGGTACTCACAGAAAGCAGGTATTTGGGCAAGCAAAGGACGGGATTTCCACGGGGCTTCGCTAGAAAATTATGTGTATTTTGGCTTAATGATGTCGGCAAATGGCGGGATGCAAGAGAATTGCTGTTGGTCTGTGGATGGCTTCCCGGCCAAAAAGGGACACGGACAGCAAATACCTTCACAACCGGTGTTTCTCGCCACTCTGGGATATGAATTTTCTTAATCTGGTCTTGGAAGGACCTGGGAGGGGGGGGGGGGGGGGAGGGCTAGGGGGGGGTTAACGGGGGGAACGTAGTCCAGGTAGATCACGGTGAGATGATGGCTCCTTGCACCTCGGAGCGAGCGCTCCCTTCCGAGGGATGACGGTGGGAGTGGGGGGGGTGGCAACCTCTGCTGCCTCCCTGACCACCACCACCGCCCGCTGTCGCTCCCCGGCTCCCACCTTGGTGGCACCCGGCGTCTCTGGCAGATCCGCGGGAGCCGGAAGGAATCCATCGCTGAGTCTCATTTTGGGTTTTCTGTTGTTTTGGGGTTCTTTTCTTTTTTCTTTTTTCTTTTTTTTTTTTTTCCTTCTTCTTGGGTGTTTTATTTTTTTTTCTTCTAATTTTTTTCTCCATTTTTACTGCCGCCTTAGTTTGTGGCCTGTCTTTTTGTGGTTGGCAAGAGGAATATCACTGGCAGGGTGGGTGGGTGGGTCGGCTGGCCCCACGCATGATCATGTGCTTCCCTCTTCTCTCTGTCGAACGGGATGTGCTCGCCTGATCTCCCACAACAGAGACTTTGAACAATTTGTTGTTTATATGATGTATTTATTTTTACTTGTGTTTCATGTCATTTTTTTAAAAAAAAAAAAAAAAAAAGGAAAAAAGTAATAAATTGTAAGTTGGTATAACTGCCCGGTGTTTCTCTCGCTTTTTATTTTTGGTAGAAAAATGAAAGTCAAAATTTTAAAACTGCGGTGTGGTTTGATGGGGGTGGGGGCTGGGCTGTGGGCATGGGCGTCTCTGCAAACCCCAATTCCTCGCTGCCGGAGCTGGGGCTCGGTCAGGAGCCGTGTCCCACTGCCTTCAGCGGCGTTTGGGCTCCACTGGCCGCCCTGGTGAGCACCAGGCCGGGGCTGGAGTGACACCGGGTGTGTGGGTGTCCATGGATGCCACCAGGTGCCAGGGAACCATTTGTGAGAGCTGGCCCTTTCCCTTCTCTGTCCTTATTATTGCTGCTGATAACGATCATCATTAAGGGGGAAAACAAGGAGAATAAATACTCTGCGGGGTGTAAATAGCTTTGAGTCCCGGAGAGTCGGGGTGGGCTGCGTGCCCTCGCCCTGGCGTGCCCCGTGGGGCTCCCGGAGATGCAGCGGGGACTGGCAGGGTTTGAGGTAGTAACAGCGAGGCGTTTCTGCACGGGGAGCCGAGAGGTGTCTCGGAGCTGATGCCGGTGTGCGAGAAGGGCCCTGGAAAGAGGGAGGAGGGAGCTGCGGGCGGCCCCGGCTCCCTCTGCCCCCCTCACAGGGACTGGGGGTGCCGCCGCACCCGGCCGGTCTTGCTGTCGGGCGATGGGTGCTGCCACTTCTGGTGCCAGGCTTTCTGCCGCTGCCGTTCCTGGTGCCGCAGGGCGTTGCAGTAGACATCCAGGTTGGTGCCCGGTGCCCCCAGGGCCCGCGGGAAGCCCTTGTAGCCCGGGTGCAGGTCAATCCGAGGCCGGGGGCTCTGGTGGGTCCCTCCCGGCTCAGTCCCCTTGCTCCGCTTGTAAGGTGGCACCTCCATGGCCTCCTGCCTGATGACTCGGAGGCTGTACCGGGTGAGGGGACGGGAGAAGGAGCGTTCCACCGCCTGGCACTCGTAGGTGCCCGCGTCCTCCCTCGCCAGCTGGCGGATCAGCAGCCCTTGCTCCAGCACCGAGAAGTGGCCGTTGTTCCTCACCTGGGGCAAAGACAGAGCACCCCGGGTCAGTCCTGGGGAACCGAGCCACCCCTGTGCCTTTGTCCCCACTGCCCCATCCCCTGTACCTCGCTCAGTCCCGTCTCCTCGCCGTGCCGCACCAGCCACCGGACCGTCGTCTGCGGGGAGCGCGCCAGGCACTCGAGGAAGGTTGAGTTCTTCTCCACTCCATAAACCAGCTTCTCCATGGCAGTGGTCCCTGCGCAGGGGACAGGGTGAGTTCCCTGTGTGGGAGCTGTGACAGGCAGGGAGGGAGGGCAGCACAGAGCAGCCAGCACAGAGGACAGTGCTGGTACAGCTGGTGGGCACTGGTGTCCCAGTGCCAATGCCACCCGCCCTCCTGGGCATCGCTGGCCCCTGGGCTGAGCTGGTTGCCTGCAATGGGGCTGCTCGGAGGGGTTGGGGCTCACCCTCTGCCGTGTCCTGGCACTGGCTGAGCGGGTCAGACTTCAGCATGTCCTGGCAGCGGGCACGCCTGTGGGACAGCAGACAGGGCTGTGGGACCCCTCCATGGCAGAGCTCCCAGGGAAAAGGGGAGGGCTGGGCGACAGGTTGGCAGCAGGAGTCTGGGCTGATGGATAAAGCTCCAGGGACGGTTGCTTGCCCTTCCCTGCTCCGAATGCTGTCCCTTTGCAGGGGGACAGCGGGGCTGGCCCCAGGTGGACACTCACCTCTTCTCGGTGAGGAGCTGAGGGGCGCAGGTCCTGCTGTCCCAGGTACAGTAGGGGTCTCTGGCCAGGCAGCAGTCGGTGCAGGTCCTGCCATAGAGCTCGCAGCGGTAGAGGGACAGCTGGAGCAGCCCGTGGGTGCTGCTCACAAACAGCTCCTGCTGCTCAGGTGAGAACAGACACGGTCAGTCCCCATGTCTGGAGACACAGGGCTAGCTGGGGAACAGAGCTCCCTGCCCCGTGCTGGGGTGGGGGCACTGGGAGGAGACACAGAGAGTGGGGGGCAGAGGCTGCCGCCCCCCAAGCTGCCCTGGCAGAAGCCCATTCCCTAAATGTGCAAGCCCGGGGGACCCAGGCAGAGGGGCTGGGGCCAGCTGCCCTCTGTGGCCAGCTGCCCTCTGTGGCCTGTCCCTTGGCTGCTTTGGGAAGAAGCAGGAGGGAGGACTCACCCGCTTCGGTGATAACTTCATGTCCAGGATGGGAGAAGGCACCTGGAGGGGAAGGAGAGGGTGCTTCAGCCATGTCAGTCCCTCCTGGGTGCCCCAGGCTGCCTGTGGGGCTGGGACCCTGGGGTGGCAGGGTGATGAGGCCCTGGCCCAGCTCTCTGGTGCTAGCTCCACCTGCTCCATACTAGCAGCCTGGGCTGGCTGAGGAGCTGGGAGATGACTTGGCTGCCACCCCTCTGGCTTCCCTCCATGCTAAGGGCTGGCCAGGGCAGGTGGGAGCCATCAGCAGAGAGGTGAGGGACCTCCCCGATAGAGGACAGTGACTTGCTGCAGGAGCCTGCAAGGAGGGAGCCATGGGGCGGTGGGAGGCTGCATTGTCCAGCCCTGGCCTGGACTCCCGTACCTTGGTGACACTGATCTCCTCCAGGCTGATCACCTCGGTACCATGGTTCACCCCGCCGGCCAGCCCCACCTTCAGGACTTTACCTTCGTCTGTGAACGCAGCGGGAGAAGGAGCTGTCAGGGCTGGGAGCCACCCGAGCCGGCAGGACCAGTGTGCCGGGCAAGCTGCCCTGTGGTGACAGCATCCCCAAAGCTGGGGGGAGTTCCCACCTGTGCCGAGGAAGAGCACGTCATAGTGCCGGCTCTCCATCTCCAGCCTGTGCACCAGCAGCCGCCGCAGCCGGTATGGTACGTTGACCCTCACCAGGACGGGCTGGCGGCCCTGGGGGTACACGGGCTCCCACATCAGCTGGTGGGTGCGCATGAAGCTGATCACCTCATCAGGGAAGTCCTTGGTGGACTGCAGGAGGGGGTCGTACGTCTCGCTGGGACACTGTGTGGCAACATGGTGGGGGCAGGAGGGCTGTGTGAGGGCCAGGCCAGCCCCTCCAGCTCCCCCCCCCGCCACCTTGCTCCCCAGCCCCTTACCGTGCCGGGACGGGGATAGGGGACACGGCCCTTGTATTCTACCCAGCGGTAGTCGAATCCCTCCTTGTGTGCGAAGGGGCCGCTGAAGGCAGCTCTCACGGCAGCCATGGAGTAGACACAGACGGCAGAGCCACTGAAGACACCGCTGAGAGGGGGAACAGGGGGCTATCACTGTCCCTGCTGCTCCACGGGGACCAGGCACATGCCCACCCACGCCCTTGAGCCCACGCTGTCCCCCATAAGCCTGAGAGTCATGCACGGCACCCAGGGGGTGACAGGAATCCCTTTGGCACAACGGTTCCAGGGGGACCCCCTGGCTGTGGCGATGCCAAACCTGGTGGTTTGGCCAACAGGCTGGTGAACCAGCGGCAGGGAAAGCAGTGAAATGGCCAGTGGTCCTTCCTCTCCCAGATGGGCACTGGTCCTGCCCTTCTCCCCGCCTCAGGGCAGGAGCTGGGGGGGTCTGGACTGCCCCAGGCAGGGATTAACCAGAGCCCTGCTCACCTGGAGACCGTGAAGAGGCCGAAGATGAGGGGGCTCTGGGGGTCCCGGGTGCGCAGGAGGAAAACATCCTCTGCAAAGAGAGGGATGGAGGTGAGGCAGCTGGGAGACGGAGCGCAGGCCCAGGGGATGCAGGCGGGCGTCCTCAACGCCATGCCCACCTCCCTGGGCGTGCTGGGAGGAGCAGCCATGGCGGAGCAGTGCTGCTTCCAGCTGCAGACCAGGCTGTCCACTCACCAAGCTGGTCAAAGTGGGTCTCGGTGCCCTGGGGCCCGGGGATGGAGCACACCAGGCGGGCCTTGAGGAACGTGCTCCAGCGGTTGATGAGGCTGCGCTTCCCTCCGACGTCATTCTGCCGAGCACCAAGAGCCAGACTCAGCCCAGCCTCTCCCAGCCTCCCCCACCGCCATGCACTCCTTGGTCCTCACAGTGGGACACCCCCAGCCCTGAGCCCTCTGACCTGTGATGAGAATGTGGTGACAACCCCATGCCCTGTGTTGGCCCCTGCTTGGGATGCACCGTGGCCCAGAAGAGGCAAAAGCCCACCTGATGGGACACTCAGCCACAGCATGCTGGCCTCTGATGACTGACCTTGCAGACCCGGGCCACCCTGGCGTGGATGTGCCGCCTTTCCCACTGCCCAGCTTCCATGGCTGTCTCACGGAAGAAGATGTAGACCTTGTCGTCGTGCGGGTTGTAGGTATCAGGGATGGCATAGGCACCGACAAACGCGGGCTCTGTGGGGGGAAGGAGCAGCATAACGTGGCCCTTTGCCCTGATCCGGCCCTGTTGTACTGCCCTGGGAAGCCCTTGGGAGCAGTGTGAGATGCCAAGGGTACTCAGGGTGCCCCATGGGGAACCTCCTACCCAGAAGGCAGAGCCCCATTCCTGGTGCTCAGGCTGCAGAGTGCATGCTGGAGCACGGGTCCCACCAGAGGCTTCATCAGTGCTTCCCCCCAGAGAGGAGAAGGGGGCCAGACCACTCTGCTCTGGCCCCAGTGCTGCCCCCCAGCCCCTCCCCAGCAGGAAGGAGAGCCCCCCGTGTCCCACAGGTCCCCCCGCTCCTACCATGTAGCCAGTGGTCCTGGTTCTGCTCCGTCCGGATGTAGCTCTGCTCAGCCCCATGGACCCAGGTGCGGAAGAAGGCAGCGCTGCTGCCCATGAAGTCGCTGGAGGTGCCCGAGTACAGCTCCCCATCTGCAGGGTGAGAGGGGGCACAGGTGGGTTGGGGTGCCACTGCTGTAGGCACCCTGGCAGGATGTCCCTGTGTCCTTGGAGGCTCAGGGAGGGTGGGGGTGGCACAGCCAATCCTCCAGACCCATAACCCAGCACGGCTTCTAGCCCCACACCCACCCAGCCCTTCTGTAGCACCGGTATGAGGCAGCGGACTGGTAGCACTGCACTCCCCGATGTGTGTGCCGCTCCATCTACACCCCTAATTTGCGATTCTATGGAGGAACTGTGAGGTCGGGGTGAGCTGGGGCAGGTCCAGGCTCTGCGGGATGGCTCCTCTCTCATGCACCCGCTCGGGCAGCAGCCCAGGACCCCAGGTATGTGCAGCAGAGCAGGGCGCAGGCACCGCTGCCAGTCCCTCCCGGCACGGACTGTTCCCAGTTCTCCCAGCTCCAGCATCTCCTCTGCTCTCCTCTCCCTCTTACCAATGAGGAGCCCCGTGAAGGGTTCGTGAGGGCTGTATGGGCACCGTCCTCGCCCCGATTCCAAGGAGTGGGTCACCAACCTCATGGGGGGAGCCCCAGGACCCTGCCAGAGACAAAGGGAAGATGTCGGCACGGGGGGAGGCTGGAAACAAGCTGGGCATGTGGAGAAGAGAGGGAAGGAGGCTGATGAGCTTGGCTCTGCAGTGAGCAGGTCCCTCAGGGAGGCTGCCAGGACCTGATCCTGTCCCCATGGGGCACCCTGGCACTGCCAAGCCAGGGCTGCTTCTTGCCACTTGCCACATGCCACACACAGGTGGCAGGGACTGTGCCGGGCTGGCGGGCCACCCTCCCCAGGCTCCGGGGCTTCCTCTCCCGCCTTAACTCGCTGTGGGGGTCTCTCTTGCCACCTTCTGCAATGGGGACATGGCTGGCCAGGGTGTCCCTTACCTTCCCCCTGGCTCCCAGCTGGATGAAGGCACAGACGGGTTGGTAGGAGCCGGTTCCGCAGGCGAACACGTGGGTTCTGTTGAAGGGCTGGAGGAGGCGGATGAAGTTGGCACACTCCGTCTGCTCGAGGGGAGATGTTTGTTAGTGGGCTGAGCCCAGGTCTGGGCACTCATGTCCGGCCCCATGGTGTGTCTGCTCAGGGTGCAGGAGCCTCGCTAGATCCTGCCCTGGCTGCTGGCAAGCTGAGCTTAACTCTGGCTGGCTCAACACTCTTGTCTCGGGCAGACTCCACGCTCCCTCTTGGGGTGATGTGTGTGTTTGATACCCATGGAAAACCACAAAAGGCTGTGAGCCGGGGGGCTGCCAGCCCTGCTTACCTCCACGTTCTTCCCCGCCAGCTGGCAATGCTCAACCTGCTCCTTGGAAGCTGGCCAGAAAATCTGCAACACAGAGACCCCACCAATGCAGCCCCTGCTCTCCTTCACCTGCCTGGGTCAGCTGGCTCCAGCGGGATCCTGTGGGAATGGGCTCAGCCAAAAGCTGCTGCCAGGCTCGGGGCGCATGGTGAGGATGTGGGGCTGCTCTGAAATGGGTCTGACACCCCCTTAGGTCCCCAGGCCCCTGCCCAGCTTGGCAGGCAGCCTGCCAAATGGGCTCAGAGCGAGTCTGGCGTGGGGACAGAGCCTGGGTGGGCCACGGCACGCCCAGAGGGTGGGCAGGCTCTCCTGGATGCCGGCCCGTGGGAACGCCAGGCTGCAGCGCCTTAATGGGCTTTCCTTTTGTTGGGCTTGGGCTGCGCACCCTGCCAGCAGGATGTCTTGGGATGACATTAGCGGGCTCGCTGCTGGAGTTGTTTCAGCTCTTGCAGCAGCAGCAGGGACTAGGTGTGATGGCAGGGCTGAGGGCACTGCCCTTCCATCTCACCCGGGGTCCACCCAGTTCTCCTCTCCTGGCCAAGCCCCTCTGTCCCTCCCTGGCGTCACCCTGTCCCTGCGGGGCTTAACACCGCCAGGGATGGGTTGACCCCACTGATTGAGATATCCTGGTGTAAATGTGTCCCTGGTGATGTTGCACCAGCCCAGCTGAGAGCACATTCATGTCCACGCCCTGGCACAGGAACGAGGAGCAGCTCCTGGGGAGGAAGGAGCCAGACTGGCCAGAGTCACGCTCACACCCTCCTACCAGCACTGACCTTCTCAGGCTCTCTGCTGGGATGGTCCAGGTGGAGCAGGAAGATGTGGTTTTTTGCTCCCACCATCAGCCAGGCCCTGTCTTCATCCACCAAGAGGGCTTGGAAGTCCATTTCATCCCCTGAGGCCAGCAACAGGCGAGAGCTGTTGGATTTCAGCAGATCTGAGGAGCAAAAGGTGGGAGAAAGAGAAACCCATCCATGAGCAACACAACAAGCAGCCAGAGGCCCTGTGCCCCCCCCTCTCCAGGACAGCTCTGTCTACCCACCCATGTCCCAAGGGAACACGATTTTCCTGCCACTGCCTTAGCAGAAAAACACCACCCGCAGTGCCCCAGAGCTCATCATGGAGCCTCCTCCCACGACCCTACCTGGAGGAAACAGTGAGTCACCCCAACAAAGAAGAAAACTACCCTGGCCTTGCCCTGGGCTGGTTTGCAGGCACGGGGCAGGACAGTGGTCCAGCCCGAGGAGCCCAGGTTGCTCAGCTTCCAGCCTGCCTTTCAGAAGAGTTCTTGGAGCCCCAAAGCCTCTGCACCCCAAAACTGTGGGGGAGAGGGCTGACAACACAGGAGACTTGCTTGCCGTGACTCCCAGCATGCTTTCCCTGGGCTTCAGATCGAGAGAGTTTATATAAAAAAAGATTTTGGCTATTTGTTGGCGCAAAGCATCCCTCCAAGGAAAGGCTGTATGGAAACAGCTGCCACAGCCCAGCCTGGACACTTCTCTCCTCCATCCACCCTTGAACCTTTTCGTCTGTGAAGTGTCTGTTGGCTGCTGGGCTTTACCCAGGCACCGGGATGGGCAGGCGGGTGGGTGCACCGGGACAGACAGACAGATGGGTGGCCAGTCCCTGGCCCAAGGAGCTTGTAGCAGAAGTCCTCAGCTGTATCTTGGGTGCCGATCTGACCCTGCTTCTGCCACCCCACATTTTGCCGCCCTGTCCTGGGACACAGCCTAAACCAAGCATTAGACTGGCTCAGGAAAAAGGCTTTCAAGAACATCCCTTTGGCACTGCTGCAGGGAAGAGCCACATTGCCGAGGGGAAAGTGTGCCACAGACCCCCCCATGGACATGGCAGGGCAGCGGGAAAGGCTCTGCTGTTCAGCCTGTAGCTCCTCTGGTGCGGAAGCCCGGGGGTGGCTACTATGGCCCCTCTGGCACAGTCGTGGGCACGTGGGTGTGAGAGAGGGACAATAAGCTCTTGTCTCTTGGTTAACCACTCCTGAAACAACATCCTTGGGGCCCAACATCGGTTTGTGACGCGCAGCGCCAGGTTTTGGGGCTGGCTGCCGGGACGAGCATCCCCCAGCATGGCAGGGGCGGCTGCTGCACCGGACACGGCACCACAGCAACTGCTGCCCAGGCAAATGCCGGCTCCCAGGGATCAAGGCAGGGGAGAGCAGCACCAAGGCTTCCAGAAATCCTAACACATAGCTTCCCTCTTCAAAAGTGGCAGGATCCGGCTAGGGAGAGGGTGAAAGCTGGTCATGGTGGCAATGCTGCTCTTGGCTTTGGTGCTGTGCAGGGAACGGTGCAAAACCAGAGCCATGGGAAGAGGAGATGGAGATGGGCTGCTGCTCAATGGGGACTGGAGGGAGGTGGAGCGCGGCTGGAAACCCGGGGTGGTCTGTTAGAACCAGGCTGAGAAATTACCCAAAATCACGTGGATTGAAGCAGTGTGGAGGGAAGGAAGCTTCCAAGGGGAGCCAGTGCTGGCTGGGTGGATGAGAGCGTGGGCGGCTGTGTGGCTCCGGGAGCAGGTGGGGCGTACGTGGAGACGGGCACGGCTCCCTTCAATGGGGACTGGCTGCCCTGGGAGGTTGCGTCTCTCTTCCTTCCACCCCATTTCCAGGGCAGAAGGGAAGCGGGGCCAGCGCCTGTGAGCTGGAAATGCCACTGACGTCTGCTCGTCCCTGTGGGGAAGGACCTGCTGGGTCACAGGCAGGGGTCCCTGCCCGGATCCACGCTGCTGCAGACAGGCTTGTTCCCAGCAAATGTTTCCTTCTCCCCTTCCTCCGGGGTCAGAGGTCCAGTCACTGCGGGACACAAATCCCGCTTTCCCCAGCTGTGTTGGGCAGCTCCTGGCCCTCCTCCTGCTCCCACGAAAGCTGTGCATGGCCCCACTTCACTGCCCACTATCCCTCGAGCTCCCAAGGGGTGTCCTCTGGGTGCCACAGATATGGGGGGCAGATTTCCAAGCCATTTCCCACTGGCTGAATGGGATTAACAGCTGAATTCCTGTCCCTGCCTGCGGGCCATTGTCACCGCTGGGTCCCCAGCAGGCTGCTGTGCATTGCCCACCCTCGTGTGGCTGCCAATGCTCCTGGGACCTGCTGGATCCAGGGGGAAATGTTGGGCAGAGTGCTGGGGAATCGGGCTGGGGTAGGAAGGTCAAAGATGCATCCAATACATGGGTGCAATTAAGCGGAGTGGGGCAAGGCTGATCCCAGGGAAAATCACCTGCTGGTCACTCTCTGACCTGCCTCATCCCTGTCTGAGGACAAGGTCGGGCAGGATGATGGGGGAGCCCTCCCTGCTGCTGTGACACCATGTGGGAGGACCCAGGAAGGACTCACTGCCCTGCACTTGCACCATGAGACCTCTAGCAGCATCAATGACCACGACGGTCTTGGTCTGAGTCTTTTGCGCAGCTCTAGTTCCTCACCAAGGGGATGTTGGGTGCTGTGGATCCAGACCTCATACTCAGGAAGCTGCTACACACAAACCAGCCTCTTCTTGCCCTGAGTCCAGCTAGAAGAACAAGGCATTTGATCCAAGCCCCAACCCTCCAGGCAGGGAACCAGGCGGTCTTTGCAGCAGCTGTGGGGTGGCTAAACCGATGGCTGAGCCCGGAGAAACATCCTCTCCTTTGTGTTCATTATCTCCCAAGGCCACGGTGTTTTTCTTTATTGTCAGGGCCCGCTGTGACCGCCTTGTCCCATCCATCATCTCTGCCTGCCCCTCTGCCACAGCATCCTCAGTGCAGGGCGACCCTGGGCTTCCTGGGGTCACAGCCCGGCTGTGCTGGGGGGCTGTCCTCTCCCCTTCCCCCAGCCGTCAGACGGAGCAGACCATGGAGGAGATCCCTGAAGCCCGGGAGAAACTTGGTTCTAAATTGGGCTCCAGCCCCTCACTGCCATTGGCTGATAAGAGACGTGCCAGCGCAGCTTCTGGTGCCGATAACCAGAGACCCACCAGCCTCCTGGGCTCCTGGGCACTTGCTGCATGGTGATGGCTCCTGGGTCGTGCCCGGCTGGGCTGGCTGCAGATCAAAGGCTGGCAGAGGACCCATTCTCCAGCTCCTAGCTGTGCCTGCCCTGGATTATTACCGTAAGAGGAGCTGGGAGGCATGCTGTGGCTTTACCGCATAGCTGTATGGCCTCAGAAAACAGAGAGGCTCAGCCCCCTCGACCCAGCCTGACCCAGCTTACCCGGAGGCTGCCTCTCGTGCGGCCACGATTGCCGTCCTGCTATTATAAACCTCCTCCTCGCCTCCTCGGCAGGGTGGGAGCCGCTGCTATTGTTCCTGGCCCCGTGCCCCATGCCCCATCCTTCCTTTGCTCTCCCAGCCTTCGCTGCTGTCATTTCCTTCTCGCAAGCCTGCTTGCATCTTCTTCCCCCACCCCGCCAAGGGCTGCCTCCCCCATGCTGGGATCTGAGGACAAGGCTGACCCTGTAGGCTCTGGGGCGGACGGACACTCAAAGGCCTCCTTTTATTATTTTTTTAGGGGTTTTTAAACCTAAACTTCTCAAGGCATTGTGTCCTTGAACCTGCCCCGTGCTGTCTGTGAGTCACATCCCCTGCCATTGTTCGCATTGTCCTTGAGCCCTCCTGATGTTGGGAGCTTCCTCTTCTGCCTCTGCCCAAGACTTGAGGGCTTTCGGCATGTCTGGCCTCAGCACACTGTGGGTCTTTGAAGTCAGCAGTCCCTCTGCGTTCCTACTGCCCCAGCAGCCCTGCTCTGCCTCCTCTGACTCCAAGGAAAGGCAGACCCTGTGACATGTTTCTGAGCTGGGCTATCAGCAGGGGCCATGTGCCTGCAGGGATCTCCTACGAGGATATCCTAGGGAGGTCCAGCCCTCTCCAACCACAAGCTTGAGGCATCTTCCACATTGCTGGTGGCCACTGCCCGGAGAGCAGCTTCTCAGGGTGATGGAGCAGGCCAAGAAGATGGTCCCAGAGCTTTGAGTGCCATCCCCATGGGAAAGCTGCATTGCCACCTCACAGGTGTGGAGAAGGGCTGGTTGATCTCTGCCAACTGCCACATCCATGGAATGTGCTGAGCTTGAGCTCTCTGTCCGTCTGTCAAAGCAACTTGCTCTTTTTCACATAGGAGAAGGTGAAAGCGGGTAAACTGGCCAAGTCCATGTTGCAGGTCCATGGCAGGGTGACCAGCTGCTGGGCTAGCAGGGCCCTGCTCTAAAAGCTCAGGTCATTCCCTTGCAGAGACCCTTTCCCTAAAGGCTCTCCCCTTTTGCACTTCCCTGTCAGGGTGTGTACTGTGCTACCCATCAGCCTGCTCCTGGTACATCTTCAGATGACCGAGAAGAGGGCCCCCCTTCACATCAGGCACAATAAGAGCAAACGGTGCCTCCTCTGAAGAGCTCATAATCTAAACAGACAAGACAGATGCAGGGGGGGAAGGGTAAAGTGCAGCAGGGAAATTATCTGTACAACAGATCAGCCTCGCCTCGGCAGAAAAGGAGAGGTATGGGCAGAAGGGCTGAGCTGGGGCAGGACTGTGCTGGTGGGAGGCAGAGGAAGGGGACAGCAGCCCTGCCTGGGGCTCAGCGTCCCCATTGTGCTGTGAGCATGAAGACCTGGGGTGGCCCAGGTCAGCTCCAGCCCAGAACACACCGTAAGATGCCCAGAGTGAGCCTGAGCAGAAGACGTCCCTGCTGGTCTTGGCGTTGTGCTGAACCAGGGCAGGGCGTTCCCTGCTCAGCCCCTTTCTCCGATGCCAGCAGCGCTGGTGCAGCATCCTCAGGAGCTGTGCTTGGGGGTGCAGCCATCAAACGTCCCAAGGACCCAACATATGGAGATGTTGCAGCCACAACAGCAGGGCCACTGCCTGCTTTCCTGGAGCCCTGGCCACCCCCGTCTCTCCCTGCCTGCAAGATGCTCTCCCAGCCCTCCCAAGGGAGGTGCAGACCCCAAGGAACTCCACTTACCTCTGTAGGTGAGGCGAAGGCGCGGGGCGTGCTGCTTCCATGCCTTGCTGCTGCCTGGCTGCTGCAGGAGGAGGCAGAGGAGGATCGCGGCAAGGGGCAGCCGGTGGCTGGGGGCAGCTTGCATCCTGGCAGCCAGGGAGGGGGCAGCTCGCCCTCACAGCACCATGGTCCAGCGCTGAGACACTGCCTCCGCCACCAGCTGCAAGCAGAGAAAGAGGGGAGATCGCACTGCTGTGGGCTGTGTGAGGTTCAGGACCCCCTTGTCCCACCAGCCCCTGGCTGAGGAGGGTGTTTGAGGGATCACGAGTGGTGGCTTGGCAGGTCTGCAGGCAGCTTGCCACCCAGCAGACATCAGGCCAGCTGCCTGGCAGAGACCAGCCACGAAGAGCAAGTGGCCAGCCCCCTCCTCCACCGACAGCGCTGCAAAATGAGCTGGGGCTGCCATGCAGGCGGCTGTGGGGGGAGGTCACAGCCACGGCAGCTCGGCGTGCTGGGCTAGGGACCCTGCAGCACCCGCTGCCAGCCCCTTGGGAGCTTTTATCTGAGCCGAGCACCTGCAGGATGCCGGGGGCCAGGGCCCACCCATCCCTCGGAGGGACACAAGGCTTGTCTTGAGGAGCTCATACAGCCTGAACCAGCCAGGCTGGGAGGGAAAGTGGGGGCCCAAGGAGGCGGGCGTCTCTGGCTGGGCTGTCCTCGCAGCCTCAGCAGTCATCGATGATTCTGGTAGGATGAGGATTTCTGAACATCTCCATTGCCATGAGCCACTCCTGGCCCTGCTGGGACACCCTGCACCCTCCATCTCCCAGAGCTGGTGGTGCAGCTGGTGGTCACAGGGCCAGTTTGGGTACTGGGAAAGGCAGCTGTGGCCAGGAGACCCACTCACTGGCTGCCACCCGGGAGCAGCAGGGACTTCAGAAGACCAACTATTACAGCCTGCTAGGGGAGATGTGTGGTGTGATGGCGGTGTGCCCATGGCATGTGGTACTCAGGAGCGCTCGGATTTGAGCATCCTGCAGGTGACTGACATGAGGGAAGCAGCAAGGAGTGCTTGGGGAGCAGTACACCCTCCAACAGGCTCTCAGAAGCTTGGGCATCCACTGCTAAATATCTTCTCAGAGCCCAAAGCCTGTCCAGAGCCCAGTGAGGGATCCCTAGTATTCATCTTATCTCTGCTTGGACTTATATCCTGTAATTACTCAAGGGAGAATGAATGTTTTGGAGTGTTGTCCCTAAAATGCCACTTTTGTGATCCCTTCAGCATCAGCTGTGGCTGTGTGTGTACATGATGCGTCACTCTGGCCAGTAGCTCTGCAAATTGCCTGGTCACCGCAGACCTCTCCAAAGCCACCAGCATCCGTTGGTTCCGGGATGCTGTGGGCTGGAAGGACTTTCTTACATTTAGCCCCCCTCAGAGGCGTACAGGGTTTCACAGCCTCGTCCGCCGGCTCCCACACCTCCTGCGGGCAGCGAGGCTGGCCTGGCAGCTCTCTGCAATTAATTCAGGCAATTTAGATGCTTGTTCCTGCTTATAAATGTCCTGGTCCCTAAATGGCAGCCCTGACTAACTCCCCCTCTTGCTGCATATTAAGTTCTTCCACTCCTATGGCTGAAAGATGTAAAATGAGCTTTTGGGCTCATTCCTGGCCAGAGGCTCCTGGCTCAAGGAGCAGGGGATTTCTGCCGTCCTGGCGAAGGGCTGCATAGGAGGGATGGTGTGGCCGAGCCTTTCCTACTGCCTTGGTCTCTTGCCTTCCACAAGGAGCGCTCAGCTCTTCTTGGGGAGGAGGTTTGGGGCTTGCAGAGCTGGGGTTCCTCTCCCACCCTCCCAGCAGGCAGGGAGCAGGCTGCAGCCCGTGGCCGGGCTGGGGTGCAGCCCCTCAGCATGGCTCCTCTCCTGCCCCTTCCCTGCCCTCGCCGCTGCCTTCTTCCCGCTCTGGCTGGCACAACCCGCTGTGCTCTGGAGCCGATCCCCCTCCCAGGAGACCTGGCACCACCCTGGGACCTGGATGCCACCTCGGCTGTGCCGTTCTCTGTCTCTCTTTGGTGTGGGGCTGCTTTCTTAATGCATCTACCCTTTTCCTGGGCAGACTTTTCGACAGGCCAGCCACTGCCTAGGGAAAAACCCCACAGACAGTTTAAATCGCTCATGGCTTGACACACTGATTGTGGAGAAGAGGGGTTCCCAGGTAGGAACCCCACACTGGGGAGCCACTAACAGGCAGTGCTGCCCTCACTTCCCCTACAAACACCTTCCCAGCAGGCAGAGATGACGAGTGGCTTTTCTGTGCCAGGGATGCTCCAGCAATTTTAGCTCTTCCCTGCACTCGGCTGCCTGCAGTGGAGTCTCCCGGAGCCCTCCCGCTGCTGACCTGCAGCCATGCCCCGAGCGAGCCCTGCTGTCCCGCGGGTCATTGCAAGGACGTGCCTGCGATTTGACAGGGAAATTTTTTCTTTGCCAATGTGCATTCGGTTGCTGGAGGACTCGGGGCGGGGGGGGAAAAAGCTGGCCTCTAATTGCAGCTTTCTATAAATGGAGCAGGGCCTGTGCTAGGCTTAGGTTTGGGCTAAGTTGGCCCCAGGAGGAACCTTTCATGACCCAGAGCTCCAGGGGATGCCAGGGTGGGTTGGGATTCTGTGGATGGCAGGCAGGGCACCGCTCCTGCCTCTGGACACGCTCATGCATGGCTGCGGGGTGAGCTTTGGGGATGCTTCGGATGCCTGCAGCAGGGGCCGGTAGGGGTGTGCATGCTCCCATCTATGGCTCGGCTGTACCAGCGCTTTGCTTCCTCGTCCTGGGGACGCCAAAGGTGGGTTTGATGGTGGCAGGAGCCACAGCCACACACAGGGGGAACCCAGAGCTGGGCACAGGCTCAGAAAAAGTGGGGGTGTTGCTGGGAGGGCTCAGTGGGCAAGCAAAGAAAAAATAGTCAGAAAAAAGAGTCATATATCATGCTTTCACCGAGCCTTGGGGACTCGTGAGGGACTCGGCACGTCCATCTGACACACAGCTAAAATCCCAGCAGTGGCTCCCCAACCCGGCTGTGCCCGCAGCCCCTGGCACCGGGACATCCCGTGCTGTGCCAGCCGGAGTGGGGACAACGGGGGGGACACGCAGCAGGGCCACGGCCCCTGCCTGTAAAACTCTGCCCAAATCTGCCTGGAGGTGAGGAGCTCAGCAGAGGCTGAGTTTACACTGAGAGGGGGAGCACGGGTGTCTAGTGGATGGAAACAAGCTGCAGATGATGAATCCAGGGTTAAATTAAACATTCTCGACAGCTTTAAATAATCAACTGTCCGGAGCTGCAACTATTTCTATCTCAGTTTGGAGAGGGAAGTGCTGATGAGGGCAGGCTGCTGGGCGAGGGGACGTCTAGGGGCTTAAGATTTCATACCCCAGGCACCGTGGGGCCTGGGGGGGGATGACAGACGGACGTGGGTGATCGCAGCCCTGTTTTGGGGGGCTGGCAGTCACCAGGAGTGCCCTGGTGTAGGTGGCATGGGTGGTGACACCCGCGGCGTTGGGCTGACTTTGTACCAGCAGCAATCCAGGGATGTCCCAACAGCAGCCATCCTCCTGTGCCCTCCTCTCCCTCCCCTTCCACCGGTGACCTGCAGGAGCCCAACAGGTTTAAGGTGTCACCTAGAGTCACCACGTCATGGCACAGCACTGAATTTTCTTCATTTGGAGAGAAAGTGCCCTGGAAGGTCTTGCCAGAGGCGGAGCAGCACAGGGAAAAGACAAATCCCTCCTGTTTGAGACATGCGGGGATGGGAGGGAATTGTTTATCCGTGAAAGCACCAATTTCCTCCCGACAACGCCTATTTGCTGCCATGCCATGAATCGTGTCAAACAGCCCAAATTTCAGCGGGGGAAGGGCCCTGGCAGTGGATTTATCAGGCCATGCATTATCTCCCGAGAGGGCAGAGCGTGCTGAACTCGAGCCCTTCAGCCACCCGGCGGCACTGACAGCAGCCCCCGCGCCGCCTCCCTGCCCAGCGCCGCCTGCCATGTGCTCCACAGCTCTCACAGGCCCCGATTGTGTCCCAGCTAATCCCCACACGCCATTTGCAGCCTAGTGCCTTCTTCGGTTACACCGCGGGGCTGGCCGGGCCATGGGGCAGGGGGTGAAGCACTGGCCCCTGGCAGCTGGGGGACCTCAAGGGAGAGGAGCCGGGGGGGAGGAGAGGGGCTGCACCCCACTGGCAGCGTTCAGCCGCAGTGGCCTTCTCCACAGAGGGAAAGAAACGCCATGCTAAAACTCGCTGTGAGAGGGGAGACCCCCACCATGGGGCTGGCGATGCCTGAGGCTCCTGAGCCACCAAGCCCTGGCTCCTGGACCCGAGCCCCGCATTCTGGGGACTGTCCTGCCTCCCCCCAGAGAAGCCCTGGGTGCGGGTGGTCTCCTCTCTGTCTGGCAGGGCAGGTACTGCTCTGCCACGTTTGGGAGCTGGGAGAAAGGAGTCTCGCCCCAGCAAAGAAAGTGAGGGGCAAAGCCAGGCACGGAGGTCCAGCAGGCAGGACAGCCATCCCCCTGCCGTCAGGGAGCCTCCTCCTCTCCGTCCCACGGCTCAGCCTGTGTCCCCACTTGATGTGGGCATGTCTGTCTGTGCCATGTGAATGCATAGCCAAGGTGTGCAGGGAGCGTGCACGGCTGGAGCTGCTGGTCCCATGTCTTGGCGTGCACCCCTGCCCACGGCTGTCCCACTTCCCAAAGCACAGGCACAGGAACCCTCCCTGCTCAGCCCAGTGAGCCGGTTGTTCCCCTCCATCCCGCGCAGGATGATGGATGCCCCAGCAGCTGCAGGGAGAGGCAGCTGTCATCCTTCTCCAGCCGGGAGAACAAAGCCCTCAGCTCCCTCCCTGCCTTCCCCCAGAGCTGCCTGGCCCAGGCAGGACCGATGCTGGGGAAGCCTACGATGCTGAGCCATGGGACGGGGACAGAGGTATGTGATGCTCCTGCAGCATAACACTAGAGTCAAGATCACAAAAGCCAGTGCCAGAGCTCAGGTGGCATCAGGAAGCTGCAGCGTGTCCTGTTAAATGGCAGGGTTCAGGGAATCCCTCGGTAGCACAGGTCACATGCGCCCAACAGTGACCATCCTCCCCAGAGGCAGGGGGAGAGGATTTTGGAGGGTTTGAATGGAGGACTTGTTCAACAGCAGCAGAAGGCTGAGGCTGCTCAAGCTTCGCCTGCGTTTCTCTGTCATGGCACGGCAAGGCTGGCCAGCAGGCTCCCTTCCAGCCGGGACATCTCCCAACAGCCCCCTACGCTCCCGCCTCATGAGATTAAAGTCCACAAATTGCAATTAGCCCCACACCACTCTTTCTTGCCAAATACCACTGCTGAATTGTGCCAAGGGCTGTGAAGGGGGGAGGAATGAGTTCCAGCTGCTGCTGGCACACCATGGCCCACTGACGTGTCACCCCTGCCAGGCAGGAAGGCTCCTTGCTGGTGGGTACCTGGTGATGACACCCACGGGGCAGGGACAGCTCTGTGGTCTGGGCGGTATCAGGGGGACTTCACTACCTGTGGTGACACTTCAGAGCATTTTTTTTTCCCTTTTTTACTTCTTACGCACGCCGATGTGCAAACATTCCTGGTCCCCGAGCCCTTTCGTGTCACATGAAGCGCACGCCAGCTGCACCACCACGTGAGTGCAGACCTTAGGCTCTTCTACAGCTGGTGTTCCTCCTCCCCAGCCACACGGACAAAGCGGTGGCCATCCCGGCCTGTGAACCCGTCCGTCAGTGTCCCGCACCCCAGCAGAGCCCAGCTGCCTCTGCCCTTCTCTGCCGACAGGAGGGTTTCTGCCTGCCCGGGGCCCTGGTAGGTGGGAGCTGGGCTCGGCTCCTTATCTTGAGGGGAGTAAACTTTTATGTTTGGAAGGGCGAACGCAGCATCTTCTCTAATGATGTTCACCTCCCAGAAGTTTCAGTAGCTTAAGGTACCCTCTGGTTGGGACCACATCCTTTGAAACCAAATGGGGAATTACCAAGCCCAAGGCTGGCCAGGCTACTAATAACTGTTTATGAAGGGATAAGGAGTTGCCTTCACTTAACGTCCTCCTAATCCCGTTCTCAGGAGGCTGCTGGCTCAGCCCCTACCTTTCCCTTGCTACCGAGAGAGGTGAAGCCTGCTCTGGCTTGGCTCTTGGCTGTCAGGCTGGGAAGGTGGCCCAGCAGCTGGGCTTATCTCATGACATGGTGATGGGCTGGATTGGCCCGTGCTTTCAGCCAGCGATTCCTGCATGGCTTTTTAATGTTCCTGAACGTGCTGCTTGAGCCAGGTAGTACCAGTCGAGTAACCTCTGCTGTTCCTCCCTCTAATTCACCCCCAGGGCACCCAGCACCAGGGAGGTCAGAAGCCCAATGTGCAGAGAAAGCTGGAGGGAGATGCAGCGCAATTGCACCTTGCAAGTCTCTTCTCACCTAAAATGCTGCCAGAGTACAGTCCAGATTGGTGGCCAAATCCACCTTGGGGAAAACCCAGGCAGGCAGGGACTTCTTGGGACTCTGCGCACCCTCTGGCTCAGTCCTTGCTGTACCAGCACCACATTTCCCCACCTCTGTTCATGGCTTCCATGCCTGCATCCCCAGAGTGACTGCGGGATGCTCCTCAGGCCAGGGCTCCTGGAGCAGGCAAACCACGCTGGGACAACGGCACAGAGACAAATTCTGAGGAAGAAGGCTGGGCTCCTCCCCAGACAAAGCGGAGGGTCGGGGAGGTGGGACAAGCGTGTCTCACACTGGGCAGCAGCTGTACAGCTCACCTCAGCCCAGCCAGGACTGACGGCAGGTATTGTCCTCCAGACTGATTTAATGTATTAAACTCCCAACCTGCCTCCTCATGCACTACAAGAAGTTTAAAATTCTTTCACATTTGGGAAGGGACTTGCCACCCTCTGCTGTTGTGTTAGTACCCAAATAAGGCAGCAAAGAGGCTCTGTGCTGCCCGCTCCGCTGCCAGGCCGGCTCCCCAAAGCCCCGGGAGTCCCCAGAGGCAGCCCCGCATTCCTCAGGGCCATTTATACCACGATGCTGCCCGCTGGCTGAAACCCACCCGTGTCACCTGTCCACCACATGGCCTGACACTCAATGCAGCCCATTGCAGGCTCGGAGAGCTCTGCCCACCTCAGGAGCCGTTTTCTGGGCTTCAGGCTTTCCAGGCTGGGTCTGGCTGAACCACGCACATGCTAAAACCTGCCAGGGGCTCCAAGGCCATGAGCCAACATGGACTCTAGCCAGGTTTGCTTCTTGCCCCAGGCTGGCTGAAAAGTCTCTGCTGGGGAGAGGGACCGAGTGACACCCAGGGTTTTCATGCAGAGCTCGCCAGCTCTGGGTCACCAGCTCGAACCTGGGCAGGCTCGGCCATCACCTAGTGTCATGGGCTGCTGGTCCTTCAGTGGCCCCTGGAAAAGAGGTGGTGGGCTTGGTCAGGGTTCTGGTGGGCACGTACCAACATCCTAGAGGGTCTCTCTGAAGTACCCCAGCAGCAAGCCAAGGGCTGGAGACAGGTCCATCCCTAGAACCAGCCCTGAGGAGTGGAGAAACATCCCTGCTCCCTGGACAGGCAGACTACAGTCTTCTCCAGCACTCCCAAGCCAGAGCCTGTTGCCACCTTAAGCTGCCGAGATGTTCTGCAGCAAACCTGCACAATTTGCAATATGCATTTTCTTCCCATTCACGGTGGGATTACTGCTTCCCACCTCCAGACCTACTGGGCAGAGATGCTCAGCTCCTCTCAGAGAGCTGTTGGCTCTGCTGTATTTCCCCAGCTATAATCCCAGGGCCATTCTAGGCGGGAGCTGGCTGTGAAGCACCTGCTCTGCTGCTCAGTGACCCAGCTCATATGCTCCTCCATTGCCAGCCAGCGACACGGCTGCCGGTCGCGCTCCCAGGGCCTCTCGCTGTCCCAGCCGGGGCCGCCTGCCTCCTCCCGACACTTGAAAGCTCTTTAGTGTTTTCTTTTCATCAACGGGAGCCCTGCTCTCTGCTCTCCCTGGCCTGCTGCGCTAATTGGAACAGGCTGGGCAGGCGTGGGGGGCTTTGCCGGAGAAAGTATTTTAATGAGGCTGGAGGGTGTCTGCACTGTTATCTGCTTCTTCTCAGAGCCTCTTGGCTGGGCTCCTTGGTAATTACAGCCCGGATTGCCGTGTAAGCTCTCTGGCTTGCAAGCCCCGGACCCCCGCAGAGCACCACGCTCCGGCAGCCTCCTCAACAGACTGCCCTTGGCTCTGGCGCGCTGCTCGGGGAGCCAGAGGACATAGTTTTGCCTGGTGGTGAGCTCCCAAGTGGCTGAGCAACCTCGCTATCCCCACTCCAGCAGCTCTGCGGTGGCAAAGGGAGTCCCCTGGAGCAATGGTGATGGATCCGTTCACCCCAGCTGGCTGCTCATTCATTCTTCCCCCGGAGACACGGGGTCAGCTCCAGACTGAGCTGAGGATGAAGGCACATCTGTCAGGGGCTGGGACAGGTCAGTCGCTGGTCAGCTGCCCTAGCTTTTGTGTGAGGGGAACCAGGGCAACTGCTGGCAGCAGCATGCTCCAAGGCAGACAGTTCCCCACTTTGCAATCATTTAACTGCCTGGTCACAACAGAGACAACCCAACCCAGCGGATGGTCACAAGTGGAGATACCTCCTCACAGCATGGCTCCATGTGCTAGTATCCCCACCTGGCCAGCAAACACCACCACATACCATACCCAAGGCACTGCTCCCAGGACAAATCCTTCCTGTCCAACTCGTAGTTCACATGAAGGTCTCTTGGTCCTCCATGTACTCATCTGCTCAGCATCCCACCGTGACAGGCCACTGTGGCTGCCATTATTCCAGTGTGGACCTGAGGCACAGATGACCTAAGTGACCTGCCCGTGGCCAAATGGGAACCAAAGCAGGGTAGGGACTGACCCCCAAATCTCCCCCCTTCCTCCAAACAGCAGATCATCCTCCTACAGCACAGACCAGAGCTTTGAGAAAGCTCGGCACCGAGCCTGGCTCTACCACTGCCCATGCACAAGCAAGCACGTAGTAGCATGCAGTGGCAGTGCTGTCACCACCCGCCTATGTGGGACCACGCACCGTGGGAAGACCAACTCTTCTCCAAGTGGACAATGGACAGACTGAAACCGAAAGGTTTGCTGTTTTGTTTTTTGGTTTTTGTTTTTTTTTTTCCGTGCTACGAAGTGCTCCGGCCAAATGAGCTGACATCACTGATCTCCTCCTGGAAAACAGGGAAATAAACCTGAACTGGACGGTGGGAGCAGCAGAGTAGTTCCTGCGCACAATAAATGGCAGCTCGCCAGCGCACGAGACAAGAACAATGACCCCACACGGTTTGTGAACGGCATTGTTTTAGGGAAAACCATATCCTGGGCAGGCTCCCAAGTCAACTGGGGGATGACATCGGCAACAAATGCCCTCTGTGCTGTGCCATCCCATTGGCAGAGCTGGGCTGTGCTGGCCTGGAGCACGCACGTGGTGTGTCTGCAGGCACAGCGGAGCCGGGGGTGGATCGGGGGGTACGTGGGGCCATTGAGTATGAAGATGGCAGAGCCCAAATTTCCTACAGTGCCCATATTGGGGCATAATAAAGGCTTGTCTCTGCCAGCAATACGGAGTGGTCCCTCTCGGGTACCACGAAAACACTGTCATTCCTTGGCATCTAGCTACAGGTAGATGCTGGACTTTTATGGCTGTGATTTGGGATAGTCTAGTCTTTAGGGAGGCAGAACAACTCGGTCCCCTGCACTGGGAGCCCAGCTCTTCAACCTTGCACTGGTCATTTTGCCACTCTGTGCTTTGGTTTCCCCAGGCAAAAAGAGTCAGAGGCGGCAGAGCCAGCTCCTGTGAGCCGGGCAGAAGTGAGAAGTAGGTGGGGAGGGGATGGGTGGCTCACAGGGACCGGAGGGGACCAAAGCTGGAGACCTGGTGCAGAACAAGTAACGCTGTTTTCTCCCTCTTTCCCATTGCAGCCAGTCCTCTGCAGGAGCTCCTTGCCACCCCGAGCAGAGGAGGGCTCCTCAAAGGGGGCAGGTGAGATTGGGTATGTCCCCCATTCCCCATCCAAAAGCCATTCCCAGCTGCCCCCTGGGCCGGGAGGTTACTCAGCTGACTGATCTCCCTGTCTTTGCTTTCAACACCAGGTTTGTAACCGCACGAGCGAGTGCCTGTAAAGACCTAATTACCCCGTGCTCTCGAAGCCGCCTCTCGCTGTGATCCCAGCTGGAGCGGGGATAGACCAAACTTGGAGGAAAAGGCAGCTCCAAGAGTCCAGGAGCCAAGGTTTACAATAAATCTTCATCCTTTCTATAAACAGCCCCTGAGAGGGTGTCACGGAGCACAGCAGCGAGTGAGGCAGCCAGAAACCCTGGCCGGCGATAACATCTGCCAGCCCTGCTGGCTCAAGGGCTTGGTTTGGCAAAGAGCATCTTTAGCAGCGAGTCCTGCCGAGGACCCCGGGCTTGGCTCCCGCTCCCTCTGCTTGAGCTCAGTGCTGCTGCTGGATTCCGCTGCTTGGCAGCCCCGCAGCCTGGCATCGCCTCTTGCCCAGCCCGGCGAGATGGCTCAGAGCGTGGCACCCCTTCTCCGGCCTCCACGCACAAGCGCCTTGGTATCTGGGAGAACAACTCTCACCCTTGGGGGTTTCCTGTTTAAATCTCAACCTAAGGAAGCGGAGCAAACGATCCCTGTCTTGCATCCTTGTGGAATTCGGTAAGATTAGATTAGGGATGAATTCTTCCCATATTTCTTATAGAGCTGATATCTCTGCCCTGGCTTTCCGATTGACTTCCCCATCCCCGGCTCATAAATCACAAGGGTGTTTGTGTCTCTATCGCTTTCGATACCGTTAACTCCACGGGAGAAATCCATACGTTACAGCAACCCATCGTGTCGAGTCAGTGACCCGTGGGGGCTGCCAGACCCCCCCGCCCTTTGAAGGCTGTACGAGGCCCGGCCGGCGGAAAGCTGGGACACGCTCCACTTGGCAAAGAGAAAGCTCCCCGCGGCTTGCGTGCGGGTCGCGTGGCCGGCATGTTTGCGGGACGGCTGCAGTTCTCCCAGCAATTCTCCTGCAGCACTTTCCCCTCTTCCCTCAGGCACGGGGCTGCATCGAAAAATGCTGGTTTCCAGCTGAAAAATGTCATGCCGGTGCTCAGCAGCCGGATTAATGCAGTGGCTCCTTACGGGCAACAAACTGCTTAACTCAACACAGCCATGGCAGCAAAGCTGGGGCTTGGGGCTTCCCAAAGCCCAGCTACACCCTGCCTGTTCCTCCTGAAGATCTCCATCCCTCAGCCAGGCTGTCCGGCTGCCGCACGCTTTCAGGGGCCATAATTCACACCAGAGGGGGTCTTATTTCAAGGATAGGAAGAAATAACCCTCTTTGTCTTCATTTAAGTTTCATCAAGTGCTTTGTTATTTCTTTCTAGACATAAGCAAACATTTAGCCTTCTCCCTCCCGCCCTCACCCTGAGTATCACAACCCTATCCCACTGAAACATCCACCCATGGCTTTCAGGATGCTGGAGGCGTGTAAGGCTCCTGACTCCCGGCCATCCATCCCCAGGCTCTGCAATGCTTCCAAGCAGAAGGATCATTAGTTAAAGGACCCCTTTGGAGAGCACCCGGCATTTCTCAGGCTCTGTTTCTTTTCTGCCTGTACGTCCCAAGGTTTCTGAGAGCTGAGGCATTGCAGAGAGGGAGGTTGAAGAAGCACAGTTTCCCTGTCCCGACAGATTTCACGAAGCCCGAGAAGGGGATGATTCCCCCCAGGGACCAGGGAGGCTATTTTTTCTCCTCGGACCAAGGCGGTCACAACTGCTTAGAGGCAAATGATTGACTTTTCTGTGGGGGAGTGGGGGAAATCTGGCAAAGCTGTCTTTGAGCAGTGGAAAAGTCCCCAGCACGGGCTAGGCATTTAGTGACAATCTGTCCAATGTGGGATTTCGGGCTCTTAAAACCTTAGCAGAGCAGAGCATCTAAGTCAAGAAACCCCAGAAAAAGCCACTCTGGAGACAGAGAGCTTTACCGTAGCAATAAAATAATAAACCCTCCTGGAATCCAAGTTAAGGCATGAATAGATATAACCATAAAAGATTACTACCACAAACTTTTCACGGCAAACTGAGCGGCAGAGTAAGCTCCACTCTCTGTAGGAGCTGGGAAAAGACAAGTCACTCGTGGGTTGTTCTGCACAGAGATACAAAATGCGATGAAGCAGACCCTAGAAGCAGCCAAGCTTATGGCAGGTCAGACCTGGTTCAGCTGCCGGGGGCCGAGCTGCTCCCACTGGGAATGCTGGCCCAGTTGGCTCTCCTGGCGGAAAAACCCAAGCCAGCCTGGGCTGCCAGACTAATGAACAACAATTAAAACCATCTCTCGGGTACTCACCAGCCCGCGGGATCCAAGGGGCGATGCTCCCACCCTGCCGCCAGCCCCGCAGCTTCCAGGAGCGCCTTGTCCCTAGCAAACCCAAAGCACCTGGAGGCTGAGGGCAGCAGGGAGGAGCCGGGGGGGGGGGAGGTTGGAGGCAGCCGGGGGCAGCCCCTTCATTCATAAAAAAGCAGTCCAGGCTGCCGGCAAACCCTCCGTCCCTCCGCTCCCGGGGCGCTGGGCCCCGGCATCCGCGATCAGCAGTTGCCATCTAGCGGTACGTGGGCTGGTTTAGCCAGGTCTGGGTGAAGTCATAGGGAAATATTCGGATTTTCCTCGGAAGGTTTCATTCCTGCACCTAATGGGGGTGGGATAGTGAAGGACCCCATAGGGCGCATCGCTCCTTTTTTTTTTTTTTTTTTTTTTTTTTTCCCTTGTGAATTGGGAAACCAGACTGCAGAGGACCGGAGGCACCCGGGCACCGTCCCGCTGCTGCCCGGCAGCGGGATTTCGAAAGGAAAACTCTGGCACTCAAGAGCAAAATGTTATGGAAAGAAAAATCTGTGAGGATTTGGGCTCTAGCACGGCGCAGTGGGAGCGGACAGGCACAGCCGAGGACCCAATGTATATAACTATACATTTATAAGGGTTTCTTCACTCCAGACAGGCTCCGGTCTGGTCTAAACGCCCATCAGCGGCTGGGGAGTGTGAGGTGTGTTCCTGGAGCGCATTTGATTTGGTTTCATCTGAAAGGAATCCAGCTGACGTTCTCCCAAGCCTGAGCTCTCCAGAATTGCTCCAGGACACAATCCAAAGCGCAGTAAAGTGGGGAAAGGCGGGAGATCAGTTTCAAAATTGCACCCCCGAGCCAGATGAATGTCCTGGAGCAGGCACACCCCAACAGGGCTTTGGTGAAAAGGGACTTTGCTGCCTAACCACCCTACGCCTGGAGAGCTGCTCGGTCCCTCTCCTAAACCCCAGCAATAGGAAAGGCCCAAGGGAGCTGCCCAAGATCCCAGTGGGGCCAGGGAGGGTGTCAGGGCCCTGGGGACACTAAGTGGCCTCACCTGGACCCCCACCTGATGCCTGTTGGGTTAGGGGCTCCATTTAAGCCCAGGCCTGGGCCATGAGCCCCCTCCCAAGTTGTACTGCGAGTAGGTCTGTTCTGGGTCTGGACTGCTCTCCTGGATGGACTTCAGCCTGATGTAGGCAGCTCCATCTCCTGGACGGAACTTGAAGCAATGGTACAGGCAGCTTTGGTACCAACTTGCTGCTGGGACCTGTCTCTGTCACCATGCTGACCCTTCTCGGTGAGACCCCACCCCAGTGGGCGAGGGTACTGCCTGTGCTGGGGTGACCCTGCTCTTGCTGCTCCTGCTGCTCCTGCTGCATGGGAATCCAAAGCACCCCAACACAGGCACTCCAGCTCCTCAGGCTGATCCTCTCCTTCCCTGCAGATCATGCCCAGCATAATGTGACGTGAAGCCAAGCCGTACAAAGGCAGACAGACGTCCTCCAGCAGGGGACCTGTATACTGAGGTGGTCTGCAACAGTGGTGTTTACAAGGTGGCGCCTGGAGGTGGCTCCAGAGGGTGAGCTTTGGGCTGTTAGCCAGCTCTCCGCTGTTTCTGGACCAGCCCATCCTTCCATTGTGTGGGATGAGGGGCTCTGTCCCCCGGGGATGTGATGCTCTTGTTCCCCAGCTTCCCTGCAGCTCAACCAAGCACTCCACAGGGAGGTGAGGTGTGCTCTAACAGCTGGATGGGACTGGCCTCCTCCAGGCCACAAATGGGCTGAGCAACCCCTACAGGGAGCAGAACCATGCTCCTGGAGGGGCTGAGAAGTGGTTTGGGCAGCACTGTGGGCAGTGGGGATGGTCCTTGTGCTGCTGATCCACTTCTGCTTCCTGGGGATGGGGACAGCCCTCCGTGCGAGAAGCGGACACTGGGTATGTGCCAGCACAATCAAGGCAAGTCACGGATCTCCCCTCCAAGACTGGAAATGCTATAGAATCGTAGAAGAGTTTGGGTTGGCAGGGACCTGTAAAGGTCACTGTCCTGGTTTGAGTGACACAGGATTAATTTCTCTTTCAGTAATTTTACTTTTCAGTAAAGCCTCTTCTAATGCTTGGGAAAACTGTACTTTTAGAAAACTCTAGTGTTTAAATTTGTGAAACTATTTACTTTACAGCCAACTCTGGGATGTGGGTTTCAAGGTCTCTGTGTGTTTGAGCCTTGCCAGGTGCAGGGATGAGGAGGAGCGAGACCCAGGCACTTGCCCCAGGCTACCAACAGGCCTCTTTCATACCATTAATGACTCTCTCACCCTTAATGGCTGTGATCCTGAGAACTCCTTTTCCCGGTGCCGGAGCCCTTCCCTTCCTCCCGAAGCCACAACGCTCGCAGTGTCCCACACTGGCTGTCCCTGCTGGGAGTGAACAGCTTCCTGCTGATGGAGTGGGCTGGGTATAGTCCTTGTGTATTTTATATTGGTATAGGGATCAATACTTGTTCTTTAGTGTTATTAATGTTAATTATCTAATCTTGTTCTATAAAATCTGTTTATATTTCAACCCGTGGGTTTCCTTGTTTTTCTCGATTCCCCTTCCCAGGTGGGGAGGGGTCATTGGGTGATAGAATAATTGTCTAAATGACAATAAACTGTTGTGGGTTCCTCAAACCATAACAGTCATCTGCTCCAACCCCCCTGCAACAAGCAGGGACATCTTCAACCAGTTCAGGTCACTCAGAGCCCCGTCCAGCCTGACCTTGACTGTTGCCAGGGACGTGGCATCTACAGCCTCTCTGGGCAAGTTGGAGGTGTGCGTCCTCTTGGCTGCCCATTGCTGTAGGGAAGCTTTTCTTCATGGTGTTTGTTCCCTGGGCCAGTGCTGTGTTACCAAGAGTGAGGGCTGATGCTGTGTGTCAGCCTGGTGCCATCTCGTCCCGTTCCACCCCTTCCCCACACATGCCCCAGCGGCAGCTTGGCCAAACCACATCCCCTTCCATATGTGCTGGGGATAAAGATCCATTTAGAATTTGGGCAAGGGCTGGTGTCTGTGCTTATCTCGGCTATTCCGGTCATTATGTGACTTACTATAATGTCATTCATCTTCCTTTGAGTCTTTGTGCTACTGGATGGAAGTCTATGGAAGTGCAGTTTCACAATGATTATACTTGTTGACATTTGAAAGCACAATGTCCCCAGTGCAAGGAAGAAAGAATAGAATGGTCTTTCTTGTATGTGTATGGATAAATGCAGAAATATATAACTTACCCAAATCATGCCCCTATTTTAATGTAACAACCTCCTCTGAACATTAAACTCCTGTACCTATTAAAACATTAAATGAGTTAAATTGTTCATGATACTCATCGGGCATCTTCCCATATTTAACTAGAGGCACGTACCGATTTTTATTCCTGTTCTCTTTCATTTCAGATGAAGAGAAGGCCTGTGGATTTGACTGAAAGACATGTAAAAAATGTCTAATTGCAATGTATTTGCTCCTGAAGATTTTACCAGTAGAAGAACTGTAGCCCACTCATCTTCTGCTTGCTGGTGTCCCAGTGCTTTTGGGGGTGTCCTGGCAGAGCTTTGTCTCAGTGGCAAGTCCAGCCGTACCTGCACAAGTCATGTCCAGCAGTAGCTGAACTTGTTATATTCGGCAAGAAATCCCCAGGGGCTGGGTTTTTTTTATTTCACTGGCAGCTGAGTTGTACAAACCCCATTCATGGACCATCAGGTTTTTCCTCTTTTGGAGGAAAAACTTGGGAGTTTAATCCCACTGTTGGCGGGGTGGGTGTGCCTGGGATGCAGAGATGGGATATTTTTCTATGCCAAACCCTGCAAAGTGTTTCAGAGAGGATTTCACAGTCCGCAAATGGATCTTCCAGGTCAGGGAGATGTGACCACCTCTGCTCTCAGTCTCTGCACCACCCCAGTAACGTGTTATTTTGCTCTCCCAGGTCTATGCTGCAGGAGGAGAGGTCCCTCATCCTGTGCCCACCCCTCGACTGCCTTTTTGGGCCACCTTCACACACTCCAGAGCTGCTCTTGGAAATGGACTCTGGAAAGAGCCACGACTGAGATAAAGCAGCACTTGTTTTATTCATCCCAGAGCAGAAAAGTTGCTCCCACCTTGCAGAGGGACAGCTTCCCTCTGCCACCCCAGGAAAGAGGTTTTCCTGGCTGTGCTGGAGCTGAGAGGGGCAGCCGCAGCCCCCAGCCCCATCCTCCTTCCAGCTGCACCTCTTCTCTCCTTGAAGCAGGCTACTGCTGCAGAGGGAAGCACGTTCACTGGCTTCTTTCTCTCCCTCCTCCTTAAAAATTCTTCCCTCATCCCACCTTGCTGTTTTCTTCCTTCTGGAAAGCTCAGCTCCATCTCTTTACATCAATATGTTCCACTCACAAGGTCCTGAATCACTGTTGTATCAATAGTAACATGAATAAATATTGGAAATCAAAGACTATCTAACTTGCTTTTCACTGGCAGAGGGTGGGGGGGAAAACAAGTGGCTCTTGCTCCAGAGACTCAGATGTCAGAATCAGCCTCCTACACACCAGCCTTTGTGGCTGATGGAACTCAGACGGACACCTCCCCGGGCAGGGGTCCAAGTAGAAGTGCCCTGCCAGGCCTCCCACTGTCTTGGTGGTGGACCTAACCTCCCCTTTGGTTCCCCCCAGCCTGGCCAACATGAAGTTCATGGTTCCAGTTGCTTGTTCCTAAAAACATCCCTGTGCCGAAGCACAGGCTGGCTTCAACGCTGCCAGCAACTGTGTCCCAGGAGCAGTGTCCTTCCTTACCCATACAGGCCACCCCTTCAAACCCTTGTTCTGCCTCTTCTCCCCCTGCCTCCTTGCACACACGTTTCCATTCGTACCAGCTACAGCTCAGCCCAGTCCTCCTCCTGTGAATGCTGTCTCCGTGCCAATCAGCTGCTCCACCACAGCACTTACCTTGCGATCTGTTCCAACGCTCTTATCAGGACCTTCCAAAGAATTGAAAATAAATTGTAATCTTCAGTCATACCCATCACCACAGGATGGCACGCAAGGCAACATGAAGTACGTGGCAACAGCACTAGCACAGTTCTGAAAAATCTTTGAAATGTAAAATAATTACAAGATATAAAGGCAGTAGCTTTAGGTGACTGGCCTTTAAAAACATTAAAGACATGGAAACCGCTGTACCAATGATAAATAGTCAGGGTTTCTACATCACCACCTATGCTGCTGTTTTCCTAAAAGAATATGACGTTTTCTGGCTTGCTGCTTCTTTTTAATGCTTTTAACTTCTATTTATCTGTCCCAGTTTGTTAATGACCTCATTCCGGTCACCTTCCCCAACCCCAGTGGAGGGCTCCTCCACGTTCCCCAATCCTGTGTGTCCCCCGGCTGATGCACAACATGGGCAGGCATCACGCCTATGTATATATACGTACAGACCTCATATACGCACACACATCCTCCAGGGAGTACACAGAGGGACCTACGGGGTTACCTCGGGGAGGAGGAATTAAGCCAGTATCAAATGCAGGGATTACCTTGCTTTTCCACGCGCTGGGACCAGGATCCTCTCTTCAGTCCGGGTGAGTGGGGTTTTCAAGTCACACACAGCACATCCCCTTGAAATCCCACATTTCTGTGAGCAACACGGAACTGTTCCAACACCTTCAGCCACAAGCAATTATTCCTTATTACCCATAATCATTTACTATGGTCCTTAAAATAATGGAAGCCAATAAATCTAGTATTTCCATGGGTTAATATAACTAATGGGAGGTAGATCTACCTCCACGGAGAGGAAAAGGATTTCTCTTGATTGGAGACAGATGCACCCTGCAATTAGAATTTTCTTTATTATTTTTTTTTCCTCTTTTCCCTGCAGTCTGTTCCTGCTCCTCTCTTGCCCCTGACTTGAGCCCTGGCAGTTGGCCCACAAAGGAAAGTGCTGTGTTGCTTCTCCTTTCACACCCGCACATCATGCCGGCTACCAGCGAGCAAGTGAGCGAAGGCAAAGCTAAGCCAAGGAACATACATTATTTAGTGAAGGTCCATCTGTCCCAAGGAAGCTGCTCTTACATTTGTCTGTTTTATTATCTTCTTATTAATTATGTATCGTCAGTCGTTAACAGGTTTTCACAAAGATGGATGCACCCACTTAGCAAATTAATAAAACCAGAGGAAGGGCTGCTGCAGCTGGTGGTTGTGAAGGCTCCCTCCGGTCTCATCGTTTGGGAACGATGCTCTGTGGGTGCTTGGTTTTGGCATGAGTGGGTGCCCGGTACAGCCGGTCCTGATCTGCTCCCAAATTCCCTGCTTCCCTCCAGCGCCGCTGAAAATCACCTCCCATCGCAGTCACCCTTCTCTCCCACCTTGCACGTGAATAATTCCAGGCTGGAGAGTAGCAGTTCGCTCCTCCAGATCTTGCGCCTCCACGACTGCTCTCTCCAAGGGAGCTCATCCCCAGGAGCCCATCGCCCTCCCTGTCTGCTCAGGACTCCCGTGGGGACCGAGCCCCGACCTGCTGCCCAGGCTGCAGATCTCCAGAACAGGCATGGCCTCCTTCTGCATGTTTTTCCAACTTCTTCACCCTCGTCTGGAGATCACTAGGAGGAGTGTGATGGGTTGCTATGCCTTGGGATTTCACATTATTCACTCAGGCTCTAGTTTGGGATAATTCCTCACTATTTCCAGTGTAAGAGCTATCCGGGTCCTGTGGGTCACTGTCATCACCCATACGCACATTAAAAGCACCATTATCACCATTACCCAGACCCTCCCAATCTATAGACCCAGACAAGCTGCTCCTTGGCTGCTGGTTGTGCATGTGGTCCCCCAGTGTCTTTTTTTTAACACAAAAGCATTAGAGTGACCCTTCCTCCATCCAAACTTCCACATGGTTTTCTCTAAAGCAAGTTTCTCGAGCAGCTCCTCTCCCCTGGTTTGCACAGAGCCCCAGGCCCAGCATGGAGGGGCAGGAGGGGGCTACTACAAACCCTTTCTGAACGACGCAGTTGCCCATGGCCCATGCATTCCCTCCCCTCACACCCACGTACTCACCAGCACCGCAATGGTCCTCCCCACCTCCATGCGCAGCATCAAGGGCTGGGGTGCCAGAGAGCAAGTCCTCCCCCCACTTCTTTGTGTCGGAAACAAGGAAATGCAGCTTGGACAGGCCTTTTGGTCCCTGTAGAAGTTGTCAGGTGGCCCTTCAGCTCCACATCTTGATGTCTTTGGTTTCCTCATGTCTCTGGTTTTCCCTCCTTTGGGATATCTGAAGGTGATGTTGGGGCCTGCTCTCTGCTGGGCGATCAGGAAAGCAGCGGTGGGTACCAGCCACCACAGCTCCATCACCACCATCCTGCCCATCTGGCACATTGTCTGCTCCCACCGGCCACTGCCATTAGCATTGTCCTTATCTGTACAGGCCACGCTCAGCCTTGTCACCCGTGGTTCCTGCCATGGTTACACACACAGGAGCTTTCATCATGCTTTGGCCAAACCGCCCAGTTATGTGTCCCTGCCCAGGAGCTGCCTCTGCACCCCCGGGTGGCTTTTCCTCTGACAAACACAGTCCTTTGTGGGCCACTACACACTGGACCAGCATGGCCATGTCCACCACGAGGGTCTCTGACACCACTACCACCAGATCCAGCCCTCCTCATGCTCTGTGGTGGGAAAGGAAAGGCTCTGCCCTGGTTGGGAAGCCCAGATGACACCCAGCACTAATTAGACCACCTTTAGCCATTAAGCTGTTGCTATTAATTGAACCCAGTTGTCCTTGCTAATGGCCAGTACGCATCCCACACAGGTCACTCCTGCTCCTGAATTCCTCCCAGGCCTCAGGGCTGTCCCCTGCTGCCAGGTCACATCCAGACCCACGAGTACAGGGCACCAGGAGCACCTGAGCTGGCAGGGAACACGCTGCAGGACAACCTGTCCCATGTCCCAGCCCCATTGACATGGCCACAAGCCCCAGGCACCTCATCAGCAGACAGCAAGACACGATGGGACTCTGTTCCAAAGCATCACATGCTTTTAAAACATGCCATTTTAGGCAAGAGACAAGCACTGACAAATTTTCAGTTTTATTAAAAAAAACTCTAGCAGCAAAACCTGTAACAATTCCAAAAAAAAAAAAGCCAAACCCCCCAAGAGAACATGACACAGAGAGAGACAGAGATGGGAGAGAGAGGGTTGGGGTTTTCTCCACCATTCACTCCAGTTCCTTATAGCGGGCAAACATGACCCTCCGGACGGCGTCGCGGTAGGTCTCATTGGACTGTCTCTTGCTGGGCTTCCCCGGGGCACCCAGCCCAGGGCCCTTCTTCCGATTTTCCGCCTGAAAACAGACACAGCTCGTGTTAGTGATTTCTCCTCCTCGCCAGTAAAGAAAAAGCTTCCCCTGGGACTGCTTCAGGACAGCTGACTGCTCCCGTGTGAATGGGGAAGAGGAGGGAAATCAAGAGCACTGCGTTCCTCCAAAAGCTGTTCAGGAGAAACTACCGTCCCTTTGCGGGCAACAAAAACACAGCCGGCAGATGCCCGGTGAGAATCCAACCACAGGGATCGGCTGCAGAGACCAACAGGAGCGTACGGTGGAGCGGGCGGCCAGAAGGAGCAGTGCTGGCAGAAGAGAGGTGGCCATGAGCGAGTGAGGATGGGAACAGCAAAGGAACGTGCCAGCCAGAGATCCGGGCTCCCGGGGAGCTGTCTGCACTGAGCTCGTGTTTGCACAAGCTCAGCTGTTCTCTCCTCTCCCGTGAGCTCCGGTAGCTCATTTCGAATTTCAACTGGTTTTTAACGACTGGCTTTTGCAGCCGGCGTCTGAATTGTTCAGTAATACCTGCCCAGAGTTAGCCCAGGAGAGCAGGCCTAAGGCTGAAAGGTTCTCTTGCTTTGAAGTCTGACTTATCTGAATATTAGAGATGTGATCAATTAGGCCGCGAGATCAAAGTCCTGTGGGGCTGAAGCAGGCACATGGCTTTGCACGGCTTGGAAGCGGGGAAAAAAGCACATCTCCAGGGCTCTTTTGGGAGGCCTTGATAGGAATTGTACCAGGGCAGTGCTTTACAATCAGCTCCCCCATCCAGTCCAGCCCAGGGGAGCCCTGATCGGAGGTCAGACCTCCCAGAGCGCATCGCTGGAGCCAGCTCTTCGACAAAGCCCGTTTTATGGCCACAGGAAGCTCTCCCTGAGGGCTGAGCAACAGCTGGGGCTGGTTCCTGCCGTCTGGCCGGAGGAAGGAATCTCGCCTCCTGTGTGTGGACTCAAGCAAACACACGTCACCGAGCCTCAAATATTTGCCTTTAGCGATAGACTTGACCGCAAGCCCAATGTCGCAACGTGAGCTGCGCTGAGCCGCCTGCCCCTCGGCGATGCACCGACACCACGGCAGACAGGCAACAACCCTGCCGCCATGAGGGCACGGTGCTGCTCACCTGCCCCTGGGCCACTTGTCAGATAAACCCTCTGCAGCAAATTAAGGTCCATCCTGTCCCACAAGGCAGATCTACCCAGCCCTGCCTCTCCCTGAAGCCCTTTGCTGATGGAGACTCTGCTCCTCATCAGACCACATAACCTGGTATTCCCCTCCAAAAGTCCAGAGTCCAGAGTGGCAGCGAGAGCCTCAGGAGCAGAGTAGACAAACAGTGCCATGTGCCCTGTGGCTTTGGCCATGTTCACACCCCCTGGAGGAGCTTCACCTTTTCTCCCAGCTCACGTGGCTGCAGAGCAGTGAGCTGGTGACCTGCTCAAACCCCAGCCTGGCTTTGGGCAGGTATTAATTAATCAGACGCTCACACCCTCCCTACTCACAGTTATTCTATTCTCAACCCCTCCAGATCCATATAAATTCTAACCTTTTTCCACTGCCAACAAACTTGCAGCCCCTCCCAGCCTGCAAAGTTAATTAGTGCACACATATTATTCCATCAAGTGGGCGCCGAGACTTGCAGTCTGACTCTATTCCGGCTGGAAACTCCCTCCAGCTGCCTTGGGAGACATTACCTGCTGCAGGACCAGTGATGTGTTTTGAAAGGAAGGGAAGACTCACCTCCAGTGGCGATGCCGTGCCCTGCTGGTTGTGGCCGAAGCCTTTCTTCCACCCTGTGGACTGCAACACTCGGTTCCCTTTGTTGTTGCTGTCAATCCTCGGGTCATAGTCACTGCAAAAGAGAGAATCAATCGTCCGGTTCTGCAACACTTCCAACACACGCCAGGGATTTTTAGCTCCGCTAACGGCACGTGCGTTGACGTTCCAGCCTCTCCTGAAGGATACCCAAGCTGCTTGCAAGAAACACACCGTCCAAGGAAACCAGCCCTGTGGATTCTGTGTGCAGGGCTCAGGCACCTTTGACCGTGTAACTCCTTGTCCCACCTCAGGGGAAAATGCACCAGGGCACAGGAAATGAGCTCAGCCTCCAAAATATTTACGGTACAAGCAAGCCAGGAGCATTCTGTGCTTGCATTTCTTAACCTGAATTTTAGCAATGGCTACAAAGTGAAGCCTAATCCCTGCTGCTCTGTCAGATCTTTCTTTTCTCCCAGTGCTGTGGTCATTGAGCTCAACAGATGCAGTGTTGATTCAGACACCCTTTCCCCATCCTGGTCATTACTCATCCAACACCATTAACCAAAACCCATAGTTTTGAAAACCGCTCAGCACAAAAATAGCTTCTTTCAGGCAAGTTCTACTTTCTGGCTGCTGATAATACTGCACACAAACTGCTTTAGTTTATCCGCAGCTATTCCAGGAAAACAGAGGAAGGAGAAGATGTGGATTTTTAAACCGCAAGACACGGAGGAAAGGTCTCCTTCTGAGGTGCTGTACCAGAAGGGAACAGGCACATAACCAGTGTTGTCTCCAACACACGCCTGGCAGTTCCTCAGCCCACTGGAACACGCGAGCCTGCAGCAGGCAGGCCTTTCGAGAGCTCCGCACAGCACGCACTTTCTTCCTCCGCCTACTCTTGAGCGAGATGGAAACAGCTCCTTGTGTTCCTCTGAGTCAGTGGAACAGATGAAACACAGCTTTGCTCTTTCTCTCGATGGCTAGATGCCAGGACAGGAGGACAGCAAGTGCTTTAAGGATGAAGTGGATGGGAACGGGCTGCATTCTGCTCCCGGCCGGGCACACTGAAACTCCCATCTCACCCATCCAGCTCCTCTCTGCTTTCCCCTAAACCCTGGTTTCCACCCTGCGCTGCACGCCTCCTGCCCTCTTGGAGAAGTCCTGCAGCACAACAGGTTCACGCTTTGGGGAACTCCACCCACAAGAATCTCAGTCTGTCTGGCTGTTACACTGGTCAATTCTGGCCTCGGCGGGCCAGCAGCACCATGTGCCACCCTGGCATCAGCAGCCCCAGAGAGATCTAACCAAGAGCAGCTGTTACCTCTCGGAGTCTCGGTCGTATCTGAGTCGTTTCCTCTCCGGTGAATCCATCTGCTGGAATTTCTCTCTCCGATCATTTCCTTTGTCTTTGTATCTCCCCTTCATAACAGAAAGAACAAAGTAAGTATGGGAGCTATGAAGTATTCAACAGTCCACAGGAGACTGCTCTGCAGCCAGGTTGGGACCCATGAATCCTGGATGTTTCTAGGACCCACAATCCACTTATTCTGTCCTGATGCCATCTATTGGGCTGACCCAGACCTGTGGTTGCAACCTTCCAGCTACGGCACCAGGTAGCTCTGCTACCTTCTGAACAACAGGCAGTTACAGCTCTCCCATTCCCGGCCAGGCAGCAGCAGCTCACACACTGCATCCATTTTAGATGGAAATTTGGGTCCCACATAGCCAGAAGCCCAACACTGGCTTGCAGGGTAACAGAACCACACACAGACCCTTCTGGGAGGAAGGAGACTGTCTCTTAGAAGTCACAGCACTACCTACAGGTCTGAATGCAGAGTGTGCCCACAGTTCAAAGACTCTCTGGGAGGCATTTGATGCCCAGGCTGCAGATACAGGTCCATAAGTGGAGAGTCTGCCTGGGACCATCACCCCGCTAATGCAGGACCACCACCAGAAGTCTGCTGACCACCGCAGACCCACCTCACGCTCTCTCTTCTCCAAATATGCCAGTTCCTGCTCAGATCGTTTGATCTTCATATGTATCTCCAGGTTTTGCTGGAAGGAAGAAAACAGAAGCCAGCATCAGCAGAGGATACAAGCTGTCAGGGTCATTTGCTCCACCCGTAAGGAGTACAGGTAAAACAGGACTTGCAGCCAGACCACCTGCTCCCCCCCGGAGGCCAGGAGCCGTCCTCTCCACAGTAAGGAAGGCAACCAGTCCTATTTTAACCTGCATGCGGTTTGGCCCGCCTAGAAGCAGGAGCTCAAAGGCAGCCCGGAACACGGGACGCATGTGCTAAGTTCTCACTGCTATCACACTCGTGTGTGCCAGCACCCCACTCTCCCCGAGCCTGAGCTATCTCGCTATGGCTTAAAAACTCACACCTTGACGTTATGGCACTCCCATGGCAGCAACAAGCAGCTCACACAATGCTCTGAGCAGCGCTTTGATGGGAACTTTGCCTGCTACTGTGTCAAATTCAGCACAGCTCTTCCCACCCGTTTTCCCCTGCTGAATGGAAGGCACCTTGCAGCCCCCAGCCACCAGCTCCTCCCCACCTTGTGCAGGTTGGAAAGCTGCTGGTGCTTGATGAGCACTTCCTTGTTGGGAAACTGCCTCCTGCAGAGCAAGCAGGCCAGCTTGTTCCAGTCGGTCAGCTTGTCGTCGCTGGCCTTGGCCTTCCTCGGCTGCTCCTCGCGCGGTGCTGGTGGGTGGGGAGGAGGCAGCCACTGCGCCTGTGGCTGTTCCTCCTCTTCTTCCTCCTCTTCGTTGTCGCTGTCTCCTCCATACTCTCCCAGAAGTCCTATCAGAGGGTTCACCACCTTGGGCTGAGGGAAGAGGCAGAGAAGTGTGACAATTCGTAGCACCAAGCCTGCGGGGCCCTGCTTCCCCAACCAATCTCCCCATGATTTCCATCTCCCTTCCAGCCCAAGAGCCAGGGAGCACCATCCCAGCAGCACGGGCAGGGAATGGGAAGGAGCTAGATGACCAGCATTTAAACACCGCAGGGTAGATGTCCTCCTGTTCTTTAGACAGGCTGTGCTTTGGTGCCAGCACACCTAAGCACAAGAAGCTGACCCAAGCAGCAGGGAGTTGCTGTCAGTCACTTCCTCCAGCAATGGAGATGGGTGAGGTTTGGCCTTCCTCAGTCCAGAGGCGACTGGAAGAGTTTTCTGACTGAGGACTCACAGCTTAAATGCAGATATTAAAATTTCCCCATGATAGAAGTCCACAAACAAGCTCAGGATTATAAAACAAACTGCCTTCACCATTCCATCTCCAATGATACCTCCTCCTGGCATGAGAAGCTGGCACCTCTGCCATCCAAGGTCACGGTCAGGCTTTGGTGAGCCTCTCTATCCCTGCACCTAGACTCAAACAAGGCAAATCCCAATCCTACGGAGCCACTTACTGGGGCTGCGCTCTCGTCCTTTTTCACAGAGGGAGGTAATGGTTTTTTAAAGACGTCTTCTGCAGAGAACTTCTCCTCTCCAGCCTCATTCTGAAACAATCAAGATGAGGTGTTAAGATGGCCATAGCATGGACTCGGTGCACCCAACAGCTAAGCACCCGTTTAAACAGGCCTCCAAGGAAACCAGGCAGAGGGCAGTAATGAGGTGGTGGTTTTGGCGGGAGACATTCCCATTCTGAGGAATTCGTAGCTCTCCTGGAGCTAGGCCCTTGGTTCTGGGGACAGCTGCAGCAGCTCACCATGTTGTTCCAGGCTGCTCCAGTCTCACTCTCTGCTGGACTGGGATGCTGACAGCAGCCACAGTCTCAGATCAGTGATGGAGCCGGGACAGGGCCAGGTGACATTTGGACACCTCTGTGTGTGCACAAAGGACTTCTCCCAAGTGAATAATGGCAGGACCAGAGGAAATGGTCTGAAGTTGCGGCAGGGGAGGTTTAGATTAGGTATTAAGAAGAATTATTTTACTGAGAGAGTGGTCAGGCACTAGAACAGCCTGCCCAGGGAGGTGGTGGAGTCGCCATCCCTGGAGGTATTTAAGAAACATGTAGACATGGCGTTTCAGGGCATGCTCTAGTGCCCGAGATTGTTGGTTTGTGTCTGTTTGTGGGTGGGGTATGGGTGTGGGCGTTTGGTTTGGTTTTGGTGTTCTGGGATTTTTTGGCTGTGGGTTTTTTTGTTTGTTTGTTTGGGTTTTTTGGGGGGGGTTTGTTTGTTTGTTTGGTGGTTTTTTTTGTTGGTTGGACTCGATGATCTCAAAGGTCTCATCCAACCAAAAATATTCTGTGATACTGTGATTCTGTGACATGGAGACGAGGTGCAAAGCCACCCCCACAGCCAGCACGGGCACAGAGAAACCCACCGCTCCAGGAAGAGTTACAGCCCTGCTTGCCTGAGAGATGAGACAAAGCACAAGTTTTATAGGTGGGGAGGGGAAAGGGTGACACCACCAGTTTTCTCTGCTGTGTCTGTGGCACAACACACGGCCAGGTACAACCAGCTTGGTGGTGTTTTCAGGATCTTCCTTACACTGAGACTGCAGTTTCCCAGCATTGCAGCAGGATGAGCCTGTGATGCTCAGTTGTGTGATCACAGCACAAAGAGTAGGCTGGGGTGAAGCTTCACATCTATACGTTTTGCAGAGAACTGGTCTGAAGCCCTGGCCACGCTCTAGTTTAGTAGTTCATTAGCTACTCACACTTGACTGAGGAAGAAAAGTGCTACGCAACATCTTACCAGGCTTGCACACTCATCCTTTTTCACAGAGGGAGGCAATGGCTTTTTGAAGACGTCTTCTGTAAAGAACCTCTCCTCTCCAGGCTCATTCTGAAAAACCCGAGACTGTGCATTAGGCCACCATCAACACAGGGGTCAGACAGTGCACACAGCAGCCAGGAAGCTGCTTCTGAGCACCCATGGAAACCACGCAGCCAGGAAAAATGATGGCAGGATTTCTCCTGGAGATTATTTCACCCTCCATTCAGACAGCACCATGTTTCTCCTAGGTCAGTACCCATGAAAGCAGGCATCCTCCATACCAGATGAGACTTCTTGGCTGGCCTGGTACTAACATCAGGGATAATTACACTCCTCAGGTCCCAAATGCCCAGGGCTGGTCGTGCCACAGAGCACATCCAGGCTAACAGGCAAAGTGGAAAACAAAGTTTCCACTCTCCTGGCATTCCTTGGGCCCAGTCAGTATCACAGCACTGTTGTGGAAGACCCTGCTCCCAGCACTCATGCTCAAACATCACTTTGGGCAGCTCCCCATGCTGGGGAGACAGCGTTTGCTCACTGGGAGCAGCACTGAAGGGCAGTGCCCCAGGACTGGGGCTCTGGGAGGGACCGCAGAGGATGTCCTACGCAGACTCCTATCTGCATTCCATCTTGGTTCACCTTTGCAGCCTTCTTGCCTCATCTTCCTGCCTGTGACGCTCGGAGGGGGCAGGAACTGCGGTTAGGGAAGAGCTGAGTCTCCGTTATTATCTGACTTGCTGTGTTTAAACATCTCTGCAATTTTTCTGTTGGCTCTGTTACAATCGCTGGGTGCTTTCAGCAGTGCGAGTGAAATGTGTGTCTCAGTTACCTGGATGTTTCTGAATCCTTTACCATATGGAAGGGATGAGAAGCCCTCACTTAATGTCAGAAGAGAAAAATTTCAGGAACTTACTCCCACCTGGCCAGACAACACCTATGTTCCTGGCCTGCTGCTGACCCCATGTATTTCATCGTTTTCTCTCACTGTCCCTCCCTCTTTCAATCCTCTACAAATTACTCTCTATTTTCTAACCTCTCTTACCTCAGCCCTCTGGCCTCAGATCTCTGATCATTCTGACGCCTGGAGGGATTTACCTTAGCAGAAGTACTTTTCCCTTTCTCCTTTTTGTCCCTGCTGTCCCTGCTGTGTGGCTCCTTCCTTTCATTTGTCCGCTCTTGGCTCCCATGCCGCCGCCTTCTGCTCTCCGTAGGTGATGAGCAGGCTTCTCGGTCTATCGTGACCTCCCTCTGAAAGAGGCATTTGGAACAGGCTTAGCTAAACCCCTGCAATCTTCTTACTGGGCTAGTTGTCCTTATTTAGCTGGGGAGACCAGCACGGTAAGAAGGGACTGCAGAGCCTCAGGCAGCTGAGGGCAAAGGCTTCAGAACTTCACTGGGACAGAAGACAGTCCGCCACACAGCCACATCATCAGAGTGCTACCCTGCTCACCCAGAACATGGACATCTCCAGTATCATGAAAACAAGATGGTAGTCCCAGAGAACCTCTGCTGATGGCTCTTTTTTGGCATCCTTGTAACCGTTGCTGGCTGGGGTCAGGAGCAAAGAGACCACCAATGAAAACAAAGCTCTGCTGTCCATCTTTTAATACAGAGAGTCACATATCACGTCTTCAGTAAAATCTAGCAAGGATGCTCTGCCAGTAAGTTTGCTCAATGAAGAGGAGACCAAAATCCTCTAAAGGCAGGGCTTTGGAAGCCAAAGAAGCAGTAATTGTTTCAAAGAACAGTTAATGGGTTCCTAGCCCCTCATTAAGTCAGTATTTTGGAAATGTGCATCCCTTTTATACAGGTTGGAGGACTGAGTGAGAGAAACAAACCCCTCTGTACTGTCCTATCCCAGCCTGTCTTCAGGATCCAGCTGCAAACTCTCTCCACAGAAGGGCGGTTTGTAAGAACATACTAGGTGTAAAGCTTCCTCCCTGCGCACTCACCTGAGTCCTGGGGTCATAGTATGTCCCAGCTATGGGATCGTAGTAATTCCCAGTTTCAGGATCATAGATGTATGTGGACACATCTGATGGAGCTAAACAGAGAGACAAGAGTTAACACCAGAATGTTCCAAAGGCAGAACTTGCCTTTTTCGACAAAATCACAAGCAAATATTACACTGGTGAAAGGAGCAAGAGTGGGAAAGAATAACTTTTCTCTCCTGTCCAGAGAGGTACGAGTATCCTCACATCACTCGACCTACATCTTCTTTTCTTTAAAGAGTGAGAAGGGAGACAGGTTTTCACAATTCTCCTGTTTCAGGACTCTGGCAAAACTTCCACATCAAAACACATTTACAGGGGCTGTGCTGAGATCACCAGACTACAACACTGGACCAGACAAAGACACGAAATACAGTAATTTCCCTAAGAATGGGGTAAAGAAGACCGGGCTCTGTGTCCACGCACCCCTGTGAACAAGGAAGAGCTGTGCTCTTTCAAACAGTCTCCTGTTTGAAGTGATGACGCTCCCCAAATCCCTTCCTTCCGCTGCCCCGTGGGTACATGAGAGCTCCCAACCAGAAAGGGGAGCAAACTGTTTCTACAAGAAAAGCCAAAGGCCTTAAGGGTAGGCCAATAACATGAAGAATGCTTCTCATTTCCAAAGTGTTATTAGTCAGAGCTCAGCAGTACTACATATAAGTTAGAAAAACAATCAGGAGCGTTATTCCAGTTACCGGCACTGCTGCACAGTGTATTTTCTTGTCTCATCTAGTAATTGCCAGGCTGATTTTATCTCATCAGCTTACCACAACAAGGGAAAGCATGCAGTAAGTTTCCTTTATCTGCATGTAGTTTTGCACAGTAAGAGTAGGGAGAAGCACATCATCAGAGAGGAAAATGTGACTAAACAAAGTTGGCAAAGGAACTCAGAAGTGGGTGTAGCAAACAAACCTACTCTTAGCCTTTAAAAATATTTTTGGGCTGATTTCTACATGTCAGTGCCCTTTTAAGGAAGAAAAGTCTCCACAGTAGGAGTGAGGCAGAGTTTAACTTACACTGTGCTCTGGTGCGTCTCTGTGATTCGTTGCCCCTCCTGTCTCTCATGCCCCTTCTGCCCTGGAGTAAGGGAACAACACAAACAGATCAGAGACTCTTTGACAAACATCATATTGCTTCTCCTCCCTCTCACAGGCCCAAAGCTCAGGAAAACAGCTCATTTAGCTACCCTAAATAGAGCACAAGCAGACATAGCTTTTATTCTACAGAGCAATGGAGAGTGCTGCAAAGCACGAGACCTCTGTAGCTTCCATGAATCTTTAAATGAGGTGCTCATGGCAATCTGTATTGAAGCCTCCAGCCCATTCAGTATGGCCCTGTAGAGCACTATAGTCTAGTAACAAGCACTAGAGAAGAGACATTCACTTTCAGTCATCAATTAAGTCACTCTGTAAAAGCGTGGTACAGAGTAATCCAGCCCAGAATTCCCTCAAGCAGCATCTTCACTCCAACTTGCACGTCTGTGCACATTATAAACACAGTCCTATGGACAGCAGCACCGCAGAGCACACTTGGGCGTCATCATCCCATCTTCAAACACATTGAACTCTCAGCAGCCCAAAGGGAAAAAGCCAAAGTCAGGCGTATCACCCCCGGTGCTCCCTCCCTTTCTGGTGATCTGCAGGGAAGCTGTGCAGACCTACCTGGCCATAGTAGGAATTGTCACCGTGATCCCCGTAGTCATTCCTGGTGAGATAAAGGTTACAGGTTAATGTCGTTCCGGCTTCACGTTAACCTCAGTATACTCAAAACGATCAGCAGGACCAATGAAGGCAGAAAGACCATCTTCACTGGTCCATCCCAGAAGACAAAGAGACTTTGCAGAGAGACTCTGCTGTTGTCCACAAAGATGAATCTCTCCAACTGCTTTTTTAAAAGCCGAACCCATTAATTCCCTCACAGTGGGATTTGACGGTTGGATAGTAACAAGAGGCCAAGCAATATGATGACTATTCCCATACTGCTCAATCACTGAAGCTTCTTCTAGATCTGATGCCTTCAGCTCTCCAACATATTTTTAGGTTGTAGAAACATCTGTGCTAATTCACGTGCCAACCTTTAAGCACTTGGTCTGACAACACAGCTCCAGCTTGGCAGCACAACCCCCAAAGGACAACCCTACTGCCTCATCCATCTGTACCTTCTCCTCCCTGTAGCAAGATTCACTTCCACCGTACGTCCATCGATGCAGATAGGGGGATCCAGATTCTGCAGTATCTTGAGCAACCTCAGTGCCTCCTGTAAAAGGAAAGGAGAATTTCACATCCATGAGAAGGAAACATAAGCCTGATTCCCAAATCCAGTCTGCCTGAAAGGAAGGCTTTCTGTTTATGCGATAGTAGGACAGGAAACACAACACTTCTGTCTAGATATCAGTGAAAGGTATTTAGGATGTGAAAAAAAGGATAAATGCAGGTTCTCTGCTTGTCCTATGACTGTTTTCAGCAGCCAGCGAGGGACTGTAATAAGCTGCTGGTGCCCTGAATAGTTTTGGTGAAGCCCCTCTGGATTAATACCAAAGCACAGCTATGGAGTCACCCAGAACCAGAAAATGTGAACCCTCCAACATGGGACTGCTGTTAATGAAGATTCTTGCCTTCTGCAGAAAGAAACCATTAAATCCAAGTTACCTGCAAACAAAATATCTGTGCAAGAGGTGTTCAAGCTTAGGAGGGTCTACAAAGAAATATACTGAGGCAAGAAATTCATTTAAGCATCACAGCTTGTGACAACAGACTGGCTCCTAAAGCCAGAGAGCAATATCTGCATCAGGTACTCCCTGTACCCAGCCAGACAGCAGAAGACAGGACTCAGTCCAGGACAGCTATCTCAGAAATACAGCAATTTCTTAAGATTTCTGTGGTTTCTCTACTTCTACAGACTACAGATGCCAACAGGGGGAGCATGTGAAAGCAGGAAACTACTTACAGCGTGTGAATCCAGTTCGATGAAGCCATAGGTCTGCCCCATCCGTCCAGCCTTGTTCTTCATGATGCGCACGCTGGATGTGGAGAGACGCACGTAGGGGGCCAGCAGCCCCACAATCACTTCTGGTGGGGTGAATCGAGTAATACGCTTCAGCATAATTGCTGCGAAGCACAACGAGGGAGGTGGCCAGGAAAGGAAAGGTAGTAAAAAAAGATAATTCAGATCCAAGTTTATTGTGACAGCACAAGTAAAACTGAACCCACTCAAAGCAACAGCATGGCTTCTTGCAGGTGAGACTGGAAGCCATCGCTTTATTTTTCCCTCTCCTCTTTGCAAGATGCTCGGAGTACTGCCTCCAATTGCTAACCTTTCCTTCCCAGAAAACAGAGCAGAATATAGGGCCCTCCTCAGAGGATCTCAGCCCAGGGTAACTTCTGGCCAAAGAGACTTCTGCTGCTGCGCTAAGCTAACTAACATCCTGAAGCCAGCTTGCCCTGAATTAACTTTCCTAAAGGCAATTTGTTAGCACCTTTGGAGCTGTGCAGCCCATCATTACTTGATGCCATGATTTGCACAACATGGAAACAGCCTCCAGAGGTTTTAAGTGAAATGTTGCCCTTTCTGCAGATGGCCTCATGGAGTGCAAGCAAGAGGAATCCAAAATTGGGCCCTGTGCCACTCACTTCTGCTTCCTCCACCATCCTGTGGTGTGGCTTCCTCAGCTTCTCTCTGTGAAGGCAGCTCCTGGTGCCGGTCCATGTCCCTTCTCTTCTCCTGTGAGGGTCGCCGCTCTCTCCCTTCATCCCTCTTCCTTGGCTCCTGTTCCTGAGGCTGGCACTCCTGCTGCGGAGCAGGAACCGAGAGCTGGAGAGGCTGCTTGGGAGATCCTGGTTGTCCTGATAACTCTTGCTCAGGTTTCTCGAGCTTTGTCTCTGCTGTTAGAGAGGAGAAATGGACCGGTTCCGTATACAGTGTTGCAGCATGTATTTTTCTTCTGCTATTTTCTGGCCACTGCTGCAGCGCCCCTTATAAAAGGTACCTGGTTCTGCCCTTTGCATACTCCGTATCTTAGCACTCTGCAGACACAGGCTGTGTAAAGGACAAGCTAGGTACTGCTCATCCTTCCAGGACCTGACCTTCCTGTTAGAGACAAGAGCTGGCCTGCTTTTAGGACTGGCTCTTGCCTGGACAAATGTGAATCAGGGATGGTTTTGAATATGTTCCACCCATGTCCAGGACAATCTATTTGGCAGTGAAATCCTTACTATGCCTCATGTATACTTGAACACCCGTAGCTGACCCAATATCAACTAGTAACTGCCACCTGATCTCTATGCTGGAGGAAAACTGGGTGCAGACCCCTGTGATCACTAAGTGAAATGCATCATAATACATTCACTGATTTTATCAGGTGCCTACGTATCACAGATGAGGCAGATATTGTGTGGAAACACCCTGCCCCCAACCTAGCTATGCAATACAGAGAAGATAAATCCCATCAAGCTGCTGTACTCTGAAGCATCTGGCTTCACTTCAAAAGAAATCCACACCTGAGCTTCTAAAGCTGCTGGAAAGGGAAGCCAAAGCTGTGGGCCTGCAAAGTCAGACATCACCAGCCCTGTGCCTGCTGCTGAAGCTTCTTCCCACAAAGAGAAAGAAATGAGAGCGCAACACTTGGCACCGTGAAGCTTCACTCTTTAATGTCCCCCCAGAGCACCTCCCTGCTCTCGTTCTGTTTGGGCAGTGAGCAGCACAGCAGAACACATGCCAGTTTCGCAGGTAAATGTTGGGAAAGCTGCACGCTGCCTTGCTTGGCTGTCAACACAGCTTATCTTGGACAGGCTCGTATGAATTTGTCTGCAGTTTGCAGGGTGCGGAGTTTTGGCTACGCTTCACCAGCAGAACCTCATGTCAAATTTGCACACGAAACCAGTCTGCACGCGCAGCTGTGAAAACGGCCCTTGCAAATCACAGACATGAGCACAGCCCCGGAGATGGGGAGAGCAATTCTCTTACTGAATTCTTGCTCAGCTGATGTGTCTTCTCCCTCAGAACCACCTCTGGACTCTGGGCCTGCTCTGCTCCCTGTAAGAGAGGCATATTAATGTCCATTTTTCAAAACCATCAGTCACAAAGCACACAAGAACTCATGCAAAGCTGCAGTAACGCCTGTATATGCCTCGAGGGTTGTTTTGTTTCACCCAGCATTTAAACGACAGTCATAGAAGGGTTACCTTATTACACATGTTCTCACAATCAACACCACCAGGACAGCAGAAGCATGCACCACAATCTGATTTCACAGCATCTTAGAGGCCCTGTTTAATTTGCTCCTCAGCAGTTTTATTACCATCCACAGTTATGTTGGGCCAGCTATGCAAATTTCGTCTTCATAAGGCCAATGGAGGAGCCACAGTGCAAGGAAATCACAACCATGGGGACAGTGCTTCAGTAAATACCGAGTTCTGCATCAGCACTTATTTTAATGCCCTTCTGCCTGGGGTGTGCGGGTAAGAAATGCAAACCCTCCGAAGTCTGCTCAAAGATACAGTCAAAGCTTACAGAGTGCCTGGAATACCTGCTCGTCCCAAAGAAATCAAGGGAGTGTGTTTTGGCTCTCACACCCTCCCACCCAAAAAAAAAGCAAAGGTGTTGGAAGGGTGAGGAGAAGCTCCTGGAGAAGCAGAACTCCTCTCCAGGCACTTCTTACAGTCCGCAAGGTAAGGTCAGCAGTTCAAGTCCTGGATTCACCTCTAATCCAAGAGCATCAAAAGAGTAACACTAAAAACATGCAGCTGCATCTCCCAAGGAAGGTGGGCTGAGGGGAAGCCACCTCACCTACGGCCAGCAGCACTAGAGGACACATAGCCTGTAATTCTGTGGATGAAGGACAAGCCAAAGCAATAGGAAGGGAAGGCCTTATGCAGTAAGACCCCTCCCCACCAAGCCTCACAAGCACAGAGAGCCTGGTAGCAACACGTCTGCATGCAACATCTTCAGTGTGGACAGGGAAAAGGGTCTAAATGAAGCCCAATTAATAACCCTCCTACACAGTGCTCAGCTAGTCCACCAAGAGGGATGCCACACGGATGCCAGAAGAGACCTTACTTGTCAGGGTGGATGAAACTTTTAATCGACCAAGCAGAGGGCACCAGATATACTCACCATCTCTTGGGAGCTTGCAATAGGAGCAGGAAGATCTGTAGCCCACAGTACACACCTTACACTGCAACGGAAGATGGACAGCATGAAGAAGTCATGTTTTGAAGGTAGCGGGTACAACCTACTCCAGAAGGCCAGTCTCTACAGTGCTCTCAGAAGTAACAGCCAGGGAAAAGTTACAGTGAGAGCCTGAGAGACAGGATTGGGTAACGGCAGCGGGAACCATGGCTGGAATGGAAGGGAACCATGCCAGGCCCCACACTGCTAGCCACCCTGCTGTTCCAAAGGATCCTTTGTATTCTCTAATCTCAACTCACTCCTAAAGCCCCGACAAAGTCCTTCTCTGAGCTAAACTATAGATACTAATGCGATTTGCTGCACAGGGAGAGTGAATGAAGAGCTGTCTGCAAAGCAAGAGGCAGAGCTGCACAGGCTCGGATGGTTCTCCCACCCAGAGCCAACGTGGAAAGTGCCTCATCTTCACAGCTCTCTCCGAACACAGCATTCCTAACTTCCTATTCAAGCTCTTTGTAAATGCATTGATTCTCTTTCATACTTTTTTTTTTTTTTTCTCTAACTAAAGCCCTGCAAATGCTCCAGGGCTCTTTCAGGCCATGTGTGTGCACAGCACCAGTAGGGACATACGCTCCAGCTGCTTCTCGTTGCACTGAGAGCTGTTGTGAAACCACCATCTGAAACTGCTGTCTCTACCTGATCTCTGGAGCGCTGCAAGCACAGATGAGGCACCGAGCAACAGCTCTGCTGGCAACTGGGGTGCATCCAATTAGCCTGGATGAGGGTTTTTGTAACCCAGTGTGACCCAGTGGCCAAGGTGGGACTCTAACCAGAATGGATCCCTTCTCACCCTGCTGCAATCTCTTGGTCAGCAGGGATGCCCTCGGCTCTGGCACTCCTTCCCTGAAAGCGCCTGTGCCGGGAGAAGTGTGGGAAGGGCATGGGAATAAAACTGACCCTTGGGCAACTGTGCCTCCCCAAAAATGGGCCAGTTCCTTGGACTCATTCCCGTGCTTCCTTCCCTGCTGCACTTACTACCCTCAAATCCAGATCACAGGTTCCTGTGTGAGACAGAGGGGTGGTTTGCAGTATCATGCTGGTGAAAACTCTGGTTACCTGGGCAGTGAAGACTTGCAGTTACACACGTGGACCAGAGCAAAAGTGTGTTCCATTTGGGTTGGCAGAATCACGGTTTCGTTTTGGTTTTTAAGGAGAAAGGATCCACACACTACTTTCCCTGCATGTTAAAAGGGAATCACTGCATAGGAACGAAACTGCCCTGTGCATAAAACACTGCTACCTGTACCAAAGCAACATGCGCTCATAGGTGGTACCAAAAACAAGGCAGGGAAACCCACCCAAGTTTAGAAGAGGCAAGAGCTTCAGGACAGATACTACTCTTAAGGATCTTCAGCCACTGAACAGATATCTAACATTCCTCTCCACTGCCAGTGCCGTGAGAGCCAGCAAGGGAAGCACAACACAGCTCTCGGATCCCATACTTACACGTTTGCAGCGCCAAAACTCTGGGCACGGGGTGTACTCAAGGGTCACTTCTTTGCCACCGATCGTAAGAGTTCCCTGTTGAGACAAGGGGGTAAATGACGAATGTGGCCAGCACACACAGGCTACTCAGAGGCAAGAAAGGGGTTAAAAGCTCTGGTTCCTAAAGGTTTTGCACCTGAAACAGGGTGAAAGGGGGAGAAAGTCCCCCCAGTTCAGTTAGCTGGAGCTTTGCCATGGAAGTGGAAGGGAAACTGACTGTGCTCTGCTGTAGCATGGGGCTACAAAGCTGTGCGTTAGCTCCAGAGGAACTAGGCAGAAGAGGCTTTGCCACCTCCCAGGAAGAGCAGAGACAGAGTAACCAGAGCACAAGAGGGAAACTGCTTTAACCTGCTTTTGTCCACATGCTGGCAAGGGGCAGGGGGACAGCCTCCTTCATACCAGCTTCCACCAGGCTGGCCTCAAGGCAGCTACTTCAGGAAGAACACAAGGAAAAATGCCACCCAGGCGAGAGAATTTTCATACTTGGGTTAGCCTTCATGTCACTCATGAAAGCCTGGCTTTCCTCCAGAGAAATATGCCAGTACGTGGAAAGGCCACTGGCTCCGCAGCCAGTCCTTGGTGGGGCTGGCCTCGAGCACCTGTGTGGCAGCAGCAGAGGAGCTCTGCTGCCTACAAAGACTCACTGCTTTCAGCTCCAGGCATCATGCTTTGGAGACATCTCAGGAGCCTAATAAATCCTCAAGCTTTGCTGAAATGCAGATGATTTAAGGGTGAAATTAAGTCGTAGGTGAAAGTTCCCCAGCTCCTGCCCAGAGCAGTCCATAAAAGCAGTGAGTAGAAAGGATTCCTGGTGGCTCTCATCTGCTGTGGACAACAGACCATACCTGGGCATGCAGGATGCAGGCCCAGCCACAAATGCACGGACCCATGAGACATCTCATGTCACTGGAGGCACTGCCAGACCACGCAGTCTGTATTTCCCAATACCACAATATGAGACTTGGTGACAATAATGAGACGCAGACCTAGGTCTCTCAAGTCCCAGGAGAACAGTCGCTCTTCTGGCCCATTGCTGGATAGTACAGATGTCAGGGAGCTGTAAACGGCCCTAAGCTATTTTGGGGACCCCTGGTGAGTCAGAAGCTTCCCAGGTACTCTGACCCAGTAGCCTAGTCACGTGAGAGCTCCCAGAGCAAACCACGAACATGAGAAAACAAGTTCCCAGAGTCATTATTCAGCAGTCACGATACACCCATGCATAAATTGCTGTGCAGAATGTGAGGGAGATGCTAGGGAATATGTAAAGTAGGAGGGAAGAGTTCATGGGAGGGAATCACCACTCAGCAGCGGTACAACAATAATCCTTTAACCCCTACGAAAAAACGCAGCAGAGAAAGCTGGAGACCACAGATACTGCCCTGTAAGTTCAGGTTCCACCACCTCCCTGTTGGCAGATTGCCTTTGGTGGACCAAGGCTGTCCTTTCCCACCAGGCCTGTATCTGTTGAACACTTCAGGGGTTTCCTTTCTGCTCCCGATCTGTTCCAGCATTGCTTTCCTGCATGGATTTGCCATTGCCTCACAGAAAGCTGAGCCATTCCTGGACCCTGTTGAAGACTGATGTGTGCACCCAGAGCACAGCGCTGCAACCTCAGGTGGAAGGAATCTCCTCCAAGTCTATTCACACCATGGAATATTGCCCGTTTCACATGTCCAGGAGAAGGTTTGCACCATCTTTAAGGCATGTGAGGAAAACACAAGTGAGAAAGACAGGGAAGTGGAAATCAAGGCTGTTCCACTAGGACTGTTGGTCTCTCTGAGACGGACGTGCTCCCTCTCCCAGGCAGGTCACCCATCACACCACACACTCAAGAGACGGGCAGTGTCAGGAGAGCAGGCTAGAAACGCCCTTGTCTCTCTCAGGACCCCCTGAGCCCAGGCAGGGAGAGAAGGCAGGGTGCACATCCTCCTGAGCAGAGCTGCGGCCACACCGTCAGCCCAGGAGAGTTCCTGGACCCCGCAGCTCCTCAGCGGGCACTTCCAGCCCTGACTGCGAGCTTGGCAAACAAGGACTACTAGATCTGAGGACACTTCCTCTGGTAGGGCAGTGTATCACATACAGCTTCATCCCACTACCAGCCGCTGAGGATAAAACTCGCCAGAAAGCCTTCAGATTATTTTTGGTTTTATGGAAGATAGTTTTTAAGCACATGTGGTGCTGGTCTCTACTGCAAATTCAGTTCTCAGAGATTGCAGAAAGTGTCACTTGCATAATTACTCCCTAATTTCCTTAACACCCTGCTGATTGCCTGCTCACTTTTTCAACAGCTTCTCTCTTACTGATTTCTTCTTGATAAAGTCGTTTTCAAGGTTGCAATCATCATTTAACACACCAAAATGAGTCCTTCATTTAGGGGACACATTGTCAGGATTCACTGACTTTAAATTCCTCGTTCCCCTACTTTGTTACTAGATTCCATCCCAAATATTTTCAGAATCTTTATTTCCTCTAGTCCCTGTCACTGCTTATTCTTTTTCATCTATATCTTCTTCCTTTTCTCTGCAAAATGTTTTGCATAATACTCCAATTTTCAGTTCCCCACTTTCAATTGAGCAGATCTTTGTGAGACCACAAAGATTTTCAGGGAACTTCAGGGAACAGTGCTGGGGGAGGAAAGGTAAGCCCAAGGATATGCCACATGAACTCTCTGGTCCCCAGACTGTAAGAATCTCTTCCACATTCACACATTTTATCCTGGACCTCTCTCACCGATTCACCCAGACAATGCCCGTTAATTCTTCTCCTTGAAGATTTTCAACATCCTGTACTTCTGAGGAGTTTGGCCTTTTCTTTCTAAATCAGTAGGCTACTGAAATGTCTCTCTGGTCCTTCCAGTCAGGAACCTCCCCCTCAAAAGCAGCAGTAAACACACAGTTGACTCACCAGTGAAAGGTTTAAAAGGCAGCACAGCTCTGCAGCACTAGAAGACCGAGCTCTCAGCCATGGAAATCCCTAGATTTCCAAGGGCACGAGCAGCTTCTACGTGCTGTTTTTTTTCTGAATTGCCAAATTCATCAAAACAGAGCATCAGGACTTCACTGCTGGGAGCGGTGTTTCATGCAACTGTTCGATATCTTTCCAACACAGTTATACATGCTTTTTCGCTTAGAGGTCTGCTGGAGATGCAATACTGGATTCTAGTCTGATAAAATTCAGTACAAGCCATTTCAGCTAAAGCTACTAAAAAAATCTGCATCTTCTGGAATAATAGCCGATGGCTATTGGAGTATGTAAATATTACTGCCAGTAGACTCTGACCAACTGAGCAATCCCATCATGAGGCGGTTCCAGAGAGCGATGCCATAAAACCGTGAAGCCTGTTTGCAGGAAGCGCGCACAGCGAGTAGCAACACCTTGAAGCCCTTCACTGAGCGGGGACAAAACCCACAAGAACGAGTTACTTTAAGAGAGAGAAAGAAAAAGGGGAAATTCCCTTAGCCACGATATTCATGGGTGATGAAATCCTTCTAAAAGCACTCTGGAGACTGCGTGTCGGCCGGGCACAAGGCTTTGGCAACAAAACTCCGGTTTTACTAGAAGAGTTTCCAAGCTCTTTGTCACCAAAGGCAGTTAAACCAGAAGCATTAAAAAAATATCAGTAAGATCCAAGTGGTAAAAGTGACCCAAACTGTATACAAAAAACCAGACCATGCTCCTACCGCATGTGACGTCCACTCATGAGGTCGGTTTTAACTCATCTGTTGTTTAAATTCTTTGCGATCGTACCACTTCAGGAAGGAAGGAACTCACCTCCTGCTCCCAACAGAGCTCCCGTGGGCAGGAGAAGTTGTGCAGGAAAGTGAGCACAGGTCGCTCTGATCACGCTTCCCAGAGAAGCTTCTGAGAGGGCCAGGAGACAGACGGCTGCAGGTCAGGCCCGGCACGAGTTGCCCACTTCAGCTGCTCATCTCCCAATTAACATTTACAGTTGGCGTGCTGGTATTTTTCATGCTCGTTGACAGCCTTCTAATGATGATGACTGGGGGATGAGGAGGGGAAGAACTTGCCAAAAAAGTATCTCTGTGCTCTCCAAGACCGAGACGACAGAAGAATATAAATCGTCAATGTCAAACTTTTTGCTAACTGTTTCTCTGAAAAAAAATTTAGAGCATCCAAGAGTGACCTAGAAAATTTGAAATGCGGAGAGCTTTCGTAGCAGGGCACACTCCCGCGAATCAAACCAGGCTTTTGCTTTAACTGAATTTGGCCAAACGTTAAAACCTTCAGTAAAATCTCACTTTGGAAGCTTTTAACAATGAGCTGACAGCTCTTCAAGCTTTCCACCCCATGGGTCACACTTCAGCAGCTACCACAGGGGCTGCGGAACCGCACAGAGACACGGATGTAGCAACCAGTGCTGCTGTGGAAGGCTGTGGGGGAAGCTGGAGTCTGCTCCGGCGCCTCCAGTGGGATGGCAACCACACGCCACTGTCCCTTGTCACACGAAAGGCTGTGGGTACCTGACTTGGGGGAATAGTCCCAGTTTTACAGAGGACACACCTGGAGCGGTGCAGATCATTTTTGGAACAGAACCAAGGCTCAGCTCCGGAGCCCCCAAATCCTTGAGGATCAATAAGCCAAAGTTTTCCTCCTTGGCTACAACCAGAGACTGGCAACCAAGGGAGGTGCCTGTACCACAAGCAAACCATATCCAGATCTCCTCCAGCAGCTGGCTCATGCAGAAAAGCAAACACCACTTCAGCTAATTATTTCCTTACATTGTTCATAGTTTGCTTAAATGGAAAAGATCTGTGCCATGAACTGAAAAGTTCTGGTATCCTTCTTGCTGAGTAATAACCAAGTCAGAAGACCGACATGGTTCCACATGTTAAAAATTAACTGAAAATATCATTTGCAAACAGATATAAAATTGCGTATGAAGATTATGACAAAAGAATGCTCATGGGCAGCAGGGCAAAGCAGTCACATTAAAATACCAGAATTAACCTTGTTTCCATGATGTTAATTCAGCCCTCTTATGCATATTTACTATAATTAGGACGGTTATTCAAAAATCATTATGCATCCGTCATTTAAAGATTATTTAAAGTGATTAATGACTGGTGTTTATTGCCTTGGGGAGGCTCAGATAGTACCCCAGGAGGCAGCCTGGGAATGCAGAGGGAGCTCATGGTCCCAGCAGCAGTTCCTAGACCAGCGAGCTCTCACCATCCTCAGGGTATTTTCCAGTCCTGGCCTCCAAACGCACTGGTCAGCACAGCACAGGGAGACAAGGGGCTGACAGCAGAACTCGGGTTATCTAACTGTAACAGCAAATCAGGCTGCTTTCAGGTTTTTCTCCTATCTGAGCACGGATTATAAATGCAAATATAACAACCCCAACCGCGACACAATGTAAATTACATGCTGGCATCCTGTTTCTCTGGCATGGTTCTTGTCTCCGTAGAGAGGCCGGAGTAGAGATGGCAGGGAGAGCGCAAGGCTCTCTCCCTTAAGGAAGTCATCTTCCGATAAAGCAGGCAGACGGGGCCAAACACCAAAGGTCCCTCTAACCCACACATCCCCACCTGCTCCGGGAATTCAGGAGACAGCAGCTTCCCAGGACGGAGCAGAGGGCCAAGATCAAGGCACGTGGGAGGATAAGAAACCAGCTGGCTTTATTTCAAAACAAGATCATCTCAGCCACAGAAACTGGCTTCTCATCCCGTTTTTTCCATATGCTGAAGTTTTTATCTCCCAGCTCCTTGGCAGCTGCTGTACAAGGGACTCAACTCTGCAGAGCAACAGGCAGTACATCTGCTTACCTTTGACAAAAAGCAGATGAGAAAAGCTGTGAACCCACAATCCATCTGCAATTAAACATTTAGAAAACAGAGCGCAACACGGAGAAATAAAGAAATGAGAGCAATGCAGCCTGCTGCCGGGTATTGCAGCAATCTGGCATTTCCTACAGGAACAGTAACTACAAGCAAATTCCTAATATAGCGGAACTTTCCCCAGTGCTCTTGGCCCCCTTCTCCAGCTCCCTAACCATTTGCAGCTCAGGGACTTCTTTTCACTGGCCTGATCTATCAGTGTCCAGTGCTCTACTGCTGAGTAGCCAACAGCCAAAGCAGAAGATTTGAGATAATACAGGGAAAAAGGACAGTCTGACAAGTGGAGGATCCCTGGGGAATGGTTCCATCACCCAATGGATCCAAACAACCTTGCTGCGTATTATCATTACAGGTCTCTATCAAGACTAACACTGAGATGAGTCTTGCACACTAGTTGTGTTAGTGGTCACCTGGAAAGGAGGATGTTTGGCTCCTGGGTATCAGCGATGCTGAAGAGCTCAAACCAGGACAACATGGTATCACCTCGAAGCACTCAGCAGTAAGGCAACCACCTCAACAGTGATCTGACGCCAACCAGCATGGCATGCTCAGGGCTCACCGTCTTCAAGGTCAGGGGAGGCGTGAGACTGAGAGCCCAAAAATGTCACCATCAATCCTGAGTTAACAGAACATCATTTCAGGCACATCACTGATGGGCACTAACACAGAACTGAGGCATTAAGAGGATAACTTAAGAGAGTCCTAAAGATGTAGTAGCTAAATATAACAGATTAAGACGCTACACAAGGATTACTTCATCCCAGATAGCACTCAGTGCCTCTTTTCCAAACTCCTTCCATACAAAACCCATTACCCACTTGCACTGGGACCATCTACCATAACACACAAGTTTCCATTTCCACACACTCCCAGGCAGCCCCCTTGAGGCCTCCCTGTCTGCCTGGTCATCCAGGTCATTTGTCCTTTAGCAGAAGGTGCCCATCTGCATCCTTGAAGTACCTTATTTCCACAGACACCCCATCTAGCCTGCTGAGACACCTCCAGTTTTCTTCCTATGATTTCTAAATTTCCTGGATACCAGCCACACTCTTTTTAAGCAAGTCCTGGTATCTTTCTAGAATTCATCTCCCCCTCCCTGACATCCTTTTTTGCAAACATACACAGAAACTGCCTTCCAGACTATGCCAGCTCTCTACGTTTTTACTGCCTGAATTTTGAACTCCAATTCACTTCCAAGTTAGAACTCTTAAAAGCGCGTATTTTTTAAACACAGCATTTGCTTCACATGTCAGCACACTCAGTCCTGCCCTGAGAACGTCACCAAAGCAGGGCAAGCTCCTGGTGGTGGCTCCAGGAAGGATAACAGCGACGTGTTGCAGCTTATAAAAACACAATGTGCTGAGGACTCCACATGCTCTAGGGCCAGCTTTGGGTGGCAGGTGATAGGAATGGCTTCTCTCTTCTTTAAGGAGATTTCAACACATCTGAAAGTTTTCTTCGATCCAGGGAAGCGAAGTGGAGCTTTTGCCTGCCCTGACGTCTCCCTGTCCAGCTTCCCTCATCCCTCTGAAAAGGGCACCTTTGCAGATCAGCACCATAGGATCACTGGAAAAATGTGGAAATTTTAAAATGAAAGCTTTTCCTTTACAGTGTGAAAGGGTCAGAAGAGGATTTCCAGTTCAGGCAGTGAGGGTTTGGGGGCATCAGGAAATAACAGCTCCAAGGGCCACAATTTCTGTGCTCTGGTGTTAGTGATTGTGCTCCCATTCCACAGCTAAAGAGAAGCATGGATGGTTAAGGACTTACTACAGGGTAAGCTAAGAAGGTCACAAATATCAAACTCTTGTTCCAGTGCCCAAAAAAGTATCAATCAGGTTGAATCCTCTATTTGAAACGTATACTTAAACTATCAAAACTTAAGAGTATTTAAATATTTAGCATATCGAATACCATTATTCATAGATGGCTCTAGGGAAGGGTCCACATGGCTCTGCCTCATCTATATTCATTTTCTGGTTCACCACTGTCTACTGCCTGGACTCTATTTGAACAACAGCAGTTTTAAAGACTCCCTTTGCTCCCAACACAGGAATTTCCCTTCTCCCTTCAAAATGCTGCTGTAGTGCCCGGACATATTTCTCAGTACTTTGTTATATGGCTACCTTCTTCCTCAAAGGTCATCTCATCCCATAACGCTGTTACACAATATAAAAATTAAGCCTGTTAGCACAATGCACTAATTCACCCCGGGACCTTCCTGTGCATTTCCCCCAGGGGTACCTTACAATTAGCAATGGCCATAAGGAAACTGGGAGAACAATGAAGAAAGACCCGGCTCATGGATTTGCAGCACAATATCAAAACACTAAAGAGCAATCCCAAAGCAAAATCATGCTGGAAAAAAGTCAGGTTGGAAAGCTCTGCCTTAAAGGGGTATATTTATTTGATTAAGCATTTAAAGACCCCACACCCAAAAGGGTGTCCTTTTGTTGGAGCGTGTACCCACGGGATTACACACCAGTTCCAACACGGTTTGACCTGTGTGGTGACCAGAGCACAGGGTGTTCTGCGCAGCAGCAAACGTTCGCTAAGAACACACCGACTGTAAATGGGGAAGAGAGCAGTCCAGAAGCTGCCCCAGGCATGCCTTCAAACTCACTTCTGTGCCCACTAAATTAAGCACCAGGAGCCTTCACTGGCTCTTCACTTTTTCTGCAGCCAGTGCTCAGACAACCTCCCTGCAGGACAGCCTCTCTGCTGAAAGGAAAAGACCCCACAACCCTGGGAAAAGGGAACAGCTCCAGATGAAAAGAGGGTTTTGTCCTTTGAGACTTCATTTCTCAACATGCCTAAATTGCCAGTTAATGGCCAAAGTGGGTGCCTGACACTGACTCCCAAAGGGTAAGAGGAAGAACCCTGCCAGTTGCCAGGGGAAATGGACCAGCAGTGCAACACTTACCTGTGCCGTCAGAGTGATGGTTCCCAGCACCTCATCGGGATCTTGAGGTGGCCTGTCCAAAAGCTAACTCCAGTTCCTTAACAGTCACCCCTAGACAGAACCACAAGGCAGCTGGCACATCTTCAGGCTGAAACATGGACTGATTTCTACACCTGAGCAGTTGCTGCCTCTTAAGAGAGCTCTTCTTAGGAGCTGATTTGGGAAACAGCTGCTCTTTGGTCAGTATTTGCCCAAGAAACCTGGCACGGTGTGAGCACAGAGTGATCTGGGCTCTTTTGAAGAAAATGAGCTTCTCCTGCCCGCCTGGCAAGGGTGCAAGGTAACACCAGTAGTGTCACAGCTCCTGACAGGACCCAGCAGCTCCTCCTTTACAGGGGCACTGAGGTTTAAGAGGTTCACCCAGGCAACTGCACTACACAACATTCAGACCCCTCCTTCCTGACGAATTCCCAGAATCGCCGAAGAAAGGAGCTTATTGCCTTGTCAAGGCACAAGAGGCAGAAGAAACAGCTCTCCAATGCGATATCCAGGCTCCAAGGCCGTGCTGGCTGACCTCAGCTCTTCAGGAAAGTCTGGCCAGGGAGGTGAGTGTGCAGGAGAGCAGTTCCTATCATAACCCTGACCCCAAGGAAGGAAAAGAACAGGATTCCCTTTTGTGCCCCAGCTTGGCTGAATCCCTAAGGGACTGGGAAGGGGAAACAGCACGCACAGACATCTCCGTAAACTGTCACATAAGCAGCACGGTAGCAGGTGGCTCAAGTATTGCCACTTGAACCTCTTCCAGGGCTCCAGCACCCGGGGATGTACCACACCAGGTAAAGACGGGCCCGCAGGGCATCGCTGCGGCCCAAGGGTACTGCGCACAGCCCCCCGTGCACTGCAGCAAGCACTGGGGCAGCAGAGGTGATGCTTTCAGCTGCTCCTCTCACTATCAGATTGATCAATCACTTCCCTGTCACTAAGAGGTGTCTATTAAACATTTTGGAGTTAATTTCTTACATTCAATGACTGGTTTAGTACACTCTAGAAGACAACCAGACAAGTGAAGTTAGTGCAATGGGCAGAGCAGGAGGCAGTGGCAGAGAACAAACACTGATCTCACATTGACCAAGCACAGAAGAACGCCTTGTCAGAGGGAAACACAACCCCAAACCACCTCAGCTCTCTTCTGCAGTGATATCACAAGTTGGGGAGAAACAATCAGGCTTTCAAAAACCTAGGACTATAAACAGTAAAATACCTTAGTCATCAGACCATTAATGTACAGCTTCGCACCATGAGACAGCTTCTAAGTGAGACTTCTCAACCTGATTTTATGTGGAAGAAAATACATCTTGGGATTCTGAGGACTTAAAATTACTCTCTCTGTTAACTCTGCTCCTGAGATCCCTGATGGAAAAGTACATCAAATGTTTCCTTGAGCTTTTATGGCCATCCTGGCTCAAATCTGGTACATGAAGCCCATCTGAATATTGCTAATTTCCTGCTAAGACATGGACTGTACATCACAAAAATCAAGATTTCCCCTGCTGTCTATGAAAGCAGGAGAGAATTACTTTCCTCTTCTTGTTCCAAAGGAGACAGTTTCAGAGATTTAAATACTTAAATCTCATGTTTACAGCTTTACAGCTTTGACCCTCATTAAAAATGTAGATCATTATATGACGCACTTGATTTTAGACTGCCGTCCTTTGGGGAATCTACTTCTGGAAGCTGCCTGTTCATCCTGCGGAAGACGGAACTAACTGAACTTACAGGTGGCCCGAAGTGATGGAGATGCAGGAGGACACCACCAAACACCTCTCCTTGTCCTGCACAGACACAGTGATAGCAACGCTCCTGCTCACTTGTTTCTCAAGCTCACAAGTGCTTCTTGTGATCTCTGTAGGTATTAAAGCTTTAATAAGAGCCTTGAAGATGCCCCACGGCTTGCAGGGGAGCGGGGCGGATAATAACTGTGTGTCCTTCCGTGTTAAATACCTGTTTCCCTGTTGCCTGTGATTGATGGATAACGACACAAGAGCCCACTCAGGCGTGCCAGCCCCCGTTTTCCACTCTAATCATGTTTCACTTCCAGTCAAGAACATTAACAGCCCAGTTACAGTCAAATCGAAACAGAAATTCACAAATGAAAGTTGCTGACTGTTTGCCACAGCTTTTGTCTTGCACCTTCAAATGTGAAACATAGGAATTTAACCTTTTCCTTGTGTGATCCTCATAACACGAGCAGAAAATGGGAAAATTCAAGGTGCTCTTTTTGAATGTACCCCAATTTATACTACCCAAACTTCCACAATTTACATTATAAAGGTCCAACGTGAACTCAGTTAGGAAGAAAACAGACCAAAATCCACCTCTGAAGGGAATTCCAGCTCTCTCACTGTCTATCATAACCAGAGTTATGCATAATTAAAAAAGTTTCTGCAGAGCAGCAGTCTGACCATCGCTATTCTAAGAGAAGGAAATGGTGCTTCTGCCTTCCTTAGACCCCCGGGACTGTGCAGTTTGACTTTTTTTTTTCGGCATCTAAACTCAACCTTTTACCTTCCTGTTCCAGCAATCCAACATCAACAGTGCACCAAGGAATGGAAAAAGCAATCGCCGCCAAGAGAGCATAAAAGCATGAAGGAAGAGCTCTGATGCCACAGCTAACAAAAACGACTCATCAAGTGAAAACTGCAACAACATTCTGGTGTGCTCCCACTTATCACAATAGTCCAGATGGAGCCTCAGCGCTATAATCTGGCTCATGTGCTTGTAAAACGTATCTGGTATTCCCCTCCACGTTGCTGGGATTGGGCTGAGAAGGACTGACATCTCTTTCACCATGACGGGTCTTGTGCAAGCTACTCCGGCAAAAACGTGATAGAAAACGGTCTTGCTCTGGAAATGGAAGTTATGTTGTGCTTGCTGAGATGCCTTTATTCATGTAAGCTGAACCCATACAGACATTTCCCTCTCACTGCCTCTGTGTCTCCTTTAAGTAACTTCAGTCATACCATCAGCACCACCCGCTTCCCAGGGTACAGAGGGAATTTCTGATGGTGCATCTGTAGCTCTGTTAGTCACCAGCTTACTTAAGGGGTGACTTCAAAAGCATCAAAGCAAGTTAGTGGCATGAGTCTTACTAAGTTTCATACAGGAGCTTGATCAAGGGATTTTACATCTTAATCCAAAAATCACCTTCTGACCTCATATACAGTCTATCAACTGTGGCAACACGCTACCTGTCCTACAGCTGATTTACCACGCTCCTTTGAAGCACGTTCATGCTACAACGATAAGCACCTCCCAAAGGGTTACACAAGAATATATTTAGAGTTCCCACAGATCTTCATAGAAAATCAACCAATCACACATGTAAACACAATAAAAAACATACAATCTGTAAGAGCAGTCAGCAGTAAAACACTGCTCTTTGTTTTAAGGTGAAACTGCACCTATATGTAAAATCTGCGACTAAGATCTCCTCACTGTCACACAACTGTTTCATTAACACGTTAGGAGGAGAGGACCTGATAGCTCCCCAGGCAGGGTAGCATCTGTATCCTGTGTATGCATCCAAGGACTACTTCCAACCCTTTCTAGCTCATGGCAAAATCTCACCTTACAAACGAATTCAAAGGCTGAGTGTGCCAGATGCCACGTCAGTCAGGAAAACACTTCGCATGCTGACAACGACTGAAACAAAGCTATTTCTTAGGAGTTGCTCTGCCAATGAGTGCTCTGCAACACAACTTTAGCACTATGGAAGGGGCAGAGAGCAGACTTATCTGTGGTACACGTTGCACTTCATATTCACAAGCAGTTTTCAAGTAACTCCATTTTTTACAACAGCTTTGAGCCACCAGAGCAGGGAGTATCCATCCCCATGCACCTCTGGATGCTGCATAGCGGCATGTGGTACCCAACGGGAGTGAGCGATGCGCTGCAAGTACTGGTGTATCACATCATAGCAGCCATCAGCCAGAGATGACCGGCCATTCACCTTGGCAACACTCCTGGATCAAGTTATTCAAACAAACTTCAGGAAATCCCAATTGTTCCTTAATGTTTGTCAGCTCAAGCTCCTGGCATTGTAAACAGAATATCTACTCCAACAGAGAAATACTTGATTAGCAAGGCACTGGAGATCTACAGGGAAAGAAGGGATATTTCAGAGATATATCATCACACAGATTTGTTAATGTCAACCATCAAAAAACCCCAATGAAACCACAATCAGAACATAAATGCCCAGGGGCCAGAGGGAGAGCAGTTTCATTTTGGAGAAGGGTAGGGAAGGATGCTTTACCTGGAACAACCTATTTATACAGCAGCCCAAGCGAGCTTCAGCACATGGAATAGATAATTCTGCAATATACAGCAATATTTGAGTCCTGAGATAACCCTGCTGGGCCATACGCCCCCAGCAGCCACCAGAGATACTAAGGAAGTCCTGCTTACACATCTGCTGCGTGCTCCAAGCAGCTCACTCAGAAGCTGTCCCTCTGAGACAATCCCATTACAGAGCAGCAGTTGAGCAGCATCGAAAGCACACCATCCTCATCACAGAGGTAAGGTGAGGCTGAAGGAGAAAAGGAGGACAGGATTTTGGAATAAGAGCAGGGAGGTAGAGGGACATGGCAAGCTGGGATCACACAAGCAGAGCAAGAAGCAGCAGCTTCACAACTCTTCCAGTTAAAAACGCAGCTATTTCAAAATACTTTGCTTAGCATGGTTTGCTTCCTGAGGCAAGGCAGGACAGAGCTGCCAAGAAGGTGGTAGTTTTTTATCCGTGTAGGGCTAGAAAAACCATGTCGATGGGCAGCTACCACTGGCTGAATGAAGAGTGTATGAAGTCTTTGGCAGAAGATCTCTTACAACCTCCTGTGCCAAAGGAAGAGAGACTAAGAGGATTCACATGGCTTGAAGAGTTGAGGTAACACAAGGTGCTGAGATGACAAAAGAGAAGGTCCACATAAGTATTTTCAGTACCAGAATTTTTTGGCAGTTACATTTTACAACAAAAGACACCCTTCTCTGCACAAGGAAGGTCTCTGTAGCCCGCAGAGATTAAGTCAGCCCTTCCGAACAGAGAAGCAGTGCGTTTATCACAACATCACTGCAGGATATACACACGGACACCCACGCACCCAGCCCTGTCACAGGTCATCGCAGGCAGATCCGATGCTTATTCACAGGCAAGAAGCCTCTGCCCAGCACTAGGAGCCTCCCTCTGCAGCCTTCTGTATCACAGAGGCTTACGACTCCAATTAAATCACGGTACGATGCAGTGATTAGTGAGACACAAGTGGGAATGACTGACTCAACATGTCAAGCCCCAGTGATGTAAGACCAGGGTGAGCTCGTGACCAGGTCATATCCTGAATCAGACACAACTCCCCCCCCCCCCCAAATCAGCCCTGCTGCCTGGAAATACACTCATCTGATTATAGAGGGAACTTTCCATAGGTCACCTGGATCATAAAAATGACTCCACAATGTGCATGTTTCCCAAATCATTAGGATGTTTAGAGAAGAAACACTGCCTAGGTACACAAGACTTTCCTCTCTCTATACCCACACTGAAAGACTCCAAAAGATAATCCTAGAAATCCACATAGTCAAAAGCTGAACAGGTTTAATAGGGAAAAAAATATACAAAGAGAAAAGCAGAAGATAATGGCAGCAGATAACCCAAGGAGGACACATCAAAAGTGAGGCCATCTCCAGCACTCTGAGCCTCACATGCGAACGGATTTCAGTATATTTGTGGATACACGGAATTGTCACCGCCACCCTCAAACTGCAGGTTAAAACTACAGAGATGGAGTGACACTGTCAAGCGATAATTGATGGATAGCAGACAGCCTGTGAAAAAGCACTTGAGGCGGGTGTCATCTCCCATTACAGGGGGCATTTTGCAGATTCTAGAAAAAAAAAAATGCCAGACTCCACAACTTGACATATCCTACCAAAAGGAAAACAATTATTTTTGATGTTTGGACACACGTTTTCTCTCACAAACTGCAACACACTCCTTGCACCGGAGGCCTCAATAAATACTCTAAGGCTACAGGTCCCCAGCACGGAAGCGTTCTCAGGACAACCACAAGCTCCTTCTGTATTTAACTGGGAAGCCACAGGGAGTTGTGACTGGTTACTGCTTGTGTTTTCAGGACAGAAGGTCCTGGGCGTTGCCCGCTTGTCAAAGCATCTTGGAGATTTTAACACCACCGTGTTAGTGGTGTAGAAATGCCCGTGAAGTCTGATCTGTACCAGCAGCTATCTTCACACTAAACGCAGGAAAGCGCTGCAGTGAACGGATAAAATGGGATGGGCTGAGAGCAGGAGAAACGCGCAGCTGATGCCTCCAGTTGCGCGGTGGTGGGATGTGCTCAAGTAAAGGGAGCACCCACAACATCCAGGCAGAATCCCTCTTACCCTCTCCAGCGAGAAACGGGCAGGGGATGGAGGTACCCCCACGCTCAGCAAGCTGAACCAGGACCGCAGGGGAAACCTCTCCCCAAAACGAGCCGGTCTCAGCGCAGGAAGGCACAGGAGCAAAGACTTGGAACGACCGCTCTAGCAGACGCCTGGAGACCTCCCCAATAATTGATGAACTACGTATTTTCAAAAGTTCATGCTATAGCTCTCCTGTTTTTGCCCTCATACCGAAGAAACAAGAGGAAAGGATTACAAAGATGTTAGTTACTAGCAACAAAAGCTAGGAAATACTCACGCTGCCAGTGTTGCTAAGTTTGAGGCCTGAGAGAATTCGGAGACAATACTACATAGTCAAGACTAAGAATTTGCTCCCAAACTTAAAAAAAAAGCTTATTCTGTTTCGGTATGTATAACAACCGGCTCTATCTCAGTGAAAACAGTAAAATACCCAGGCAGCAGAGACAGGCTCTCTCCAGTTCTCCTTCTTCACCTGCTTTTATGATACATGACAGTACAGGAAGGATACACACCAAATAACACGCTTACAATCTGTGCTGCTTCTACAGATGAAGGAGGAGCACAAAGAGATCCCAACACACATGGAGAACAAGACCCATGGGATGTGTTCCCAAAGTTTCCTCCAAGAAGCCAAGCTGGTGCCCCCAGACAGGATCACTACAACACCAGGGGCTACACCAAGCCTGAATGCAAAGAAAACGCAGTAAGACAAACACCACACCACACTTCAATCTTTCAAAAATGAGAATAAAGGAGGGAAAGATTCTGGCTTTAACAGACAGAAATCCCACTTCCCATGCAAAATACCTGTCTCTCCCCAACAGAAAAGCAGCTCATCATAGACAGAAAAGAGGTGTCCTCTCATAAAAAAAGTCAAATGACAGCCAACTCGTAAAGACCAACAGGAGCACCACCAGCCATCAGGCTGCAACAAGAGCTGCACCCGGGTTCTGCCAAACAACTCGACAGCCCATCTGCCCTACCAAAGACAGCAGGAGAGCTGGCGCCAGTGCCTGGCTCAGCCGAACCTGCCCCCCAACACCTCCGCACCAGCGATAACGGCGAGCCATCACCTTTCACACACGTCAGAGGGGCCCCTTCAGCTGCAATAAATCGCCAGCGCAACAATCAACAAGGCAAAGCAATTAATAAGGGGGGGGTATTTTCGTTACGTTTGCTGCGGCAGTTAATACAAGTGGAATGAAAATCCCCTACAAAATTAAGGCAACGTAGAAGATGATAGACGTTTTCTTTATCGTGATGTTCTTAATAGAAAGCCCCCTCAAATCTCAGCGGTCACATACATACACATGCTAGACTGACTGAACGGGGGGAGTTGGACCTGGTAAATCTGTCGTTAGCAACTTTGGGAATGATCTTAAGTGGGCGTTGGTCTGGGCCGAGTAAAGCAAAAGGATTTCACAACATAGGAATTATACAATATAGGGATGTAGCACATTGCTCTTTAGGCAGGAGCAGTTAAACAGGAATTAAACAGCATCAAAAAAACGCTGTCTCTGCAAAAGCTATTTATTCCCAGCCTACGGGAGACTGAGAAAGAGGCAGGTTGAGTAGTGAGGGACTACGATGTCACCGTGGGCTGACACCATTTTGCTATTTACGCTCTCACAAGCAACTGAATTTGACAGGGATAGCTGATAACCTTCTGAAAATAACTGAACTATCAAAGAACCTACATCTTAGCTAACACAGGTTTTGGGTTCTGCAGCTTGTAAAAATGAAATTAATTCTCAATCTAAGGAGGTGATCTTACAACTCTACCCTGGAAGATATTAAAATGAGATATCTATTGTCTAAGGACAACTGAATTGCATAACTCCATTTCCGATTATCTCTTAATTAGTTTGACTAAGAACTTAAAATTCGTCTCCCTTGCAGCAGGTCAGATACAAATCTTACTACCTTTTTTTAAAATTTCAATTTAAATAATTAGAAGGCCTTTTTTTTCATGTTCAATCAAGAGCAGATTAGAGAAGTTAATCTACGTGGGGCAATCCAGAGGTTACAAATATATTTGGCTTGGGTAACCAAATTCATATAGCTTGGGTGACCCCAAAAAGCCCATTTCTTGCTTCACTAATTACAAACTACTGTAGCTCTATGAAAACATCGAATTTGGCACATGCGGGCTTTGGAGATGATCCCCTCCAACCACTCCACCTTCCAGGTTTCCTCTGTACACACGCACAGCCATTCCATAGACAGGAAGGAAAACTGGAAGCCTTTCATACCCTGTTTTTAACGCATCCCAGGTAGAGTGGGTGGCTGGGGACCACCACCCCCACCGCTTGTGGGGTTCTGGCAGCATCGTCCCTGAATGCTGGAAGGGAAACACAGTAAAAAACTATCCGGCCTGAAGGTCTGCTATAACTGTTGCTAGGGAAGGCAGCTGAACACCAGCCAGAACCTCCCCATGTGCATGTGTATACAGTGATTTACTGGGCACCTCCAGGCACCCAGTTCAATTTACAGACTGGTGCTTACAGGCTTTTTGCTGTAGCAACGGACCAAATCCGAACAAGTTAAACATCTGTCTAAGCATATGGGGATGCTCCAAGTGGGCAGAGCAGGCAAAAACAACAGGAAAAAGAGGAACTCCCAAATTCCCAGGTATTTGGGAATTGCTCCCGCATAGGGAGACACTATTTCATGCAAGCAGAATTGAGGAGAGAATATGGAGAGGCCTTTGGTTAAAAAGAGTGTCATACATAATTACAGATTCCCCAGTGATAACAAAATAAATTGGGAATTGTAGCAACACTCATGGGGAAATAAAAGTTGTCACTGATGGTAAAAGTAATAATTAATTCTGGAGCCTTCTCTCTCTCTGTGCTCCCTACCACCACCCCAGTGGGAATGCGCCAGGCTCTTTCCCAGCAAAAGAATTATTTCTGCAAAACATTTTTGTAAATTGCAATACCTCTGTAACTGAAAATAGAGGCAAATGTGAGCTCTTAGTGGGACCTTTGAAACCCCAGCTGTGAAGACTCATTAACTGTAAGTACATTTTTGCAGATGCACAGCTCTGAATCTGACTCATGACTCTCCTCCCATGACAGCAAGACTTGGGATTCAGGTAAAAAGGCTTTAGATAATTGATATAGATTCTTATTCAGGCAAATTAGCAGGAAGAAAGCAGCAGAGAGGAAACTTAAGGGATGTAGTGAAGGAAGGGGGATCAATCGTTTAGTGGCTTTTCTTGAGTGACCCATCACCTGCAGTTCCGAGGCACAGGGAGGGTGGTGCAAGATGGGAATCTACGTTTTAACTAACAAATTTTATGCATCTTGCTCTTTATGCTGGACAACAGCTCTAGCCTCAAATACCAGCTCAGAGTAAAGGTTCCCCTTGGGTACTTAATCACTGGGGTTTTAAGCCATTTTGGACGTTTAAGGGCTGAAAACATTCAGATTTACCAGGCACAACTGCACGTAGTGTAGCCCTCATGTCTGCAGCCCCAGCTTGCCAAAGGACAGGATAGATATGGGGGAGACGCACAATTAAGAATCTCTCCCACACACCAGGCACACGGAAAAGCAGAGCTTGCAAGCCAGAGTTGACTCAGAGCTGCATACCAGAGGCCTCACCTACAGTCCCACATGTATGTGTGTGTGCACGCACGGCTGGGGGAGGCTTTTAACGCGAGCAGAGATCTTTCCGACTGGATTTCGGGGTGAGGAGAAAAGCATCGGGGCCAAAACCTGCATGAGGAGTCTGTCAGCCACCAGCCTCTGACTCCAGCCAGCGTGCCCACACACGCTAGGGAGGAGGGCAGACCATTTGGTGGCCAGCAGCTCCTTCACAGTGGCATTTCTAAGCCTTTTACAAGTTTCTGGAGACAACATTTAAACCGCGGTGTTGTATATTATACAACAGATCTTCCTTTGAATGGTTCAAAACAAACTCAAACCAAATTGGCTTTCCACCACCCCACCAAAAAAAAAAACAAAAAAAACCCCAAAAAACACCACTTTAAAAATCTTCTAGCAGCATTGACCGAAGTGTAAAGCAACCTGGTTGGCTTCCATGCATCCGATGGCCTCTTCCAAGAGTGAAAACTCCACGCAGACATAGCCATAGTCGTAACCTGGGGACAGCATTTAAATACAGACGGGAGTCATGTTAGTGCCTTGTCATAAAGAAAGCCACATTAAATATTCAATTTCCCTTTCCCTCCAATGACAAACCCTCTAACCACCACCCCTCTACTCCAGAATGAAAAGGAGAGAAATCAAGGACTTAGCTGGATGATGATTAACTGTGCACTTTATCATGAATGTTAATAGTACAGTGTTCCCACTTCCCCTTAAACAACTCGGTGACAGGCACACCCTTCCTTAGGGCAAGAAATTATTGCTTTGGCTTTTTTTTTTAACACAGGCGTAGCGATTTTCCATTGCTAGTTTCACATTTTGTGCTACCTTGGAGGTAGTGCTCTCCAAAGCAAGTGTTGATAAGTCATTTTGAAGTACCTTGCTGCAAATGTATTTTACACGAATAGCCAGCATTTTAATTGGGCAATATTTCAGAAAGAACTAACACGATTCCTTTGCCTGTGCTATTTTTCCTTCAACACCTGCTTACTTTTGAAGGCCAATCCCTTGCATTATGAAAAAGAGCAGTGGAGCAGGAATAAGAACTCCAGCTTTCTCGTTTTGGTACACATGTTATGGCGTATGTAACAAGAGGGTGTGGGAGCTTAAGTTTAGACGCAAGAAACTAGAGAGCCTTCACTCCTTCTCACTCACTCCTTGGGAAGCTGTCATCTCAGTCAGTGGCAGAAAGGACCCACTGATTCAACTGTGTGTGCCAGTTACCTCGCTGAAGTGTTATGTCCCACAGTAAGGTGCAGGGTGAACACTACAGAAGCTAAGACCACCATAAGGGTCATCCTCGATGCTGGAAGTAGCTCCAAGAACTGAAGCTCTGAGGAACAACCTCAAGTCACAACCTCACCCTTCACACGCCAGGGCCACCTCACTCCAAAACAGTGCTTTCCAGATGATCACAGGCTGACCCGCTTCTACACGGGCAAACAGTGAGAGGAAATGCATGGTTCCCTCCTCCTGCTGCTCTTTGGGATGGTTAGGAGTTAGAGGAAAGCCAGTCTGCGTGCGGACTGTACCATTTCAGGACCTAGATGTCCTGGTGAAGAGCTTGTATCCTCTCCTAAAGATGCACGTCTTAACACTGGTACCTCTAAACACAGTACATATGTGGTTCCTATTGCTTCAACCCCTCACCTTCCACGGGAAGGTAACCCCACACACACTTCTTTCAGGCAAGGCATTCCAGGCTGCTGGAAAACAGCCCCCATCTCCCCCGCAAGCCTACGCCAAAGAACACGTGCTGTTCTCTCCCATTTTTCCTTCCCTATTTCTTTACCATCTTTGTACTTACCCACAGCAGAGACAAAGCCATATAAAACCATTTAATCATCAAAACCTACTGATTTTTTTTTTTTTTAATTCTGGGAGCTCCTTGCACACTGTTCTAATGACACAATCCTGACATTTGCTATTATAATGAGACTCCAATTTGAATCCAGCTCCTCCTCTACCTCACACAGGAATTTATTCCCCCTTCCCTGTATTATTTTACTCAATATAATTATACTAGAGAGAAATTCATCTATCTGGGTGCTTCTCAGCTCAGTGAAAGATGCCGGCCAGCAGCCGGCCATCTGTGGTGGAATGCAGCTAAAGCCACTTGAAATCCTTACATGAAGTGGGCACCTGGAGCTAGAGGTACAGTTTCAGCTGGCAGGATCGGCAGAACCAAATTCACCCAGCTGTTCCCATGGCACCCATCCTCTGCAGCTCCAGCCACACTAAATCACATTTTGAAAAACTAAGCGGCCCTCCCCTCTGCAGAGGAGAGCTGCTCTCCAGGAGCAGTGCTGCCCCTTGCTGGGAGACTGTTTTGCATTCTGGGCAGACACCTCTGCTACTTCCCGGCACAGCGTGCGGGCTCACATGGTACATTTTAAACTCCTGTTCAAATCCAGAACTCTATATAGAGTCACTTCTCCCCCTCCTGTTTAGAAAAGGGCTGCATGAATGATATTTGTCAGCCTGTAAGGCTCCTGATTCCCCTTCACCGAGAGGATTTTTGAAAGCTGCCATAATCAGCAAGCTAGGATCAGACAGCTAACTTATCTCCATGTGTATATGAAGTAGGGGGGTCTCCTGACTGACAGAAGGCTAGATTGCAGAAGTTTTCACTCTATTTGCTCTACAATGAGAGGCAGTTTACATTCCAGTTCCTCATGAAGTGAATGAGTGGTTTTGACATGGATTTCATCCAGCAAGACACAACAGAGAGCAAGGCTGAACGTTATACGTAGATACAAGAGCCGAGATGCTTGGAGGAACGTACATTAGAGGATGATTCCAAGCATCACATGGAGACAGTTAAGGGGAAGATCAGCACATTTCCCCTTGTCTACATTCTTACCTCTGCCCTCCCCCACCAAACTCACCCCCCCGCCCCCCCCAACAAGCATAGCTGCAGTAACACATTCAATGAGAATCAAAACCAGAAACTGTGGTCCCATATCCTTCCAAAAAGCAGCCTCCGGCCAGATGTTGGCCTCCTGTGGTCAGGTTGCAGAGGGACGGGGCGTTCTGCAATTTGCCACGAGCTGTCCTTGCACAGGCAGCACCGAAGCAGTGGTGCAAGAAGAGAACAGCCTGGAGCTGCTGCTCCACTCCAAGCTGCTGCTGAAGATCTGCGGGGGCTTGACGCTTTCCCCCACCCCCAGATCCAGCCCTTCGCATGGATCTGACAAGCCGGCTCAGCCTGTGAGAACTACAGAGTAACATCAGCCTTGGAGGTTATGGCAGCCCTGTTCTGTCCCCTGCCCCCAGCTCCACCACAGCATCCTTCCATTTCACACCATGATGGAAAGGCCTCTGAAATGGAGGCCCGTAGAACAAGGGTGCTGCTACAGAGCACCTTCAAAATGCAACGTTTGCTGATTTTTTCCACTATCTGCAATAATCACGTTACCCAGAGCACAACGCTTGAAGCAAAGCCAAGTGACTTGAGGCTGGTTCTTAAGGGGGAGCAGCTAGAGAAGCTCCTGCCCCAACTGTTGGGGCCGGTTCAGCTCTTTGTGTCATCTGCTGAGCTTGCATATTTTTGTTTCCGAAGCCTTCACGCAGTTTCCCTGTCAGAACACAGCAATTCAGCTGCTGTTACTGGAACCAGGGTGGGGGATTTTGACAGGAGCATGGAGCCAAGCACCTAATGGCAGGAACTCGTTCAACGGGCATCCCAAAGTAAGCTGAGGTCCCTTGTGACAAGAGCTCTCGGACACCCACTGGTATTCTTCAGGTCATAATAGTAAAAACAAAGTGATCAAACCAGCAAAGCAAAATCGCTGCTGAAGACTGCAGTGTGGGTTTTTTTGACTCAGAGTGGCCTAAATTCATATGTAAAGTTTCCCATGAAGATATAAATCCTGATATCTTCTTGATGCGATCCTTCACTTAGTGATTAGCACAATAATACAGTTTCAGGATCCACAAAAAAGTGGAGTAAGAAGTGCTTTATGTATTGGCAGAAGTATTATGTGATCAACACAGACTCTGTCAAAATGGAAATAAATCAGTATTTCCCCCCCACGCAACCTCTGAGCATGCTGCAGCGCAGTCACACTCTCCAAATGAACTTTCCAACAGGAACAGTCCTCCAACACTTGACCTCATCCAGATTTTGGCCCTGGCAGAGCCATAAAACATCAATATCCTCATCTCCCCCCACATTTCAGGTCAACTGTGTAAAAGGACTTTTGTACCTCATTTAACTACATATCAGCTGCGCAAGTCTACAGTATCACAGGCTGTGTACGATGGGTGAAAGGACAACACAAGGAGAGAGTGCACATAAAATCCAGAGGATTTTCCCTTAAGTGCTTCTCTGTATACACAATCCTTTACAGATGTTCCCAAAGCACGCTCAGTTGTTTTCTGCACTGAAAATGGTCACAATTGCTTAATACTTCAGAGTAAGAACACATTTAGAGCTCCAGGAAGCTGCTCTGCAAACATCTGAACAAGGAATATTTTGCTCTGAAACAGATGTGTTTTAGTGAAGTGAATTTTGACAACAAATAGCAGGTCCTCATTAGCATGCCATGGTTTGGCTAAAAATCCTGAAAGCCTGACTTAAACTTACTGTTCTTTGGCTTCAGAAGAAAAGATCACAGACTCGGGATTTAAAATAAGACTTGTTTCTATACTCACACAGTTTCTACTGAACAACTGACACATAGTAATGTGTTGCTTCATGATCATTTGTTATGTCAAAGATCTAAATAAAGGAAAACCATAATGTTGTTCCGATAGGGGCTGTAAGCCGTGTGAAGACATCAAAAAAAAAAAAAAAAAAAGTCTCTCTGGAATCTTAGGAGGCCAAATGAAAAGATCACGTAACTACAGCAGCCCTGCCTGTGCCAAACCCAAGATACTTTGGAAAGAAGGCATGATGGCAACATGACAAAGGCATCCAATTCGAGAGGTGATCCAGCTCCTGGATTCTAGGAATGAGCACGCAGTAAGTCACACTACCACCCACCCCGACAAGCTTAAGGCATTAGGTAACCTTAAGTCCATGGTGAACCGTCACCTGCCTTCTCAAAGGCAACTGCCACAAAACCCCTGCCTGCTGTGGTGCAATATTCTCTCTCCTCTGGCCTGGAAGGTAAGAAGATGGCCTTCTATTAAAGTAATTCCATAAAACAGGTTGCTAAAAGACACTATGCCAGCTATGAACCTGGTGGAGGTCCCTGCATCTACCAAGTGGGGCCAAGCAGCTGAGGGCAGAAGACGATGATGGACTCTCCATAGACAGAGAGCTTTTCACCATCCCAACACTTCACTTGTGTTTTTTTCCTGTAGGATGAGACAGAACTCCCACATAAGAAAAGCATTTGCAGTTTTGGGCGCTTCTAGGACTCGGAGCTAACACATTAAAGCAGAGCCACGGCCATGCTGCTGAAGCAAGGACATTCCTGCTGCTTGCTCTCTCCAGAGACAGCACGGCGGAGCAGAGTGCAGCTGTGGAAATCCTCTACAGACTCTCATTCATGTTAGAGAAGAAAGTTCTATTGCTTCAAAGGCAACTACGGCATAAAGTATGGAGTGAGTCTGAAGGACATCCACAGCCCTCGAAGGAATCTGCAATCTCACACGCTTGGACGGTGGAGAGAGGATTTTGCACGCTGTTCTCAAAGAATCTGCTCTCCCTTAGTTGAGGAAGACCTACCTCATCGGTGGGAGACTCTGGCAATATGCCCACGACCCCACGCACAAGTTTTTCCTGTTTCCTCCAAGGAAAGATGCAGATATAGTTTATGCATATTAAAGAGTGAACACCTCATCGCAAGAAAATACTGGAAAGCACAGGGCCTTCTCTGCAGCTCTATGCTATTACATAGAGATATACCTATTATTAGCAAGCACAATACATTTGATGTCTCCAAGAAGCCAGGAACTCCTGAAAATGCACAGTTGTGGCTGTACCTGTGCTTACGCAGCGAGTCCTGCCATTGTGGTGAGGATGGGCAACAAGCCTTCCGTGGTGAGCAGGGAAAATAAAGCTGTCTGCACGGCAGGGAATGGCAGCAATCTATGCCTGCTCACGCAAGCCCAGAAGCCAAACCCCAGAACTCTCTCAATACCAGCTGGTGGATTCTGAGGCTCCATAAATTTGTCAGATCTCTTTACTGCGCAGATAAATTGGTCTTCAGAGCTACTAAAGCTGAAGAGCTGTACCAGAAAAGCTTGCTGCTGAATACTAAATGGGACAATCTGCAACAAGCCCTATCCCCAATTCCTTTCAAAGGCTGAGTGTTTACAAGCCACACCTGGCTGCTGGAAAAAGGCCTGTCACTTTGTACTGTCGCTCTGTATAAAAGAGTACACTCTTACACACTCATTCATGACAGCGCTGCACAAGAGAACGGCACTGAAACCACAGGATATGAAATGCAGCTGTATTCTGAAAGGTTGAATGCTACAGTCCATCCTCCTCCCTCTATCCATCCATCCACCCACCCATCCAAGAGGACAAGACCCAGAAAGGACCTGCCCTGAGACATCCTGAAAGAGGGACACAGGTGGCCCCATAAACTGCAGGAACTACAATGATCAGAGCCCTAAATTGCTGTCAATTCTGCTTGGTCCAGACGGATGATACACCAGCACCGTGGGAAAGGGGAAAAACCCAAACCACTAAGATCATACACTCTGTATGCAGCTTTATTTAAGACAAAGTATTACATTATATTTGTACAGAAACCTGGTATCCAAGGAAGGCTGGGTCACCACAAAACTCCATGAGAGGACTGGAAGCTGCATACATGGGAAGATGTTGCAGGCAGGAACCTGGTTTTAAAGTGCTGCGAATGTGAACCTGGTATCCAGGTTATATGATCTGTCATTTAGCAATCAACAAAACAATCACAGAATGGCAGGTGTTGAAAGGGACCGTTGGAGATCATCTAGTCCAACCCCCTGCCAAAGCAGGGTCACCCACAGCATGTTGGACAGGAACACAGCCAGGCGGGTTTGGAGTATCTCCAGAGAAGGAGACCCCACCACCTCTCTGGGCAGCCTGTTCCAGGGCTCTGGCACCTTCACAGCAGACAGTTTTTCCTTACATGGAGACAGAATTTCCTCTGTTCCAGTCTGTGCCCATTGCCCCTTGTTCTGTCGCCGGGCACCACTGAAAAGAGCCGCTCATGTCAGCACACTGTCAAAAGCCTTCAAGTGTTATGCTGGAGATGGAAAAAGGGTGAGCACATTTGTAAAAATGTTTACAGAGAGAAGGATTCTGCATGTCAAAAAGAGTTCTGCGAGCATGTTTTCTGGATGAACATGTGTGTTGCCTTTTCAGTTGAACGGGCCTTATAACCTCGAGCCAAGGTTGATCACTATCACAAACACTGACATAAAAGAGATTTGTGCTTCCTATTTCCTAAGCCACCACATCACAGATGAGGAAAGACGGGCAAGAACGCCTTTTGCTTCCAAGAGGCAATGCACTACTGCCCTGAAATCATGCAAGACTTAGCCAAAAACCTATTGCCCACACACTGGGAAAACCAGCAAGGACTGGTATCGATGACCATGCACTAACGCCAACTAAGTGCCTTTTTTCAGTCCTCGCCAGGCTACTCTGGCTACAAACAAGAATCAATTGCTTCACGCAGATCAGCGCTGAAGATATTTCCCCAGCTTCTGAAAGGCGAGCCTCTGCAGACTGAAGAACTCTGCTGATGAGTGGCTGATCCAGTCATGCCTCAAGAGGAAACTCCACGTGTGCTACAGCATCTTGTGAGCTCGTGGATGATCACTTCAGCTTCCAGCGAGTGCCCGAGATCTGTGTGCCTTTATTCATGGCTGATGCAGTAGACTGGGCCACACAATCTTGGCCGTGCAAAGCACTAAACACAGCAACAGGAAATTATTCCTCCCGTGGTGCATTAGCACCAGCCTTGATGGTGAGCCAAGTTGTCTTCTGTATAATTAGCACAACAAGCAAGATGCAGCTCTGCATCATAGCATGTATTAGAGACATCTCGCATCAACCCATCGCATGTTCTTTGTACCAAACCAAAGAGTGTAAGTCCTTGTGGGATCTACTCCTAATCAAACTCCACAGGGTTGGTGCCAAGCCCTCTTCATGAGGAAGCCACTAGCTGGCCACAAATCCGCCCTTCAGAGGGGTTTGCCCAAGGGCACTGCATCACTCCTGAAAGGAAACAAAAGGTCTCAGTTTAGCACACCTCCAGAAACATCCCCTCGCCATGCAGGGCCTCTCCAGCCCTAAGCCTGAAGGCTGCAGCACAGCAGCACCCATGGCACACAGGAGCTGGGGGCAAGTGCAGTATTTCACCAGAGCTTCTGGCCTCCAAGAGCATCACTAGCCCAAATCGCACCCACACCTACAGCTACAGGGAGGGAGTAGAGACTCAATTGCATGTGGGCCAGACAAACGCAGAGCCGTGCCTGGTGCAACAGGAGCTCTGCTTTAAGGAAGAGATCTCACTGCCTTGGGATGTGCTCCAGCCAAGGAAAACGGACGGTTTATCCCTAGAAGGGAGAGATACATCACTCAAAAATCTCTACCACTTTTTCCATCATGAAGTGTAAACTTCCAGAGCTTAGAGTCTGGACCTTATGAGTTTTAGCAAAATGCAACGCTAAAGATTACAATTTTAAATTTCAGAGGCTTCCCAAAATATTCCTGAAACCAATGATTCATGGTTCCGATATACAGGATAGACTGCACTTGGGGAAAAAAAAAAAAAGCACCTTTTAAGAGTTTATCTAGGGGCCTTATTAATATTTAACAGAGCACCAGTGGCAGAGCTTAGTGAGGACAAGCAAGATAATCCAGTTTCTTCTAGGACTTGGCCAAGGCAGTTTAAGTTTAACAAAGGGAGAGATAAGGTGGGCAGTTCCAAGCACCACATATGGGCCAGGTCTGGAGAAATGAAACAAGCAATAAATGCCAGTGCAAGAAGGTGACTAAGCAGCAGTAAAGCACGTTTGGTGCCAATCGTACTTGCCAAAACAAAAGCTTTTCAAAACTGAGCAGGCAGCTGCCATTAAGTAGCTGCTAGGTTAGTCACATTTTTAGGTTACACTACATTTCCTGCATGTACCTCCACCACAGGAGGATGCCTGTCCTTCAGCATCAGCCACCTGCACCCATGTGGACATCCCTCCAGCCTCAAGCATCTCTGCTGTTCAGAGAGCTCCTCCCTGCTCCAGTCACCCCGTTTCTATGCTTTGCTTCCCAGGGGTGTAGCACTGCACTCCCTCCCCATCCAGGGTTCAAAAGTGAGTATTCAGAAGGGTCAAAAGAGGGTTAACAAAGCCAAATCTCCCATTTTCTGAAGGACTGCACTAATTTAGAGGGCACATAAAGGGGCTGGGGTAGAGCTCGCTGCTCCTTCTGATTGCAATCAAGCTCACCTGTTCCCTCCAGGTCCTCTTCACAGAGCTCCTCTCTGCACATGCTGCTCTTCATCCTGGTCAGCGTGTCTGTTCTCCACCAGGCTCAGCAAAAACTCCTCTTGGTTTCCCAGACAGGCTTGCAGAGTAAGCTAGAAAAGCCTCATGGGCTGCCAGCAATTTCTCAGGCTCGCTTTCCCTGAACAGCTTTTCCCAGCTGCTGGTCCTAACCCTAACGTGAATCCTGGCTGGAAAACACATGTTCCGAGCTTGTCCCACCGCGGACTATATCCAGGACAATAATTTGAACAAAAGGTTTAGAAGGCTTCATGTTTCCACTTCTTTCTTGGACATCATTGCAGCGTTTTTTAAGGGTGAACGACTCATCGCAAGCAGCCCTTTAGTGTGCTCTCTTCTCCAGGGCATACATGAGTGTTCAGCCAAAGAGCTCTGTGCACATCAGACACTCAAGATGATATCTCAGATTTTGTTTATGTTTGACATTAGTCAGGAAAGTAGATATAAAGCTTGATGAGAACCAGGCAGGAGATAAGTTTAAAAAATGACCAAAATCAAACCCACGACAAGGTGTGTTCGTTCCTCGAAGGTCAAAAGGGATCAGTTTCAAGCTCCTGGCCGCCAGCACCAACACAAGGGCACAGACAGCAACAGGAGAACGACAGACACCGTGCCACAAGCAGCCCGGTGCTGTCACAGCCTGCACTAACAGCTCCACAGCAGGAGGCCCTCTGCAAAGCCACATGAAAGCCTTGACCCCAGCAAGCAGAGACAAGTATCTTCAGATGGGACCAGGGGAGCTCACGAGCTGTTACCGACAGCCCCTTCTGAGAGAGCTGCTGACAAGCCGCCAGTATCTAACCAAGCAACAGCCCATCGGCGGCACGAGGCACCACAGACTAAAGCAGTTCATGGAAGACTCCACTATAACCCTGGGGTTTATGCTTCGTAATGATTAATTGAACAGACATGACCAAACACACTCAAAAGGCAAGCTGAAAGATAAGCCAACAAGCTAATACAGCTACTTCTGCCAAGAAGCAGCCCTCTTCCCCCCACAAATGGATTTGATACTTTCAGTCTGAACATACAGGCACCAATTCAAAAATCTAACTGATGGAAATTACAAGTTAATGTTGCATAGGGTAGTACTATAAAGTCTGACTTTGGTATTTTATCATTGTCTGTAAATATCTGCCTTTTTGATTTAAATAGAACTACTATGCCACTTGTTAAGGTCTCTCCTTTCATTATCTTGTTTAAAATCTAGCCACTTTCAGTCTGTGGGCTTCAGAGACAAAAAAATCTAAAGAATAAACAGCCTGAATGCATACTAAAATCACACCAGGTATATTAAGAACAGTGTTCCATGCTCAGCACAACCTTCAGCGAAAACGCGCTTGCCTTAGCACATACATAGTATGTAAAAAGAAAGGGCTTTATAAAGAAGTCGAGCTGTTTTTTCCAAGAAAAACCAACCATATATTTTCCCCCAAAACAGAAAGAGTCTTGTGAAAGATCATACAGTGGAGTGGAATCATCACGTTGAAGCTGCTGAGATATAAGTGTTATCTTTTTCTGAAGCTGATCCGAACCTCACTTATTTCGAGTTAATTGTGTGTTATTTGTTATGGTTGCTATTGTTCTTCAACAGCTGCAGGCATTCTTCTCTCAAATACACTCAACGTGCACACTCATGATTAATGTTATTTTTAACATTTCTGGACGGCACTCAAAAATACAGAACCCACTCAGCCAAGCTCAGCACGTGCTCCTCTGAGCCAGGCTGTCCTCATCCCATCGACCTCCTACAGCAAGGCAGCCCAGGTGTATCCAAGAGACACCAGCAATCCAGCAAGCTTGCTTTTAATTCTTATGAATATTTACATACACACCCCACTGTAAAAGCACTGTTTAGCCCACACGGGCCTCCAGTTTCAAACAGGCTTGGCTTCTCAGAAGTTAATACGAATTTAATTTCACACACTTCTCTATAGGATGATCTAATGTGAAAAGCCAGATCAAATTTACTACAGCTTCTAGTTACCCAATTTCAAGAAGTAGTTTTCACAATTCAGGAAGCTTTTATTGTCCTAGACATATCCATCTTGCGTAACAAGGATCAGAAAGCTGTTTAAATTAGCGGCTGCATTTGCAGCCTCAGGACATAATGCAAAACAAAGCCTTTGGAGTAGCCACGTAACCTAGAATAATGCTACACTGCTTAAATTACTGATGTTGACTGGACAGGGTTAAACAACAGCTTGAAATAGCTCATAAAATAGGAGCTAATTTAAACTCCATTCTTGCCCTCCCCACAATTGCCAGAAAAACTTTTAAAAAAATACCCCAACTTTGCAGCTAAGACGACAGACTGAAATAGAACGCAGCTTTTAGAGATAAGTCAGAAAACAGAAACCCTTGTATTACATGCGACCACCAGCAGATTAGTGACTTCAGTGTCATCCTGAATAGCCTTTGAAATGGGGAACGGGAAGGAGGAGACAACAGTTCTCCAATGAGGGTGGTAAGTGCTAATAACGCACATGAGAAGAGACTTACGAAGAGATTCCCAGTTCGAGTCGATTTATTACTGAAAAGTGACGCGTTTCAGAAAAAAACAACTGCCAAATCACACCAGCACAGGCAAAAAATGAGTGTGTTGCAATTACTGGGTTGCAGTCAGCATTGTGAGGGTGACGACAGCCACGCTGTACTAGGCTTAGAAAAGAGGAAAGGAAGCAAGAAAGACTGACTGACTGTGGCCTTCGAGCCCTGCTTGTTGGGCCAGACCAGATTATGTGACACAGCGGTGTTCTCTAGTTCAAAGGTTCATGAGAAGATTGTGAAATCTCCTTTGACAGCTTCCAGAAACAAAAATATACTTGAGAAATACCCAACCGCCCTAGTTTCTCTCCCCAGCTACTAAACACACAGGAAGCCTTTATATCATGTATTGACACCAAGAATTCCGGCTACTTCACGTGCAACCCACGCTGGTAATAAGAAAAAGCACTCACGAAGGTAGAAGCCTGTGCTTTCCTAGGTTTAAAATAAATAAATAAATACTGGTTTCCAGGTATTTCCCACTAGTATTATCCAAACCAATCCCCAGGACTCACCCTGCATTTCCTACCATTGCACATCTTTGTTCCAGTACAACTCTCTCACAAAGCAGCCTTGTAAAATATTTCCTTCTTCAGACTCCTATACGTACTGATCAGAAGTACAGCAAAACTCCATTCTTGGAATAAGGAACAGGATCCAGACCCAGTATTTGCATATTTGTTTATAAAACTTACTTTTACATTTTTTTTAACCTGTCTTCATATCTAAGAAGGTTAACAGTTTCACATTACTGAAGGAGAAATGTTAGGACGTGTCAGGTTTCACGAGGACACTGTGCAAGACAAGTTCCACAGTAAGACCATCTCGAAAGAAGATGTAGAACAATCCGAAAGGATTTAATAATAATTGAAAAAAAAAAAAAATCAATTGGGAATTAACCTGCTGCCCCATGTCAGTATTGGCTTTACTCTTGATGGCTATTAGGACAGCCTTACTGTTTTTCCTACTGCTCTTAGGTCTATCCTAAGGCACTAGGACACGTGCTTTACCTCTGAAGTAGTAATGAGCACAGCCATCAGTTCCGAAGACAAGAGGACAAACTACAAAACTCAGTGGGCATTTTCATTTGAAAATACCTGCAATTATGGCATCACAGACTTTAACCAAACTGCCTAAGTGAGTATCAGTGTGAAAAACACCCTTTTGTAAACTTGAAACCAGATGCACTGGAAAAGCATTCTCACCTGAACTGTAATCTTTCAGTCGCAAGTCCTTCACGGGTGTCCCATCGGGCCCTCGGAACGCGTTGAGAATCTACAGGAAAACCAAGTTCCACTTCAGTCTCCACAATAAAAACTCAGGAAGCGAAGCACTTGCTAATGTACATTTCTCTTTCCCCAAGAATTCTTTTCTTCCCAGGTTAGCTCTGTTACAAACTGACACCTGTTAAGTTCCTGTAGTACCCAAGAACTCTTTATTGAGTTTCGGGAAGTACTTTTGGGCTTTGTTTAAATAAGCGAGCACCATTTACACCAGAATTCAACTATGCAAAGGTCTGTCATGCTGGTTTCAGCCAGACAGTTACCATCTTTAAGAAAAATCAAAGAGCATGGGGTGGCTGTTCTGAGTCTTATCATCCTCCAATGGACAAAGTTTCTGCCATGAATTCTCCAGTATGAAGCTTTGGCAGCTCCAATCATCCCAGACAATCCTGGCAGAAACAGTTCCATGTAGGTGTTCTCATGTCTGCAACTGCCACTGAAAAAAATCCTTATTCAAAGTGAAAACTTTTGGAAAGGGAGTTTCTTTCACCCTGCAGCCTAGATTTTTTTTTTTTCTCCACTAAAATCAGCGATAGCAGCAGACATCTTTTTCATCTTTCTAAGTTCTCACTTAAGCAATTTCAAGTAACCAAAACCGAACAACTACACTTAGACACTATATATCTTCTGAATCCAAAATATAATGACAAAATAATAACAACATTTGGTATATGTAAAGCATGTTAAGAAGACTCTGGAGTCAAGACTTCTAGACACCAACACCCCAGAAGTGACTTCAGAAAAACTCATCATTTCCAGGCTCCCCAAACCCCAGAATAATCAAATAAAAAATAACATTGCAATGACTTCTAAATCTGGATTTGCCCTGGGGAAAACGACAGACCATCTGAACTACATTAACCAGGCTTATAAATGGTACATTTAAAAACACTTGACAGAAGTTTTGAAAATTTTGCAATGAATTTTGGATGAAAAACATCCCACTTACATCATCCTTTGTGGCCGTTTCAGGCACTCCTCCTAGCCGAATGAGCTTGCTCGGCTTCACATATTTGGGACAGGTCCGGTAATCTTGGTCCTTGAGTACACACAATCAAGATGGTTTTTACAAATGAGAGATGCTGGCTCACAAGATACACAAACAGTAACAAAATAAAGCAGGGTATAAATTCAAAGGCAAAGGCCCATAAGCAGAGCAGCTCAATTCTTTAACCACAGTGCTGCTTAGGATTCAGAGAGCTCTGGAGGACCAGCATTATTAGCTTCATACGCTCATTGAGCTGTACAATGAGATCTAACTCCAGGGAAAGAAAACAGGCAAATCACCCCTCTCTGCTTTCCAGCAGTGAGAGATTCGACTTCAATAGTAGTTATTAACTCAGTAGTTGCCATTACCTTCGGATTTCAAAGTTAACTCTGAAGGAAAACAAAGTGTGTATGAGAACAGCTGTACTGCTCTACACAGGTCCACCAAAGGCAATAGCTTCTCTCTGGTAGTGCTCGTAAGCGATGTCCAGGAGAAAATAAAAAAATTAATTCTTCTATATACTACTTCCCCCATGGCACCCTCCCTTTGTCTGGTCATTTTCAACTTGGGGACTTTCTGAACCAAATCTGGTTCTATGTATTTAGCAACTCTCAATTGCTAAATTGCATTTCTCTTGAGAAGAAAGTATTTGTGAGGTAGAAAGTGTGCCTGTTAAAACAACCTGGAGCATGAGGATGATCTCAGAGGAGGACAGTGAATTAGGATAGAACTGAAGTAATGGGATCTGAATGGAAGACTCCTTCCCAGCTCCTTCCATTCTTTGGCCAACACACGTTTAACAGAAACATCAATTGACATAACCACCTACCTGTAGGTTCTTATAGGGCCTAGAATCTTTGCTGGGCTTTCCTTCTGAAAAGGACTTGCCATGTTCATAATCAAACATCTGATGCCCTGGAAGCCGGTGATCCACATCGCGATACTCCATGTTTCGGTAGTCAGTATCTTGCCTTCCAAGGAAATCCAGGCCACTTTCACCCTTTAACCCAAGATCAGAATCGGATCTTTGCTGCTCCCCCCCAGAAAGCTGCTGCTGTTGCTGCTTGTTAGCAAAGGTCTGAGGTTGCTCCTCTTGGTCCTGAAGAGTAGGAAGAGGTCCACGGCTATTTTCGAAATTGTGTGAAGTGTCGCCTTCGAGACCCAATCCAAGGGATTCCTCTTCTCTGGCTGGTGCTTCTGAATGTTGAAATTCTCCTTTTTGGCTACCGAAGGGAGTTCTATCTAGACCAAGCGCAGACTCCTCTCTCTTGCTGGTGCTTAAACCAGAGCCCTCTCTTTCTGCTAAAGGTACAGTAGATTGGTTGCGCCTAAAATCTACAAGGCTTTGATCCACAGGAGGCATCTCCCTATCTGAAAAGTCCATAGGAGGAGCCACATCTCTGCTCCTAAAATCCTGATCAGACCGGGACCTGTGCCTATTTCTGAAGTCTGATGATGGTGCATTTCTGTTTCTGAAGTCCAAATCAGAGGTGCCCACGCCCCTGAAGTCCAAATCAGGTACATCCCTGTTTCTAAAGTCTGAATAGGAATGGTCTCTGCCCCTGTAGTCTAACTCGGACGCATCTCTTGCCCTAAAGTTCGAATGAGGTCCATCTCGACCTCTGAAGTCTAGATCAAAAGATCCCCTTCCCCTGAAGTCTGATGGAGGTTCATCTCTTCCCCTGTAATCCATATTATGTGCTTCCCTATCCCTGTAGTTCATACGGAACGTGTCCCTGTTCCTGTAGTCCACGGAAGGAACGTCCCCACCCCTGAAATCCATAGGTGGCCCTTCTCTCTCCCGGAAGTCTCCAGAGTACATATCCCTGCCCCTATACTCAGAAGAAGGTGGCTCCCTACCTCGGAAATCCATCTGAGACTCATCTCTGCCCTGGAAGTCAGATGGTGGGAAATCTCTGCCCCTGAAATCATGGTGCCCCTCCCCACCTCTGAAGTCACTACGTGGTCCATCTCTAGCTCCAAAGCTGAAAGAAGGTTCCTCTCTGTTGGCAAACTGAGGATTGAGGAGGCCTGTGAGTGCCTGGATATCAAAAGGAAGTGATTCTCTGCCAGAGAAGTTGCCAGAGTGTCTTTCTTGAGCAAGACTATCAAGGGAAGGAGGATATTCCCTGTTCCACCCGGGAGCAAACCTTTCTTCTTGGCTCCCACTGTAGAAATAAAGACAGTATTATTCATAACGTGCTTAGAGTCTCAAATCTACACAGCAGCACATTCTTCTCTAAACTTTTATAGAGTTGTGTAACAGTCTAAGATCCGCAGAAGATAGTGATGTTGGGCAGTTTAAGATGAGGCAGCATACGACAGATGTGAGAAAGTAAACTTGGGTGCTCCCATTTCAGCACAATTTCCAGAAGCACTCAACAGGGAATACCTGCAATATTAATGGGTTAATGATGGTAGCAATCCACATAGTCCTGCACTGCACACAGCTCTGCAGCTGTTCCAAGGTTCCACCAGCTGGTGTGATCGTTCATTAGCATCACCAGCACACGCCTGTGAGGAACCACTTGAGCTTAAGCTCTCCAGGCAGTATTAGAAGTGGCTAACTTAACACGTCAGCCTGAGGCACATAAAAGCAGAGGTTAGCAAACATGCTCTATTAACATACTACAGAGACTCATTTATGCTTCCTTGTGTTGGACTCTAAACTGGAAAAATGCTGAAAGCATCAGTTCAGCCTTTGAAGATGCCTCCCAGGAATATGCCAATAATCGACATTCAAGATGATCCTGTGCTCGTGCCTCCGGACTGGCTGCCTTACACCAAGTTACCAACGCTATAGATATGAGCTCTCCTGATGGCTGCGTAAAACCATGCAGGACGAGGTTTCCTCTTAAGACAATTTTTCAAAACTCAGTGAGGTGTTTTGTTGTTGTTTTTTTTTTAAGACAGTTTCATCTAAGCAAGACTCCAAGACATTTAAAAAAATAAAAAGAGAATAATAAAATATTGTCACATTTTAAAATAACACCCAATGCTACCCAAATCAGTGGACATTTCCTTAGCAACTACAGCAAGTTGTGTTCTTCTTGGAGCTTCACTACAGAATCACTCACCAACAGGATGAAAGGTGACATTTGCACAGTTAATCAAACCATATAGAGATTTCCTAAGATACACGCCCCTGTTTCACCACCGTATAGAACCGTAATTAAAATTTGGTTCAAGGTTAGAATTCCCTACCCAATACAGTGAAGAATGACGCCAATAAAATCCACTTTAAAATCAGCAGAACAGCACTACTGATACCATCACAAAACACAATCATGCTCCCATCAATACCGTTAAGACATGTTCTGGAGGATACTGGTTTTCATAGCTCAAATGTCATCAGCTTTCTCCATGCGTTACAGTTGGACAATTATTTCAAGTATTCTTATTGCAGAAACCTAAGGTATGCCATAGGGAAGTACCTTTATCACGCTGATATTCAAGTAACTGAGGTTGACACGTGACCAAAGAATGAAAAAATTATGTACAACAGAGGAAAACCCTAGCTCTTGGTGCCTCCTTTTTAATTTTTTTTTTATACCCAGAGTCCTCTTGCAAACACAGGGCCTACTAACAAGCAGAGGAATATAAACTAAGAAAAATACCACACTGTGCTGATCCAGTTGCATACAAATCTTTAAAACAGTTCCAGTGACATTCAAAAATGTCCTATAGAGGAGCACGGCCAAGCACACGGAGATATATGGTCGACTCAACCCCATGGACAGAACTAAACTCTCAAGTTTTCCCAAAATGCTGTGCGCAATGAAAGTGCCAGTATTTCTGAAGTTAAGGCAAGCACTATGGTTGACGAGAATCAACATCACACTATTAGGTGCTTCTCTTCTAGGTCTTAACAGCTCATAGCAATAAAATCCATATGGCATATCATCACCTTAGCTTACAACAGCTAAACTAAGTATCACTAGAAAAGGTGGTGTGGAGAAGGAACAGAAGTACTAAAAGCAGCTGTTCTTAAAAAAAAAAAAAAAAAAAAAGAAGAAATAAACTTCACAGAAATGCAGAAAGTTACATGGGCACTTAACTTGCCTATTCTTTGTGCAGAAACATTGACAAAGTTCCTTTAGCTTATTGTATTTAAGAATGTTGCTGAAACAACCTCTACATTCAAACACTTACCGAAAAGACCCCATTCTGTTGCCTTGTCGATGCTCTCCCCACATTTCGATCTTGTCTGGTAGGTTTCCAGAAATGGTTAATTCGCTCTAAGAACACCAAGACAGCACAACCTGTTGAACAAATAACATGACAATAAGCCACAAGGGAAAGAACACACATCACATAAAAAAAAACCTGCTGGTTAGGAGGGGGGTGTGGAACATCTGATCAGGATCCACAAATATACAAGACCACACCGAGGCATGAATGAATGTAATTGTTGCGTTTCTCCGTGTTCAAATTTGCAAGCGTCAAACGACTTATGAAATCAAACTGTCAATACGGGTGGGCAAACAATTTGATATCTGCTTTGATTAACATAAAGCTTTCCAACATACTGTGCTGTCTGACACTATTCGGAGTGCAGCTAGAAATGTGAGAACGCCACAATCTATAAACAACAAGGACCGTTGCTGAACAACAGTTTGCAATTAATGTTTAATCCAAACTATTTTTGCCAAAAGCTCTTTGCTGTTCAAGGAAACGATCACTAATACTGGTCTACTATGGTTACTCTGCCCTCAAAAGTCTGCAGATAACAGAGTAGGCTTTGCCAATAAACCGTTACAGGTACTGCTCTCCAAAGCTGCCCTCGTCAAGCTGAGCGCTGCAAATAACACTTGCCTCAACAGAGATCTAAAATTTCATCTGCTACCTCCCACCAGAGGAGAAGGTGAGGATTTCCTGGCGATTGCCAAAGCCGGAAATCGAAATGGGAAGTTCTTCCGTCTTTCCCCCCCTACCTCCCACCAAAAAAAAAAGGGTTGCAGCAGAGCACAGAGCAAAATGAGGTAGCTCCTGCCCTGGCTAATCCAGGTGCAGTGGTTCAGGAGGGCTGCTGTGCCACCAAACCAAGGTTAGAAGACCTGAGGCTCACAGGCTTCTAAAAAGCAGCTCAAAACCAGGATTAAGCTAACAGCAGCGGTCAGGTGGAACAGCAGATAGTATGGACAGTCACCACCAGGCCTGGCTAGAGCAGCTAAACTCAAAGAAAAGCACACGAGATCCTGTCTCTTCTCACTTCCAAAGATCAGCGCTGCCGCAGGAGTGGCAGGTTGAAAGAGCAGGTTATGACAGAGGATACATCAGGGAACGATTCCAGATGCCGCTCCTGGCAGCCACCTGTGCCAAGGAGCTAAAGGGAGATGCCTTTAGCTGTCAAGAGGGAGAACCCACTCCTGCTGAGGTCCATCACCAGCTCAGGTGGGAGTCGGGGACGGCAGGGCCAGGCAGGCTCAGTACGCCAGGAGGTGATGGCTCACAAAGGCAACCTTTACCACCATAGAGCCATTTCTACAGAAACAGGTTCCTTCAGCTGGCCACTCAAGCCCCAGAGCACTGGTCTGCTCCCATTTTACACGGCTCTCGATGCAGCAAGCACCTCCAGAGTCCCAAGGATTTCTTCCAGAAGCACTATCTTTCTTCCCCCCCCCCCCCCCCCTTTCTTTCTTGGAGGTGAATCTAAGAGAACTGACACTGCACCCTCCACGGAGAGGACAGAAGAACAGAGATGGTTATGGCAGTCATCATTATGGGTGGCTGTCATCAGCTAGTCCTTTTATCTCTGATCTTTTGCAGCCTGCAGACATCTGCAGACCTGGTGTTTCTTGTTCTTCCCTCTTGGATTTCCTCCCCCACTCCAGTTCTCATTAAGTCAACAAGCTTATCGATGCTTAAAAAAAAAAAATGAACCCTTGCCAGCTGGGAAATGTTTGGACATAATATTTGATAATATTCAAATTATCAGATGGGTTTAAAAAAAAAAAAAAATCCGACTGGTGTCAGGCCTGGCATAGATGAGCTGAGCCATGCAGCAACATACATGAGCATGAGGTCACGGTTCAATATATTGCACAGGCAGCAACACCGGCTCCGACAGTCCCCTGTTCAGCCTGACACAATTTGCTCCCTCCACTCTGCCTTTGGCAACGCGCAACGTGTGAGTTGTGCCAGCTTCTGCTTTTCCGGGTCTGCACCACGGATGTCCCTCCCAAAAGAGTTATATTTAACCCAGGGCATTTCAGCAACACTGTTTACTACACACGCCCCGCAAAACAAGGCGACAGCAAACTGCAGGAGAGGACAGGAACTTTTTTGACTGGCTTCCACCTGTGCCAGTATCTCTCCCGGCTCCAAAAGACACATGCTGTGATGAGACGCCATCAGAATTCGCCCTTCTGCCGCAGGCAGGTAAATGCCAGCTCAGCTCCCACCTCCCTGCTCGCAGGCAGATGCTGGGAGACGGGTCAGCGTGAGTAAGGCTGTTTGCCAAAGACACACGAACAGAGCCCGGGCCAGCAGCAAAGCCCGGCAAAAATCCACCCTGGAGTGCTAGGAGCTGTGCACCGATGAGTTTTGCCATAGTTCAGTCACAACCACGCAGCTGAAGGAGATGGCAACAAAGGACGTTTCAGAGCGACACGGTGATGCAGCCGCAGAATGCACAACGTGGTCCAGTTACTCACAGAGCCCGGATTTAGAGTTCTTTTAAGACAATAATTTGCTGTTACATTTACACTGAACATTCAGGAGGGCCGATATGCATCCTGAAAGTATGGCATTTTATTTCCCTTCTCCTCTCCCTGCTGGCTCTACTTCCTGGTGGCAAAGCCTCAGCTCCAGAGAAGACACAGCAGGTGAGCCTCAAAGGGGGGGAAGCTCTTCTGTGGTCTTAGTTCCTCCAGCCTGGTGGTCCTCCAGCCCTCCCAGCAGACGGGACTGACTGATGGAGCTCCAGATGCTCCCTGGCAATTACACCCAAGGAATTCCTCAGGAGCAAGCCGCCACCCTTCCCAGCGCACCCCCAGACAGCCCAGCGCCTGGCACTGCCGCTCAGGGGACATTCCCGATCCTGCTTTCCAAAATGCACATGCCAAGCCTGGAGGCAGACTCATTTGGATTTCTTAGTTCAATTCACATCATACTATGGTAAAATAACGGCATTGTACATCAGAAGCATGCAACGGAGCCAGATTAAGAAGCTGGCCTTAAGGAATAATTAAAGATTTCTGGCAAGGGGGCAGGGTGAGGAATACCAGCAGAGCCCTTGAGCATCTCCTCACTGACTTACACACAACTTTGCACCTTGTTTTCCAGATCTGGGGGGAGAGAGGAGAAATAGGTGATGGATCAGGCAAAATGAAGTTTCAAAGAGATGTTATTTTCAGAAAAATACTCCAATAGTCACAACTTCACTCCAAACAGATTTTGCCAAGGCTGCGAGACTTGGTATTTATAGACCATGAGGAAATTAAACATGCAACTACACACAAGACTACGCTCAAAGAACAGAGGAAGTAATTTGCTGCAGAACGACTTTCTGCATCCAGTAAAGTTTTTGTAAGGCTAAAAAGAAAAGAAAACACCTCTGTGAGATTAAAGTATTACAAGAGGTACAAAAGAAAATGTTTCCCCAAGCTACAGAAGCTGCAAGTAGCCAAAAAAGCCTGTTATTTCCAACGTTGAAGTTGAAGATGTTTAATCCAGAAGTGAACAAGTATCAAAACTATATCACTGAAGTTTGAAAGCAAAGGGAGGGAGAACCATTTTGGCTCTTCCGGGTGTCAGGCTGGAGGTTTTCACTTCAAAAAAGGGATGTGTGTGCTTTTCAGCTGCATGATGCTTTTAAAAACGTGTATTGGAAACAATTAGGTGAATTTCTAAACTGGCCCCTCATTACTATCCTTACCATTCCTCTCCCAAAGGACTTCACAAGTACATTCCCAACTAAGGAGTGCTGGGAGAGACTTTCACATCACCAATGCCCTGCTGGGATAGGAAAGTGGATTCACCTCCAGCAGCATTTCCAAAGTTAATACCACACACCAGCAACAACATCAAACTCCTGTAGTAGCAATTGTTTTTAAAAAAACAAACATGAGAACCACCGTTATTACTCCTGGTAGTTCATGACCACTGCGTTACCCGGCCTTCACCAGCCTCCAGTACATGCCGGGCCACATCCTGCCTCCACCAAAGCCTTTCTTTACAGCCCAAAACCCCATTCCGCCCATCGCTGGGGGTTACTATCAGCTAAAATACTCCCAGCAACAGCCCCATCACTTTTCTCTGCATTCCAGCACAAATTCAATCCACTTTTTGTCCAGCCCTTTTAAAAACAAAAGTGTCCCGAGACACTTTTCCACAGAAACACATACAACATGGTGTGAAAGAAGCCCTAATTTTGACCACAGCCGGCCACAGAGCCAGGGCCTGCTTATTCGGAGTAGGGACCAGCTTCCTGGGAGCCCCCCCAGCCTCGGGCTATCCCCCTGCCACGGGTGACCCCAAAATACACACATCCCCCCCTCTATCCTGGCAGGCCCTACAGAAGGAACCCCCGGCTCCTCTACCCCAGGAGGCCCATAAGAATGTCCCGCCCCCCGCACATTCCTCTATCCCGGACAGCCTCACGGGAACACACCTCCCCATCCCGAGAAACCCCAAGGAGACCCTCATCCCGCTCCCCTCTCACGACACTAGGGAGACCCGCCCCTATTTACCCCAGGGGCACGGCAAAAAACCACCCCCTCACCGCTTCCCTCTCCCGCGCGGCCCTACAGGAGAACTCTGCCCTATCCCCGTTCCCCGGGAGCCCTCCCCGCTCCGCTTCCGTACCCCGGGAGCCCCCCGGGAGCCACCCCCACGGCCCCACCCCAGACCCCACACTCCTCAGGGAATCCCGCCAGGTTCCACCACACCAAGCGCTCCCCCACCCGCACCGGACACCCCCGCGGTTGCAGCCCGGCCGGCGGAGCGGGGCCGCCCCTCACCTCCGCCTCCGCCGCTCTCCCGCCGCGCCAGGCCCAGCGCCACCACGGCGAGAAACCGGAACTTCCGGTCCCCCTCCGTCCCCGCCGCGGGTCACTCTGGGAAGCGGAGTCTCGCCAAGCCGCCTGCTACACTACCGCTCCCGCCATACCCCGCGCCGCAGGACTATATTTCCCAGAGTGCTTCGCGCCCCGGCGCGAAGCATACCGGGAGTTGTAGTCGCGATGCCGTGGAGCGACAGCGAGCGGGAGCGGGGGTTAACTACAGCCCCCATGGTTCCGCGGGGCCGGCCGGGCCCGGCCCAGTCAGGCCGCGGGGGGCGGTTCCCGCCGGGGCGGGGTGCCGCGATGCCGGGGTCGCCGCGGCGGGCAGGGGCAGGGTCAGGGCCAGGGCGGGAGGCGGCTGCCCGCCGCCGGCCTCGTCCCTCCCGCCCCGCCTAGGCCCTGCCGGGGGCTGCCGGGACCCCCCCCCGCCTCCTCGCCGCCGTTCGCCCGGGCCCTCCGGCGCCGACGAGAGGAGCCGCGAAGGTCGGTCCCTACGCCTTTTCCTTCGGGGCTGAGGTGGGGTCCCGGGCCTGGCGCTTCCCTGGGGCACGTCGGTGCTCCGGGAGCTGTGACAGCCCCCTCCTCGGGCTGGGGAGGGACAGGGCCGGGGGTGCCCCCCACGGGGGTCCCGGGGAGACCCTCACCCCTGGGGAGGGGCAGCAGGCTGGCAGCGATGCAGCCAGGGGGGCAAGGGCCAGGCCCTAATCCGCAGCCCGGCACCCTCCAGGGCCGGGGGGTGTCACAGGCTTTTGGGGTCGGGGTCTGAACCACTCCCCCCCAGGTGTGGTGCTACCTGCTGGGTCTGGGTGGCCGGTGGACAGGAGGTGTCACCGAGCAAAGCCGGGGCTCCGTGGCCTCTCCACCAGCTGGTTTCGGAGGCTGGAGAGGGTCTGGCACCGAAGCGGCATGGGGTCACCCTGCCTTCCCGCTGTCGGTTTCGCTTCTGTGCGTGTGAGTTCACTTTTGGGCCCGTTTCCCCAGGGAGCTGGAGGCAGGGGCGGGCTCTGTCCTGGAGGGCTGGCTGACCCACAGGGCAGGGGCTCGAGTGAGCACCCCGCTCACAGTGGATTACGCCATCTGAGCGACCCTGGCCTCAGGAGGAGTGTCACCAGCCTGGTCTCATCTCAGCCGCCTAATCCGGGCCAAGGAGGGCCATAAAACCCGCCCTTTGCAAACATGAGGCCTCTGGGATCATCGGTGTGTGGGGACCAGCCCCAGCCCCAGCCCCATCCGGGGCTGGCTCCCTTCACCCTTGCCGCCGGGATACGGCGGATGGAGGCTGAGCAGCTTTCCCAGCACTCGGGGGAAATCGGGGCCAAGCCTGGATGAAAGGTGCCGGGGCCCAGGGGGCTGAAAGGAGCTGGGGCCACAGGCGGGAGGAAATCCTGCAGGATTAGAGCAGCTTTCCTGATGTCTCACCAGGGCTCAGTGCTGCCTGCTGAGCCAGCAGGATTGGGCCAAGGATGCTGGCACGGCCCGGCTCAAAAGCAGAGTGTTTTGGGACCGGTTTTGTGGGTGAGGGAACAGAAGGGCGACGCTGTGGGTCACACGCAGGTCCTGCCCCGAGGAATGGCTGCGGATGTCCACAAGAAGAAAGGCTGGGAAGTGCCCAACGGGTCCCTGGCGCCGGGAGATGGGCAGCACGCGGAGCGGTCTGAGAGCCCCACGCCGGGGCTGGCACAGGGGACGGAGCCAGGTATGGGGCAGAGCTCGCCATGGGGGTAAGCCAGGGGAAAAAGAAAGCAGCTCCTTGTTATGGGAGCTGGGCCTGCCACAGCCCCACAGGTGGCGGGAGACAGGCCCATTGGTGACTCCCCACCAGCAGGACCCTCACTCATGGGTGCCACAGGATGGGGACAGGAGGGCATGTCCCTCCCTGCAACCCCAGTCCCTTTTGCACCCTCCATCCGCCCGCTGTCTCAACATGGGGGACAGGTGGACAGACACTGCATGGCCTGTTGTTCCCAGGGGCGGGCCAGGAGGGAGCCATGTTCGTGCACACCCGCTCCTATGAGGACTTGACGAGTCCCGAGGACGGGGCGGCCACGACGCGGAGCCCGGAGGAGAGGCGGGGGGAACCGGCCGAGCCCACCAGTATGGAGCAGATCAGCAAGGACTTCAGTGAGCTGAGCACGCAGCTCACGGGCATGGCCCTCGACCTGGAGGAGGAGATGAGGCAGAGCAAGGAGGGGAAGCTGGAGCTGTCCCCGCAGACCACCTGCCGTGACTCGGTGCTGTCGGGCAAGGAGGAGGAGGACGTGACCATGGATGCCTGGCGCATGCACCGGAAGCACGTCTTCGTGCTGAGCGAGGCGGGCAAGCCTGTGTATTCCCGCTACGGCTCTGAGGAGGCCCTCTCCAGCACCATGGGTGTCATGATGGCCCTGGTGTCCTTCCTGGAGGCCGAGAAAAACGCCATCCGGTCCATCCACGCAGGTACCGCCCCGGGGGGGGAGTGAGACAGGGTGAGTCTCCTCAGTGAGTCAATGAGTGACACCTGCCTGGCCTTGCTCCTGATACCGTGGGCCACCTTAGCTGTCCTCAGGGGCAGATTGGTTGCTGGGGGGGAGGCTGCAGTCTGGCTCTCTCTCGCAGCCCGGGGGTGCCAGGCTTACAGGTCTGTCCCTGGCCCTCCCGGGGACTCCTTCCCAAACAGATGGCTACAAGGTGGTCTTCGTGCGGAGGAGCCCGCTGGTGCTGGTGGCAGTGGCGCGGACCCGACAGTCAGAGCAGGAGATCGCCCATGAGCTGCTCTACATCTACTACCAGATCCTGAGCCTGCTTACCTGGACCCAGCTCAACCACATCTTCCAGCAGAAGCAGAACTATGACCTGCGCAGGCTCCTAGCTGGCTCCGAGCGCATCACTGACAACCTGCTGGACCTCATGGCCCACGATCCCAGCTTCCTCATGGGTGCCGTGCGCTGCCTGCCCCTGGCTGCCAGCGTTCGGGATGCTGTCAGCTCCAGCCTCCAGCAGGCCAAGGCCAAGAGCCTGGTCTTCTCCATCCTCCTGTCAGGGAACCAGCTGGTGTCTCTTGTGAGGAAGAAGGATCAGTTCCTCCACCCCATTGACCTCCATCTGCTCTTCAACCTCATCAGCTCTTCTTCCTCCTTCCGGGAGGGTGAAGCCTGGACTCCCATTTGCCTCCCCAAGTTCAACTCTAGTGGCTTCTTCCACGCCCACATCTCCTATCTGGAGCAGGAGATGGACCTGTGCCTCCTGCTGGTCTCCACCGACCGCGAGGACTTCTTCACTGTCTCCGACTGTAAGCGGCGCTTCCAGGAGCGCCTGCGGCGGCGGGGGGTATACCACGCTCTGCAGGAGGCCCTGCGCACCCCCTTCTACAGCGTTGCCCAGGTGGGCATCCCTGACCTCCGGCACTTCATCTACAAGTCCAAGAGCTCTGGGCTCTTCACCAGGTGAGGCCCCCAGGAAACCATCAGGCCAAGGCCATGGGGTGGGGCATTGGGCAACCCTTCTCCATAAATCCCCTTCTCCAGGGGGCTAATGGGGTGCTGTGTTCCTGCAGCCCCGAAATTGAGGCACCCTATGTGCGAGAGGAGGAGAAGGAAAGGCTCTTGGGGCTCTACCAGTACCTCCACAGCCGGGCCCACAACTCTTCGCGTCCCCTGAAGAACATCTACTTCACGGGCCCCCGTGAGAACCTCCTGGCTTGGGTAAGGGCTGTCTGTGGGGTTCAGGTGGCCCTGTCTTCTCTGGTCACACGTGGCGGAGTGAGGGGGTGGTGGCAGAACACAGCACCAACTCTGTGGTCCCCAGGGTGGCCCCTGGCCCATGCATGGTCCTTCTGGGGGTCAGTCTTGCTGCCGTGTACCCCTGTGCTAGGGATAGCAGCAGAGGCCAGCGAGGTCTGGCACCGAGGGCTGTGCCACATGCTGTCGTGAGCTCCCCAGTGCCGTGGAGAAAACCCACTCTGGGCACAAACCCTGGGGTTCGGTCTCCCCACTTCTGAGCAAACCAGGTGCCACCCATTTGGAGTACCCTGCTGGCACCCCATGTTCCTGCACTGGAGCCCCTGTGCTGGTGCCCATTCCCATGGGGGGTAGGATGCAGGGCCAGCCCCAAGTGGGGTGCAGGCGTGTGCCCAGCCTGTACCCGTTTTTTTCACCCAGGTAACCAACGCCTTCGAGCTCTACGTATGCTACAGTCCCCTGGGGACCAAGGCTGGTGCCATCAGTGCTGTCAACAAGCTCATGAAGTGGATCCGCAAGGAGGAAGACCGACTATTCATCCTCACGCCCCAGACGTACTGACAGGCATCTCCCAGGGCATGGTGCCAGCTGGGGGGAACCCCGCTGTGCTGGGGAGCCCGTCCCCCGGGGAAGCCTGGGCCGTGAGTCCAGGGGAGAGGGCTTGGTGGGACCCCAGAGCACGGGGAAACCCACCCACAGGACTGTCCAAGCTGGGGGTTAGAGTTGGGGTGCACAGCTGTCTGGGGAAGGGGTGAGCTGGACTTTCTCTCATCTGCAGGCAGTGCCCCCCAGTTTGGGGGTGAGGGAGGGGGCTGCCATTCCTCTGTGGCTGCCGGGTTGTGGGAGTCCTGGAGTGGGGCTGCCTGTACCCCAGGTTGCTGGAGAGGAGCTGAGCCCCTGGGCCCTGCTGCCTGTGCCTGGCATACTCCTTTCTCTGCCATCCCGTGGCTGTGCCAGGGATGGAGGTCCTGGGGGGAGGTGTGGCAGTGCTCAGGGGACCCCTATGCTGCTGTGCCCGCAGCTGGCGGGTGACACCACCAAGGTGGGGGACAGGGCTGGCCCGGGACATGCGCTGCTCATCTCTCTGCCCTGGAGGAGCAGTGCCCCAGTAGGTTTGCCCCCTGTTTGGCATCTGTGTGGGCCTGGACCCTTCCTGCCCGTGTGCCCATGGGGACACAGAGCAGCCCCAGAGAGACTCAAGGTGCCTATTGGGGTGCTTGTGGGCTCGCGTGCTGGCTCCTGGGCAGTGGACCCTAAGGGAGTGGCTCAAGTGCAGCCCCCTGGAGACCCCTTTGACATGGGGCTCTGGTGCCCCCCAGCCCAAGGAGGGTCTTCCCTTTGGCACGGGGGCTCCTGCCCCCCAAAACCAGCCCCTCAAGCCAGCTATGCTGACCTTGCTGCACACGGGCCACCTCCTCCCTGACTGTCCCCAGGCACTGGTGTGGGGCTGAGCGCCCGTGAATGCTGGGGCACTGCCCGACCCCACGTTTTGGGGCTGTCTGCCAAGCACTGGGACCGGTGTCCAAGGAGGGACAAAGCCACCAGGGTGGCACCAAGACACCAAGGGAGCTGGGAAGGACCCGGCAGGGCTAGCACAGGGATTCTGCTCCCATATTTATGCTCCTGCCAGAGTGTAATCGCTTGTCTTTGCTCATAAACATTATTTGGACCCTACATAAAGTCTTCTCACATTTATGGGTGTCTACTGGGGGGGGGGGGGCAAATGGCCAAGCTGGGGGGGAAGTCTGGTCCAAGTTTGGGTATGAGGAAGCCGCTGGGGAGCAGTGTGAGGCAGTTGGGGCTGTGCTGGCTGGAGGCCGGAGGGTGGGAGCAGAGAAAACCCCAGGGCTGAGCTGGCTGGGGCCAGCTCATGTCGAAACCGGGAGCGGGAGAGGCGCAGCCGGAGGAAGGAGCTGTTGGGTAAGGCACGGGGCCAGCGTAACCGCTGGGCCTTGCACAACCTTGCCGGGGAGGGCTGAGGCTGGCCAGGTGGCCAGGGCAGGGGAGCCCGTTTTCGGCGTGTTCAGCCCCTCCTTGGACCAAAGTCCTCCCGGCAGCACGAGGCAGCGCCCTGCTCGGATGGAGGAAAAGTCGCTGTGCACAGCTGGGACCCACAGCCCCACCGCCTGAAGGCAACAAGGCACTCGGAGGGGCAAATCCGTGGGGTGCATCGGGATAAAAAGCATCTTCCTTCCTCCCTGGGAGCAGTAGCAAGTCCTGGCAGCGCTGGCACCTCCTGCCACCACAGGCAGCCCTTGATGGGGCGGGGGGGGGATAAAGGGACATGAGGCAAAGAATGGGCACAACCGAAATAACCCCCATGGCTCTGATGGCAAATCTGTGGCTACCCCCGCCCTTCTCTTGTCCCCCGGTTGGGAACCCCCTGCTGAGCTTGCTGCACCCCCTAGAAGGTTGCTCCACCAGCCTGGAAGTGAGTCGCCAACATGGGCAGCTTCGGGAAAGCGGCAACTTCATGTGTCAGGGTGTCGACAGCCCCTGTCACCGGTGCCAGCGGGGCCACAGGCTGTGGCAGAGGGGCCAATGGGTGCCGGTGGCCCCCACCCCGCATGCATCCCAGGATGCTGGCAGCTGCCTCCCAGCCATGGGGACCCTCTGACAGCCACCTGCTCGGCACTGGGCTGTGACGGGCACCCAAAGCACCGTGCCAGCCCTACACCCCGTGTCCTCATCAGGGGCCCCAGCTCTCACCCGCGTCCCGCCGGGCACCGTGCCCACCCAAGCTTGTCCCCCCGGGGTGCCCTGCATCCCTCTGGGAACCGTGTGTCCCCCGGGCTCCTTCTTCCCCTGAGCACCCCCGGGTTGCCTGTGCCGGCGCCGGCCCTCGGGGAGCCCCAAGCGGCCCGGGGGCAGGGCCCGTCCGCTCCGCCCCGTCCCGCCCCGTCCTGCCCCGTCCCGTCCCGTCTCGCCTGCTCCGGCTCGGTCCCGCTCCGCTCCGCTCCGCCCCGGCACGGCACGGCACGGCACGGCACGGCAGCGCCCAGGTGAGGGCTCGGCACCGGACGGGACGGGACGGGCGGGGGCAGCCGGACCCGACGGAGACCCCGGTTGGGGACGGCTCCCGGATCCGGTGAGCTGTAGTGGGGCGGGGGGGGGGAGGCGCCGCCGGGGGTATGTCGGGGTCCTCGTCGCTGGGGGCTGGCAGGGGACTTGGCCCAGTCCCGCGGACATCCCCTGTCCCCGTTGCTGTCCCGGGGGATCTCCGGCCCAGCCCCAGGGGGGCCCTCGGGGTCCTTGCCCCCGGGGGGCTGGCAGGGTCCCCATTCCTGTCCCCAGGCGGGGTTTCGGTGGGTTCATGCAGGGCAGGGATGCCCCCAGGGACAGGTGACGGTGTCTGGAAGGTGGCAGCAGGCAGGATTTGTCCCCCCTGCCGCAGGCAGCTTGGCTTCACCTCCCGCATTCTGTGTTTGGGAAAAGGTTTGGTGTGGCTGATCCTCTCCTGGCAGCGTCCATTGCTGTCTGGCCCCGGGTGACCCTGGCACCCCCTGCCCCACACCTGGATGTGGCAGTGTCCCAGGGTCCTCGCCAAACCGAAGCTGGTAAAACCCTTTCTTCTTTCCCTTGCCAGATGCGATGGTGACCTGTCCTCCACGCATCCTGACCCAACTTGGTGCTGAGCACCGTCGATAACCCCATGCTGGTGGCACCGCACAGCATGGGGCCATCGTGCTGCGTGTGCCTCTTGCTGATGCTCTCCTTGGCCCCACTGGGTGCTGGCGCCTGGCAGTGCCCCCGCATCCCTTACAGCTCCACCAGGAACTTCTCTGTCCCCTACGTGCTGCCCAGCCTCGATGCCGTCAGCCCTGTGCAGAACGTGGCCGTCTTCACCAACTTCTCCGCCAGACCGGTTGCCATCTTCGTGGCTGTTCGCAACCGCATCCTGGTGGCCAGCCCCGAGCTGCGCATCCTCTCTGTCCTCATCACCGGCCCGGTGGGCAGTGCCGAGTGCGAGATCTGCCGCCTGTGCCCAGCCACCACGGAAGGCCCCGAGGACGTGGACAATGTCCTGCTGCTGCTGGACCCGCTGGAGCCGTGGCTGTACAGCTGCGGCACGGCGCGGCACGGGCTGTGCTACCAGCACCAGCTGGAGATGCGGGACGGCAAGGTGGCCATCACAACCACGCACTGCCTGTACTCGGCCAGGGCCAACAACTCTACGTTCTGCCCCGACTGCGTGGCCAGCCCCCTGGGGACCACTGGCACCGTGGTGGCCACCTCCTACGCCTCTTCCTTCTACCTCGGCTCCACCGTCAACAGCAGCGTGGCGGCACAGTACAGCCCGCAGTCGGTGTCTGTCCGCAGGCTGAAGGGCACCTTGGATGGCTTTTCAAATGACTTCCAGTGGCTGACGGTGCTGCCGCAATACCGGGACAACTACACCATCCACTACGTGCACTCCTTTGCCGATAGGGACCATGTCTACCTCCTGACGGTGCAGCCAGAGCGGCCGGGCTCGGCAACGTACCACACGCGCCTGGCGCGGCTCAGCACCCAGGAGCGCGACCTCCGCCGCTACCGTGAGCTCATCCTCGACTGCCGCTTCGAGTCCAAGCGGCGGCGGCGGCGACGCAGCGTCGAAGGGGACACCGAGCGCGACGTCACCTACAACGTGCTGCAGGCTGCCCACGCCGCCCACCCCGGCACCCGCCTGGCCCGCGAACTCGGCATCAACAACACCGACACAGTGCTCTTCGGCGCCTTCGCCGAGAGCTGGCCCGAGAGCCAGGTGCCGCGGGAGGACTCGGCCGTCTGCGCCTTCCCCCTCCGCCTCCTCAACCAGGCCATGGAGGAGGGCATGGAGAAGTGCTGCGGCACCGGCCACCAGCCCCTGCTGCGGGGGCTCAGCTTCTTCCAGCCCTTGGAGTACTGCCTGCACAACGTGAGTCCTCTGCCCCGTGTCCATCCCTGGGGGGTCTGGGGGTCAGCTGGGACATGGGGAGGTGGCTCTGGGATGCTGGGAAGCACCGGTAAAGTGGGGTGGACCAGGGGGTGGGTTGGGCAGGGGAGAGTGGCATCACCCAGGTGTGAGTCAGCCCCACCAGCCACCCAGCAAGGAGGTAGGGTGCGGGCAGGGATCCAGCCATGCTCCACACCCCGGGCACCCCATGCTGTGTGCCGCAGACACGTGTCCTGGCACACGGACACACCTCCACTTGCCAGGCACCGTGCCAAAAGTCCCGCTCCTCGGTGTGGCTGCCCCAGCTCCAGCCCCTGCGGTGACTGTCCCCACCACCGGGTTGTTGATGGCCACCCTCTCCAGCTTGTTTATGTGTGCGGGAGACAGGGAAGCTGCGGAGCCTCATTGCTCCTGCCTTGCCCCCCCTGGCCCCGAGGCCGCCGCCTTCTCTGGGCAAATAAACCGCGGGCGGAAGCGCAATTAGTCACCGGAGTTTCTCGTCTGCCGCAGCAGCCATGGGGCAGGAACACCGTGTCCCAGGGACAAGCCCCAGCATGGCCAGGGTTGGGGATGGGTGGGTGCACCGGCAGGGCCCCCTCTGCAGGCAGGGTCCTGACAAGCACCCGTGACACGAGTTTTGGTGTTCTCAGCCAGGCGTGGAGCAAGGTGCAGCCAAATGCCCCCGTCTTCCCACACGCGGAGCAGACAGCTCACTGCCGCTGACTCACGCTGCTGGCAGGGCAAGCTGGGAGGGGACCCCCGGCCCTGAGCATTGGTGTGAGGCCAGTGTGGACCCCCTGGTGTCTGGTGCCCGCCTTCATCCCCAGCCCCCCACTGAGCTCCAGGGACGGGGAGGGCTGGCTTTGGGGTGACAGCTCCGCAGTGCCGGCACCGATAACCACATCCAGATGGGGTGGGAGGGGAGGGCAGGATCTGACGCTGCGCAGGGACTGCGGAAGGAGCCACGGATGTGTTTTTTCCCCAAAAGTTTTCCCATCCCGGAGAGGAGTCTGGGCAATCAGGTGCTCTCCAAAATATCTCAGAGCTGGAGCTGGTGCCCACCCATGAGGGGTCACGGTGTTGGGGCTGGCTTTGAGGCACCCAACCCCGCATTTGTCCGCAGGTGAACCTCTCAGCACCAGTGGTCAACACCAGCTGCTGGAACAAGCCCACCCTGGTCCCCGCCACCTCCTATAAGGTGGACCTGTTCAATGGGCACCTCACCGGTGTCCTCCTCACCTCCATCTTCGTCACCACCCCGGGGGATGTCACCGTGGCCCACCTAGGCACAGCAGAGGGACGCATATTCCAGGTGGGATGAGGTGTCCCAGCAGGGTGGGGGGGGTCCCAGCAGGGTGGGGAGTGTGCTCAGCCACCCACTCTGCCCCACTGCAGATGGTGCTCCAGCGCTCCAGCTCCTACCTCCTCACCTTGGCCAACTTCTCCCTGGGGGAGCCAGGGCCGGTGCGGGGTGCCATGGGGCTACAGAACCACTCACTGTTCTTCGCTGCCGGCACCAAGGTGAGTGGAAGGGTCCGGGGGGCACAGGGGTGGGTGCTGAGCCCCACATGCCCCACTCACCTCCGCTCTCCATCCCCAGGTGTGGCGCCTGAACATCACCGGCCCTGGCTGCCGCCACTTCTCCACATGCCAGCGCTGCCTGCGGGCCGAGCGCTTCATGGGCTGCGGCTGGTGCGGGGACGGATGCACACGCCGCCATGAGTGTACCGGCCTCTGGGTCCAGGACAGCTGCCCACCCGTCCTCACCGACGTAGGTCTGCGCCGGTGTCACCCCCACCACCCCTCGGGCACTTGGATGGGGAGGGAGGTGGCAAATGGGGTGGCACGTGGTGGGACCTTTCCTCCATCCCGAGACCCTTTCTCTGGGATGAGTGTTGCACCCCTTGGGGAAGGGGCTTTCCAAACCCACAGCTGTCACTGGACTTTTGGAGCTGGACGTGATGCAGGTGCCTCTCCCACAGTTCCACCCCCGGAGCGCCCCGCTGCGGGGCCGGACACGGGTGACACTCTGCGGCATGACCTTCCGCTCCCATCTGGACCTTGACCCCCGCCGCAGCCCCCCCAGTGCCTACCGGGTGACAGTGGGACAGCGAGGCTGTGCTGTGCTGCTGGAGGAGAGCAGGAGCCTCAGGTGCCTGGGGGTGCTGGGGGGGTGATGGCAGCAGAGGGGGGTCTGGGGCGGCCCCCCAGCCCAGGGCTGACCTCCTATCACCACCCCACAGACCCCTGCCCGCTTCCCGCCGCAAGGACTTTGTGGATGTGTTGGTGTGTGAGCTGGAGCCGGGAGGACCGACAGTGGTGGGGGGCCCAGCTGATGTGGTGCTCACTGTGGAGGAACCTGCTGGACCTTCTGGCTTCCGCGTCCACGGTTCGACCACCCTCGGTGGCTTCACCTTTGTGGTATGGCCCCATGCTGGTGGTCACCCCTGGCTGGGTTTTGAGGGGGGTTGGCTCACCCACCCACCTACCTAACACTGTGTCTGCCCAGGAACCCCGCATCAGCGCCCTGCACCCCCCCTTTGGCCCCCGGGGGGGTGGCACCCACCTCTTGCTCCATGGTACCCACCTCTCAGCAGGGAGCAGCTGGCGGGTCATGGTCAATGGCTCCGAGTGCCCCCTGGCCGGGCAGCCCAGGTATGTCCCCGCCCTCCCCTCACCGGGCACAGCAGAGTCCCTGGCACAGGGACAGGCATGGGACTCCCCCTGCGGTCCCACTGTCTCCTCCATCCATGGCCTCTGTGTCCCCAGGCAGGGCGATAGAGTGATTCAGTGCACGGCTCCCGCCGCCGGTGGCCTGGGTGCAGCCTGGGTGGCCCTCTGGATCGACGGGGAGGAGTTCCCGGCCCCCCTGCCCTTCCAGTACCGCCCCGACCCCTTCGTTTCAGCCATTGCCCCCAGCTGCAGCTATGAGTGAGTGCGTGGGCTCCCTTCCCCTGGGGGGGTTCAGCCCCAGACTCCCCCGTCCCCCTGGCTGGGCTGGATGAGGTGCTGGGGACCGCGTGCACTGCAGGGACCATGTTAATTCTGGGGGCCACCTGCACCCTGGGGACTGCATGGACCCCAGGGACCATGTGCACCTTGGGGACTGTGTGCACCCCAGGGACCATGTTAACCTTGGGGACCACATGGACCCTGGGGACCACGTGCACCCCAGGGACCATGTTAGTCCTGGGGGCCATCTGCACCCTGGGGACTGCATGCTCCCTAGGGACCATGTGCACCACAGGGACCATATTCACTTTGTGGACCACATGCACCCTGGGGACCATGTGCACTCTGGGGACCACAGGTACCCCAGGACCATGTGCATCTTGGGGACTGTGTGCACCCTAGGGACCATGTTAACCTTGGGGGCCACATGCACCCTGGGGACCACGTGCAACCCAGAGACCATCTTAAACCCTGGGGGACACGTGCACCCCAGGGACCATGTGCACCCTGGGGCTCTGACCCCTGCCCATTGCAGGGGCTCGATGGTCACCATCATCGGCACCCACCTGGACTCGGTGTATCGCGCCAAGATCCGCTTCGAAGCCAGTGCCGTGAGGACTGAAGCCACGGTAAGCACCGGGGCAGGAGGCTGTCACCCCCCGGCCCTGTCCTGCCATCCCTGTCCCCAGGCACCGTGCTGCACCGGCACCCAGCACCCACCCCCCCCTTGCAGGAGTGTGAGAGCCCATGGGTGCCGGAGCGGCTGCTGTGCCGCAGCCCAGCCTTCCCCTTCGAGAGCAAGGTGGAGACGGTGCCGGGGAACCTGAGCGTGCTGCTGGATGGCACCGCCGGCCGCTGGCTCTTCCGCCTCCGCTACTACTCCCGGCCCAAGGTCTTCCCCTTCGAGAAGGAGGGTGGCCTCCTCCACCTCAAGCCTGGCGAGGACGAGATCGAGGTGCACGTACGTGGGGTAGCGGGGTGAGCCAGGGTGGTGGGGATCCCACCGCTGGAACCCCCGCGCTCAGGGTGCTGTGTCTGGGGGCAGCAATTAGGACTGGATGCCGTGGCCGCCTGCATGAACATCACCATGACGGTGGGGAGCCAGGACTGCTACCCCAACGTGCTGAAGAACGAGGTGACATGCCGCCTGCCCCGCGAGCTGCACCTGCCCCCAGATGGGGCTCCCGTGGAGGTAAGCACCCCCCGAGTGGGTGACCCACACCCTAGTGTCCCCCACCTCATCCCCACTGAGCCCCTGCTCCCCCAGATCTGCGTGAACGGCGCCTGCGAGGCGCTGGGCTGGGTGCTGCCTGCTGCCACCTCGTTGGACCTGGCCGCCAGCCTGGCCCTGGGCACCAGCATCACCTTCCTGGTCTGCTGCATCCTGGCTGCCGTGCTGCTCCGCTGGCGATGGAGGAAGAGGAGGGGTGAGTGCCACACTCACCGGGTGCCCCACTGTCCCCCAACTACCTGATGTGACACCCCCTGCCCACGATGCTGCTGTCTGCAGGGACGGAGAACCTGGAGCTGCTGGTGCAGCCCGGCCGCAGTGACCCCCCCGCCACCGTCCAACGCCCCGGCGTGGACTACAGGGAGGTGCTGGGTAAGTGGGTGTCACTGGCAGGTGGTGGGGTACTGGGTGCCTGCCCAGCCCCTCACCCCACCTCTGCCTCTCCCGGCAGTGCTGCCCACGGCAGGCAGTCCCGGCCCAGCGGGGCCACGGGCACGATTTGCTGGTGTCAGTGCCGGTACCGGTGCCGGCATGGCAGGTGGTGGCTCCCCCGTGCCCCTGCTCAGGTCCACATCCTGCTGCCTGGAGGACCTGAGCCCGGAGCTGCTGGAGGAGGTGAAGGACATCCTCATCCCTGAGGAGCAGCTCATCACCCACCGCCACCAGGTCATCGGCAAAGGTGACACACTTACTCGGTTTGGCTGTGGCATCGCCTGCTCACCACATGTGGTGCCAGCTTCATGCCGCCTGTCCCCGCAGGGCACTTTGGCAGTGTCTACCATGGCACCTACATGGACCCGCTGCTGGGGGAGCTCCACTGCGCCATCAAGTCCCTGCACCGTGAGTAGCACCCGCTCCCATGGCATGGTCCCATGGCATGGCAGCGGGACACTCCACAGCTTGGCTCTTGGCAGGCATCACGGACGTGGAGGAGGTGGAGGAGTTCCTGCGTGAGGGCATCCTCATGAAGAGCTTCCATCACCCCCAGGTGCTCTCACTGCTGGGGGTGTGCCTTCCCCGCCACGGGCTGCCCCTCGTCGTCCTGCCCTACATGCGCCACGGGGACCTGCGACAATTCATCCGCGCCCAGGAGCGGGTACGGGGACACCCTGGGGAGGGGGAGATGGCAGGGAGCTGAGGTCACCCCGCTCACTGCTCCCACTCTGTAGAGCCCCACGGTGAAGGACCTCATCGGCTTTGGGCTGCAGGTGGCCCTGGGCATGGAGTACCTGGCCCAGAAGAAGTTTGTGCATCGTGACCTGGCGGCCAGGAACTGCATGTGAGTGTGGCCATGCCCACTGGAGCCCACCATGGGGTCACCCCATGGTCCTAAGTCTGGGCATGGGGGGTGCTGCCTGGTAGCCCCCCCCCAAAAAAGGTGTCCTGCAGGCTGGATGAGACACTGACGGTGAAGGTGGCTGACTTCGGGCTGGCGCGGGATGTGTTTGGCAAGGAGTACTACAGCATCCGGCAGCACCGCCACGCCAAGCTGCCCGTCAAGTGGATGGCGCTGGAGAGCCTCCAGACCCAAAAATTCACCACCAAGTCAGATGTGGTAGGCATGATCCCTGTCCCCATCCCCCATCCCCCATCCCCATCCTGCCCAGCCTCCCCATGGTGGCTCTCTGCTCGGCAGTGGTCCTTCGGGGTGCTCATGTGGGAGCTGCTGACGCGGGGGGCATCGCCGTACCCCGGGGTGGACCCCTACGACATGGCCCGCTACCTGCTGCGGGGGAGACGCCTGCCACAGCCTCGCCACTGCCCCGACACCCTGTGAGTGGGACTGGGGGGTGGACAGGGTGGAAGGGGGGGCGGGCCCAGGGGGCTGCCAGTGCTGACTGGGGTGTTGGGGCAGGTACGGGGTGATGCTGAGCTGCTGGGCGCCGGCGCCCGAGGAGAGACCATCCTTCACGGGACTGGTGGGCGAGCTGAAGCGTGTCCTGGCCACGCTGGAGGGTGAGCACTACGTCAACCTGGCCGTCACCTACATCAACCTGGAGCGTGGCCCCCCCTTTCCTCCTGTCCCCCTGGGGCAACTGCCCGATGGTGAGGATGAGGAGAACAAGGAGTATGAGGAGGAAGAAGAGGAGGAGGACACGGCCGTGTGCTGATGGAGTGCCCTGCACCGTGGGGTCTCCAGGACCCCCATACACTGCGGGCACGCTCCCCCTAGGGGGGATGCAGCGTGCAGCCGGGTGCTATGGGGCACCCTCCTCCCTATGGGACGGGTGCTGGGAGGCAGCCGGGTGCTGTGGGATGCTCTCCCACGGCTCGCACCCAGACCCTGCCGGGTGCTCCCCAGGCTTGGCACCACGCCAGTGGCCCTGTGGGGGTCAGTCCAGCACTGGCTGGGTGCTGGGGGGCTCAGCCCCATGGCGGCGAGGCTGTGTCATGGGGCCCAAGGCTCAGCCCCACAGTGGTGAGGCTGTGCTGTGGGGCCCCAGCTCAGCTCCAGTAGGTGCCGTGGGGTAGCCTGACCCACCCAGGGCTCCTGTGGGGTTTCCAGCCCCTTGGCTGCTCAAATCGCTCGTTAAAAATTAATTATATTTTTTTCCCGGGCTGAGGCTGTGTTTCTGAGGGGAGCCATGCCCCAGGTTGGTAGCAACCCTGTCCCTCTGCGTGGGAGTAGCTCCCTGCCGCATGTCCCCACCCCCCGGGGGCACCCACATCATGGGGGGCTGTGGGTGAGGGTGCACCCACCGTTCCCATGCCAGCCACGGGAGGGCACCTGCACACCGGTGCTGGCTTGGCCACCCCGAACACTGTCCCCTGGTGCCTGCCACGCCGGGTGACCTATGTGCCCTGGGTCCCACCACGGCTTCCAACGATTAGGGGGGACCCTTGTATCTGGGAGGTGATGCCAGCACCGAGAAAAAGGATTTTCCTAAAAGTCGCCCTCCCACCCTCTTCAGCTGTGGCTAAATATAGCCCCAGCGGCTCCACCGGCAGCTCTGCCAGCTGGGGGGGGGGGGGGGCTAGAGGTGCCCTCCTCGGTGCCTGGCTACAGGGGACCATGGGGTGCGAGACGGTGTGGGGAGCACTGTGCTCTTCTGTGGGGGTCACGGTGCCCCTGGGATCATGGGATGATGGGTACCTGGGGCATGGGATCACAGTGCCCTTGGGATGGTGATGCTCATGGAATGATGGGTGCCTGGGCATGGGATCAGGCTGTCCTGGGGTTCATGGGTGCCTGGACGTGGGATCACGGTGTTGCTGGTGTCACGGAGCCCAGGCCGTGGGATTATAGTGTCCCCGGCACGAAGGTGCCGGTGGGAACACAGTGCCCAGGACATGGAATCATGGTGACAGACAATGGCACCCAGCCCACAGTGCCCCCACTGTTGCCCACCATCCCTGCCTGCACAGGGCCCTGGTGGGGGACACCAGACCAGGCTTTGGGCTGCCGTGTGGTGACCAAGCGTCATTATCAGCCTCACCTAATTACACCCTAATTGCTTCAGCCACTGCCTGCGCTGGAGTTGGCACATCTCATGCCTCAGGGCACGCCCAGAGGCTGGCAAGGGTCTGCCCAGGAGCAGGGGACAATGGCTGAGCCCCCCAACAATGCTCACCGCCACCCGCTCCAACTTTCTCTGCTCTCTTTGCTGGCAGCGGTGGCAGATGTCCTATCCGCAAGGAGCTCATCCCAACAAGAAGGTCCCCTCTGCCCCAGTTTTGGGACAAAAATCCCCTAGAACAAGACATTGGTAAAGAAGAGGGGGCCAGCGATGGGCATCACCCCCTGGGTGCCCGTCCAGGGCTCAGGGTGGGGGGTGAGGGCAGGGTTTGGGGATGGGTGGACAGGCAAGTGATGCTCGGGGCAAGTCCAGGATGGGCAGGGGATGTTGAAACATGCCCCAGCCCCATGGCCACTGGCAGTTCCACTCCCCGGTCCGTTGCTGGCCACGCAGGTCCTGCAGCCGGCGCCGGCTTTAAATAAAACCTCCTCGGCCGCTCATTAAGTGGCGCCGGAGCCCGGGGCTGCGTCAGCTCCCATCAGCCAAGCTGTCCGTCTCCGCCGGCGCCTCGCACCTGCACGGCTCCGCCGCCGCTCCCGGGAGGGTATTTTTAGCCCGGCTGAGTCCTGGCATCTGGTGGTTGGGGGATCTGCCAGGACGGTGCCTCAGTTTCCTCGTGGTGGGGGCATGCTGCCCCGCCAGGCTGGGTTTCGGGGTGGTCGTGCCCCAGGCGTGGGTGCCAGTCCTGCCCGTGCGAGGCCGAGCATCACCATTTCGGCTGGGCTGTCAAGTTGCTGTGGCAACAGGAAGGGCCCATCACCGAGCGGTTATTATGGGCTGGATCAGACACAGGAGGTGCTGGGGGGTGCTGGGGGGTGCTGAGGGATGCTGGGCACTGGTGCTGGGAGATGCTGGGCACCGGTGTTGGGGGGTGCTGGGTGCCAGGACATCAGCAGGGATGCAGCCAGGTCGGTCGGTTGGGGCACCACCAGCAGGCAGGATGCAGGGATGGATGGGTGGATGGATGGACGGATGGACAGACAGGCACCCTGCGTGCCACCCTCCTCAGCACGGGGCATGGTGGGTGCCCAGGGCCACCGTCGGGTGGCGGATGGGTGCCAGACCCACTGTCCCGCAATGCGGGGGGCAGCCCTGGGGGCACCCAGTGTGAGCAGGGCTGTCAGTGCCCCGCGGTGGGGTGGCACAGAGAGCCGCTCGTTAGCTGACGAGGCTCATGCGGTTACGGTGACGTGCACGAGGAGGGCCCCTGCCTTAGGCTGGCACCCTTCCCCCCCCCCCCTCACAAATGTGCTTGCGGAGATGACAGATTTCATGCTAATACGCATTTATCCTGCCCTAATTATGCTGCGGGAGGCAAGGAGCGAGCGCCCGGCCTTTAATGCCATGGGCTGGTAAGTGCCCACCCCTGCCCGCCCCTGCCTGCCCCTGCCTGCTGCTGCCGGCCGGGATCAGTGCACACCGCCACGACACAGGGGACAGGCAGGGGGACCTGGCAGGGTGGCATCTCACCTGGCACCCCTGCCGCAGCTGGGGGGTGTCTCAGAGGTGCTGCCTGGGCACAGGTGGGCACCCAAGGGTGGGCACCCAAGGGTAAGGGGCACCGCAAGGTGCTGGATGGCTGGGCACAGTTGGTGGCCCACCTGGCTGAGCTGTGGCCATGTGTGGCCATGGCATGCCATGCTGTGCCACCTCGTGCCGTGCCCACCCGCCCTGGCTGCGACAGAGCCGCCAGCGTCCCACCCCGGCAGCGCGCCTTGCACACACAGCACTTTAAATGTTTTATTTGGGGAAAGTGCTGTCGTTAGCAGGGATTAATTATTAAAATCACAGCCATCTATAAAACATGAGTGGCCGTGCGTGGGGCTGCGGGCGCGCAGGCAGAGCCGGGCACGGTCCCGCTGCCGACAGCACCCGGGGACACGCTGCAAGGGCGTCTGCCGGTGCCACCGTGATGACACCAGGCGCCGGCAGCGGTTTGGGGGTCCTCATGGCAAAGTGGGGTGCAAAGGCCGGGTGCAGGCAGCGGGTGCTGGCCATGTGGGCAACCTGCCCCCTTTTTACCTCCGCCGTGGCTTACAGGGCATCCAGGGGGGGAATCGCTGGGTTCGAGACGGGCAAAATTGTGCCGAATCAGCGTGTGAGCGGGAGCGGTGGTCGCCGGCGCCAGGAGGGGTGGCAGGAGGCAGCCGGCAGCGCCGAGCTGTTTTTAGCGGCTGCCGGCGCGCTGGGGAGCGGGCGTGAAGAGCGGCCGCCGCGGCGCCATTTTTAGAAACCGGCAAGTTTTCTTTTTTCTTTTTCATGATGCCTGTGAGCAGCTTGTGGGGGGGGAGGGGGGATGTCTGCCTGCACCCCAGCCCCCTCTGGCCCCTGCTGCCCCACTGCGTGCCTGGCCCCACCACCCAGCCTGGGGACCCCCATCCTCCCCACTCGGTGCTGGCACCCAGACCTGGGGGTACCCACATTGCCCAGGGCACCCCTGCACCCATCTGGGGCTCTGCCAGTCCTTGGGGAGCTTTGGTGGTCCTTGGGAAGCTCTGCAGGCCCCCTGGGGAGTTTTGGTGGTCCCTGGGGATTTCTGCTGGCCCCCAAGCAGCTCTGCTGGCCCCTGGGGAGTTTTGGTGGTCCCTGGGGAGCTCTGCTGGCCCCCAAGCAGCTCTGCTGGCACCTGGGGAGTTTTGGTGGCCCTTGGGGAACTCTGCTGGCCCCCAAGTAGCTTTGCTGGCCCACAGGGAGCTTTTCTTTAGCCTGAAGCCTTCCAGCCTGCAAGGAACATCTTTTTCTCCTTTTTCTGCCCCTGAGGCAGCATCTGCCCTCAGCCAGGGCGGCTCATCACGTCTTGGCACCCGCTCAGGACCAGTGCCAGCCACATCCTGGTCCTGGTGCCAGTTCTCTCCCCAGGGGCCAGTTCTCTCCTGGCGAGGAGCCCCACTCGATTTGCACGTGAAACTCCTCGCCCTGACCACCTTCCCTGTGCCCATCACATCACTGTGATGAAGGTGCTCATTTTGCGACTGATCCACTCCCCCATAGGCAGGGATCTGGGGACCAGAGCCAGCCCTGGACGAGATGGGGACCAAGCTGGTGGAGAGGTACAAGGCTTTGTGCGCCATCGTCATTGACATGGGGACGGGTCATGCTAGGAGCAGGCTGGCCAGGGACGAGCAGCCATGGTCGGTGGTGCCAGCTATGCTAGTGTTGCCCCGCTCCCTTCTCGCCACCTACACCTATGGCCACACCACCAGCATGGTGGTGGGCTCTGGTACCAGCACCTCCTACACAGTGCAGGGTGCGGGAAGGCCACGGGCTGCCCCAAGCCACCTTCTGCCTGAACATGGACACCCTCACCCTCCACCTGGGCTGGCTGCTGGGGTCCCACAGGGTCCATCTGCTGCTGGTGAGGGTACCATGCTGCTGTGTGGCTCCCCCAGCGCCTGGCAACCGAGCTGGGGGTTCCCCCCAAGGCCACCCCCTGCTGGCGTGTGGCCACCTGGCTGAGTGGCTCGCTGACCACCTTCCTCAACACCTTCCAAGTCGCATGGGTGCCATGGGATGTCTACGGGGAAGGTGGCCTGGCCACCGCGCACCTGCGCTGCTGCTGACTCCAATAAAGGGACAGGGCAGTGATGGGAGCCTGCGCCCCTTGTTTTCTCCATCCCTCCCCTCCCCTGCCAGCCCCCCGAAAGGAGGGATGGGGTTTATTTGGCCCCGTTGCCGGGCCGACACACGCAATTATCGCTGATTGCCTGGCGGTTGCCATGGTGATGGCAAGCACGCAGGGATGCAGTGCCGCGTGGCGCTTGAGTCACGGACACGCTGCACCCCCCACACCGCACCCCACTGCACCCCACTATGCACCCCCCGCCACTGGGCTGCAGGGCTGGGCTGGTCCTGCATCCCCTCCACCCTGCCTGGGACAGAGGGGTACGGCCGGGTGTCCCACACCCCATGCCCCTGCCCCCAAGGCAGAGGGGTACGTCCAGGTGTCCTCCCACCCAAGGCAGATGGGTACAGCCAGGTGTTCCCCACCCCGTGTCACCCTACCCCAGGCAGAGGGGCATAGCCAGGTGTTGTCCCCCCACCCAAGGCAGAGGGGTATGTACAGGTGCCCCCAGCCCTGGCAGCCCCACCTCGGGCAGCCCGGCCTCGGTCACTGCAGGGGTCCTGCAAGAAATGTCACCCCAGACTGGCCATGTCACCCTGCACATGGCTCTGGGCTCAGCATGGAGCTGTGGGAAGGGTAGTGGGTGCACGGGGCAGTGGGTGCACTGGGCAGTGGGTGCACTGGATGGTGGGTGCACGGAGTGGTTGGTGCGTGGGGGCAGTGGGTGTCGGGGTGGTGGGTACACAGGGTGGTGGGTGGCCCGAGAGCCCAGGCAGAGCTGGGGCCAGGAGGGGAGCGGGTGGGCAGTGATGGGAGCCTGGGGCTCTTCTGCCACGGGCAGGAGGCTGGTGCCGGGAGGCGATGGGCACAATCCGGGCTGACAGGTGTTGGAGGAGCGCTGGCCCATCCCTCGTGCCACAAGCCACCGCCGGGCAGCCGTGAGCCGCGCCGGGCGCCTGCCGGGTAATTGTGAGTTATGCTCCAGGTTCCCACGAGGTGCAAAGATTAATAACTGTGCTGCGCTGCTGCCAGCCGGTATGATTAAACTCTTGATTAGGAGCTCAAACTACAGTGCCCTGCTAATTCCCCCGCTCTCACGCGCCGTTAATTACCCAGCACGGGTGGCAGTGGGCTCGGGGCTTGCAGGGCTCGGTGCTGTGCAGGGGACGGGTGCAGGGGGTGCCCTGGGCTGCCTCCGCCTTGGGGTGCTGGCAAGTCTCCCTGTGTGCAGAGGGGAGATGGTGGCTTTGGGGGTGGGACCCTGGTGTCCCCCATGGGTGGCTGAAATGCTCTGCCTGACTGGGGCTCGGGGGGCTGTGGCTCCTGGGAGAGGATGGCCCGCATCTCTGCCGCAGCTCAGGATGGAGCAGGCCGGGTGGTTTTGGGGAGCTGGGTTTTGTTGGGTGCAGGGGCGGGAGGGGACGGGAAGGGGGATGCGGCTCGGAAGTGGCACCATATGGGCCGCAAATGCCAGCGCGCAGCACGCAGCCGTTTGGGAGGCTCTGCACAAATTTGTGCCGAATTTCGTGAGCAGCAAGGTGCTCTGGGGGCTGGGGGCCCCCTGCTGCACCCCCGGAGCTGTGTTAGGCTCCAAGCCCAGCCTGCGGGCAGAGTTAAGGGTATCAAGGTGGCTGATTTCTTACCCCTTTCTTGCCCCTTGGCCAGGGGGGCACAGACAACTCCTGGATGTGGGGAAGCAAGTGGGGCCTTTGGTCCTGCAGCTGGCAGAAGGGGGATAAGGGAAGCTGCCCGATTCCCACAGGATCATGGTGCAGAGGAAAGACCTATCGGCCTTTTTGTGGTGCCTCTTAGTGCCCCAGGGGGACAGGTACCTGCGACATCGAGCCCACACTCAGCACCACTAATAACCTGCTCCTGTCCCATCTCATCCATCCCCTGCCACTGATCCCGTCCCATCCATCCCACCCCATCCCATTCATCCTGTCCCATCCCGGGCCAGTGGCCGTGGCACAGCCCAGGGGACCCTGGCTCACCCCGGTGCTCTGTATCTCCCATCGGTCCCCACCATCTCAGTAAAACCTGTCGTGACACCGGGGCTGCCTCGGCTCTCGGGGCTTGGCAGGACGCATCTCATGGGGCACGGCGTCCCTTTGGGTGGCCAACCCTGGGGCGAGGAGCTTGTGCGGGGACAGCAGGGACAGGCTCAGGGGACATCCGCAGGCAGCTCCAGCTCACCCGGCCGGGCAGCAGCTGGAACGGAGCAAGGCGCGGGGGTCGCGGGTATTTACACGCGGTGTGGGCGATGGCGTGGGGTCCCGCAGGGTCCCTCTGTCCCAGGGCACGGCAGTGTCCCTGCCCGGTTTTGGTGACTTTGCCGCCAGCGCTGCCCTCCACCCCGTGTCGCGGGGGCCGCCCCGGGGGACACGGCCGCCCCGTCCCGCCGCGGTACCGGGTCGCGTCCCAGCTCCACGCGTGCCCCGTCCCCCCGGGCCGCCTCTCCCGCGCCCGACGGGCGGGGCGCGAAGTTTGGCGGTGACGTCAGGGGCGGGGCGGGGCGCCTCGGGGGGGGCGGGGTCCCGGCGTCCCGCCCCCCCCTCCTCCCCCCCCCCTCCTCCCCGCAACTTGCCGCGCCGGGCGCGGGGGGCCGCGCCGTGACGGACCGACGGCTCGGCTGGGCTCGGCTGGGCTCCGCACCGGCCCCGTGCGGGAGGCTGGGAGGGGCGCACGGCCTCCCCCCCCGAGCGGCGGCCCCGGGCCGTGACCCCCCCTTTGCGGTCGGAGAGGCGTGCAGGTGAGCGGGGCGCCGCGGCGGGACAGCCCCGACCCCAACCGGGGGCGAGGGGGGCCGGGCCCGGGGGTGGGGGCGTTGCTGGGATCTGGCACTTGTTGGCCCGGGTCTGCCCCCCCCACCACACACTCTCCCCTCTCTCCCGGTGGCCCGGGACTTGTTGGCCCGGTGCGTGTCCGCCCCGACGGCTGCCCGCTACCGCACCGCCCCCGCCGGCACCCCGCGTCCCGCAGACCCCGAGCCCCGACGGGCGCCGCGGACACGGCGAGATGCCGGAGCCTGGCTTCCCCCCCTCCCTCGCTTCCCCGGCTCGCCCCCCTTCCCCCCGGCCCGCTCCTGCCCCGGTGCTGCCCCCGCGTCCAACGGGGAGCCGGCAGGCCGGACCGGCCCCGTGGCGGGGGATGCTGCCGGGGACCCTCGCCCCCTCCGCGCCCCCGCCGCCGAGCATCCCCTCCCGGACCCTTGCCCCGCTCTCCCGCAGCCCGCTCCCTTCCCGCTGCCGCATCGCTCCCAGCCGGCCACGGCCGAGACCTCCCCTGCACCTCCCGGGCTGCACCTCCGCACCGCCCTCCCACCCCCCCCCCACCCCGGGGCTGGGGGGCGGCGGGCTCCGACCCGGCTCCGGCGGGCGATGAGGCTCCCCCAGCCCGGGCCACTCTTGCGGGCAGCGCTGGGCTGGCGCAGCCCCTCCGCCTCCCTCCCCGCTGCCTGCCTGCTGCCTGCCCGCTGCCTGCACTAGCAATATTTCCGTCCATCTCGGCCCGGCTGCGTTTTCTCCCCCTCCCCGCACATCCTTCCCCTGGGATATGGGGGGCGGGATGGCAGAGCAACCCCCCTTCTCCCTCCCCCCCCCGTCCCCCATCCCCCCGGCACGGACACGTCCAGGGTGGCTGCAGGTGGAAACGGGGCAGGAGATGGAGCACTGGCCAGTGGCACCCCATGCCGTGGGGCAGAGCTGGGGCTTGGGGGGCTAGGGGACCCCGCTGGTGAGGGCTGCGTGGCTGCGTCATCCCTCCGTGCCATCCGCACCCGGCCACCCACTTCCCCGCTATTGTCTTACACCCGCTGTTGCTTCTGCTCCCAAATTAGACACCTTTTTTTTTTTTGGGGGGGGGGGGAGAAGAGAACTGGCTGCATGCAGGTGCCAGTGCAGCGCTCAGCCTCCCCCCTCCAGCACCCCAGGGAGGGAGCACTCACCCCTTTTTGCTCACCCTCTTGCTGGGGTGCTCCTGCCACGGCGGGGGTACTCTCACCTGTGGGGTGCAGGTGCTGGCCCCGATGTGGGGCTGGGTGGCAGCCACCCTTGTGGGGTACCCTGGATGTGCTGAGCCCTCCCCCAAGCCAGCCTGGGGCAGAGGAGGGTGCCAGAGCTCAGCCCCGGCAGGATGGGTCCCCACTAAACCAACGGGAACTAATTTTATGAGCGTAGATTAGCTGAGCACTTGCGGAGATAGCAATAAAATCCCGATATATCATCCCGCCCGGGTCCCCTTCCCGGCTAATCCTGGCATCATGCCGCTGGCACTGGCAGCCTTCCCACAGGCCAGCCCTGCCCCTGCCGGCCTGTGACACCGAGCCCATCACCACACCAGTGGCTGCCAGGACACCCCTCGGACCACTTGGCCAGGCAGGGTGGCACAGCAGAGCCAGCGTCGTGTGGCATGGGGACACAGAGGTGCCAGGGAGGGCACATTTGCTTGGTGAGGCTGTTGGGATGAGCCAAGTGTGGGCTAGAAAGTGTCACCCAGTCTGCGGTGTGGAGAAGGGTGCCCCAGGGATGCTCTGCTCTTTTGGGAGTGGGTGCACCCGGAGCAGGATGGGGCCAGGTGCTCTTGCCTGGAATGCACTTTCCCAGCGGGAGGGTGCCCAGCTGTCGTGTGAGGTGGGAGCACCCAGTCTGCAGGCATGGCTCAGGCAGGCACGGAGGCAGGTTAGCTCCAAGGGATGGAGGTAGTAAGAAGCATCTCCCCTGTTCCTCAGCTCTCTGCACCCACGTCCCACCCAGATTTGGGGTCAATCACCCCAGGGAGCGCTTAGGTGCATGCCCTGGGCGCTGTGGGCAGGACCACCTTCTTCCCAAGGCCTGTGCAGCGGAGACGGGGCCGTGCACCCGCAGGTGGGTCGGGTGCTGCCCGTCCCTGCCCCCTCCGAAGGATGTGCCGCTTTCTGCATCTCCAGCTCCCATTGCCATAGCAACAGGCTCGGCGCTTGGGTACCCGCGATGCCGGCTCCCGCATCCCGCACTGCCATCCTGCCTGTGGCCCTCGGCGCCGGGCCCTGGGCACTACCGGCATGGCATGGTGAGGCCAGCACATCGCAGCGTGGTGTTTTGGGAGTTTTTAGCACCAGGCAATGGGTGCCGTCAGTGTCGTGCCAGCATCCCGTCCCGGGGTCCTGCTCAGACCCGTCCAAGAGGGCTGGGGTGGCCCGGGGAGCCCTGTCTCCTTCTGAGCCATCAGAAAATAACATCAGCTGAAACTTCCTCCTGGTAACGGGGTGGGAACGGGGGAAAAAAAGCACTTTATGGGACCAGTTTTTTGCCGGGAAGCTTCTGGGCAGGATCTGGATTTGAAGGGTCCCTGGCAGGGAAGCCAGGAGCAAAACATCCTTCCTTAAGGGCTAGAGGAGCCGGCTGTGCTGGGGCCGGTGTCCTGCCCACTGCCGGTGGCAGGAGGGCCGGCACTGCCGAACCGCGGTGCCCACCTGCCCCGTGCTGCAGTGGGCCTGCCGGGGCCAGCAAGGGATGGGGAGCTGAGGGTGGTGTAACTCGCTGCACATGTGATGGTGTGCGATGATGTTCCGCCTGGGGAAGCTCCGGCTGCAGAAATGTCACTGTGGGCAAAACTGGGCTGAGAAACGGGAAAGCATCCATTCGTCTCTGCTTGCCTCCCCAGTGGGTGCTCTGGGCTCTGAGCTAGCCCTGGCTATTTAATAAATCATTAATAATCTGCAAAAGAGGGCCAGAGGGGCTGGCTTGCAGCCGCACTGGCGGCCCAAGCCCAGGAAGAGTGACAGGACGCCATGGGGATGGACGCACATCGGTGTGGCTGGGCACGTTGGGGCTTGTGGCAGCCGGGGACCACGAGCAGCCACTGCGCTTTGTCAGGTTTTACGTTAATTAGCGCGGCTTGGGGGGGGCTGATGCAGATCCAGGGGGGCTGGAGGTGCCGGGGCGCTCACCCCCTCTCCCTGCCCTGCCAGCACCGGGCCCTGCGATGCCGTTTGGCTGCGTGACGCTGGGAGACAAGAAAGATTATAACCAGCCGTCCGAGGTGACCGACAAATATGACCTGGGCCAGGTCATCAAAACGTGAGTTGGTCCCTCCCCGGTCCCGGGGTGCCCTGGGGACCCCAAACCCTCTCTGTGCTCCGGGCTGAGGAGCAGCCCGATGCTGCCCATGGTGGTTTTCAGGGTGCCGGTCCCCAGCTGGGACGGGCAGGGCGCATTTTGGGGTGGCTGTCCCTTAATTAGGTCCCTCTGGTGATATTCACCTCCGGCTCCGAGGAGGGCAGCGAGGTTTTCCCGCTGCTGCCGGCTGCGGACGGGCGGCTCCCCGTATCCCTCCCTCCTCCCCTCCCAAGATCTGCGGGGATTGCAGCAATTCTGCACGATCTCGGTTCCCTCGAGCGCTCCGGGAAGCAGGAGGGCTCTGCTCCGGCAAAGGAAAAGGCAACTGTCATTTTGGGTGGGGAGCAGAGCGCTGCCGCTTCCACCCAACTTTTATTGCCGTGCAGGGGGACCCGTTAGGAAGCGCTGGGTGACATGAAGCCCTCAGACCCGGCCACACATTGAGAGTGATTCGACCCCAAAAACACACGCCAGAATTTTTTTTTCCATCGGCCTCCGAAACACCAGGACTGCTTGGCCGTGGGTCACACCCGTCAGGGTGACACTGGGTGGCAGCGGGGACCTTTTTTTTGGGTGCTCTCAGAGCTTTGCTCCATCCTCTGAGCAGCCTGTCCCAAAGCCCATGGGGCCCGGTTCCTGCAGCCAGCGGCCACGAGGATGGGGGGATTTGGAAAGCCAAAGGCTTTGCCAGAGCGGTGCCGAGAGCCCCCCCCCGGCCGATGGGCTCGAACACCATTAATAATAGAACAGAAATCTTGCAGCATCCCCGGGCAACCGGCGCATCTCCCCTTCTTTCTTCCCGACCGCGGCGCTGGCATTAATGTCGGGGCACGCTGCTATTCCGCCTCGGCATGGGTGGCTTTGCAGCGGGTCCTACCCCGGCTGCCGCGGGGAGGGGGGCTTCTTAATCAGCAAATTGTCCCCCTTCCCTAGCAATTTGCTTGTTCCATGTCAATTCCTTCTCACTGCCCTTTTTTTTCCCCCCAATTCTGCTCCGGAGAGGTTTATGGCTGCAGATTCCCTCCACCCCTGCGGCATCTCCCCTCTCCACTGGGATGCTGATGGGCCTGGGGACCACCCGAGCACCCCAAGCTCGGTGGTCCCCAGGGGGTGACTGCTGCGGGCGCCCTTGCAGGGAAGAGTTCTGTGAAATCTTCCGGGCCAAGGAGAAGACGACGGGGAAGCTGTACACCTGCAAGAAGTTTCTGAAGCGGGACGGGCGGAAAGTGCGGAAGGCTGCCAAAAACGAGATCATCATCCTCAAAATGTGAGTGCCAGGGCTGGGGAGGGGTTTCCCACACTGCTGGGCAAAGCAGGGACCCCCCACCCATGCCCCCGACCCTCTGTAGGGTGAAGCACCCCAACATCCTGCAGCTGGTGGACGTCTACATCACCCGCAAGGAGTATTTCATCTTCCTGGAGCTGTAAGTTTGGAGGGTGCAGGGGGGCTGGCTGGAGTTGCCCCCGCTGCTGGGGGGGGTGGATCTCGGCAGAGCTGCTGTCGGCAGGGCCACCGGCCGGGAGGTCTTCGACTGGATCCTGGACCAGGGCTACTACTCGGAGAGGGACACCAGCAACGTCATCCGGCAGGTGCTGGAGGCCGTCGCGTACCTGCACTCACTCAAGATCGTCCACAGGAACCTCAAGGTGGGTGGAGGGGGGTTGGGAGCACCCATGGGTGCTGGCGTGCCCCCCCCCCCAGCGCTCACGGCCCCTGTGCTGGCAGCTGGAGAACCTGGTGTACTATAACCGCCTGAAGAACTCCAAGATTGTCATCAGCGACTTCCACCTGGCCAAGCTGGAGAACGGGCTCATCAAGGAGCCCTGCGGCACCCCCGAGTACCTGGGTGGGTGACAGCCAGCTGGGTGGGCACGTGGGGGTGGGCAGCACTGCCGGGGTCCCAGCAGGTCCCTGCTTCTTCTCACCACCCTGGGGACTGGTCCTGGGTACTCCCAGTGGGTCCCTCCTGCTCCCCATTGCTGTGGGGCTGATTCTGGGTGCTCCTAGCAGGTCCCTCCCACTCCCCATCACCCCGGGGATGATCCTGGGTGCTTCTGGCAGGTCTCTCCCACTCCTCATTGCCATGGGGCTGATCCTGGGTGCTCCTAGCAGGTCCCTCCCACTCCCCATCACCCCGGGGATGATCCTGGGTGCACCCGCTGGGTCCCTCCTGCTCCCCATCACCCCGGGGATGATCCTGGGTGCTCCCAGTGGGTCTCTCCCACTCCCCATCACCCCGAGGATGATCCTGGGTGCTCGCGCTCGGTCCCCCCCGCTCCCCATCCCTGGGGGTGAGGGGCTGGGGTGTTGGGGACCCCGGGGCAGGGCTGCTCTCCTGTCCCTCGCAGCTCCGGAGGTGGTGGGGCGGCAGCGGTATGGGAGGCCAGTGGACTGCTGGGCCATCGGCGTCATCATGTACATCCTGTGAGTGTGGGGTGAGGGCTGGGGCGGCTGCGGGGGGCCAGGGGCCGTGGATCAGGCTGAGCCTCCCATTCCATCCCCCAGCCTCTCGGGGAACCCCCCTTTCTACGAGGAGGCAGACGAGGATGACTACGAGAACCACGACAAGAACCTCTTCCGCAAAATCCTGGCCGGGGACTACGAGTTTGACCCACCATACTGGGACGACATCTCACAGGCGGGTGAGCCCCGCACCAGGGGGGAACATGGGGTTCCATGTTGTGTGTCCCCCCGGCGCTGACATCCCCCCCTGTGCCCCCAGCCAAGGAGCTGGTGACGCGCCTGATGGAGGTGGAGCAGGACCAGCGGATCACGGCAGAGGAGGCCATCTCCCATGAGTGGTGAGGGGTGGTGGGGGCAGGCAGGGGAGCTGGGGGGGCTGGTGGGGGCTGCTCACCCCTCCCTACCTCCCCAGGATCTCTGGCAACGCCGCTTCCGACAAGAACATCAAGGATGGCGTCTGTGCCCAGATCGAGAAGAACTTCGCCCGGGCCAAGTGGAAGGTGGGTGGGGGTGCCCCGTGCCTCAGCGTCCCTTCTCTGCCAAGCTCAACCTCCATCGCAGGGCTGTCAGGCTCAGGGTGACCCCGCCAGCCACCAGCAGGCATCGCCAGTGGGGGACCCGATGCCCTGGTGAGGGGCCCAGAGGCAGGGGAGCCCCCACATCCCACGGTCTCCCCCTGTCCCCCCACAGAAAGCCGTGCGAGTGACCACGCTCATGAAACGCCTGCGGGCGCCCGAGCAGACGGAGACGGCCACGGCACCGGCCACCACCGCTGCCACCACTGCCACCACCACCGCCGCTGCCACCACCACTGCCGCCACTGCTGCCAGCGCCGCCACGGACACTGCGGCCCCCGCGGCCCCCAGCACGCCGCCCGCCACTGAGCAGCCCCCGGCTCCCGCCACGCCGCCTGCTGCCACGTGTAACGGGGACGGGGCTGCCACCACCGCTGCCACCGCCGCTGCCACCACTGAGGCCCCCAGCGAGCAGACCGGCTGAGTGGCAGTGGCCCCCGCACTCCCCCTCTGTACATAGCCCCCGGCATGGTCCCCCCCGCACTCCCGCCTGCACCCCCTTTTCTACGTGCCCCGACGGAGAGCCGGCCGCGGGGCAGAGCCCTGCATGGAGCCCGTCCTCCCCGGTGTCCCCCCCCGCAGCCCCCTTGGTGGCTTTGCCGGTCAGTCTGTCCCCCCTACGCTCTCTCAGTCTGTCCCCCGCCACCGTCCTCCCCTGGGGATGCCCAGAGATACGGGGCAGCCCCCCCCGGCCGCACGCCCTGTGGGTTTGGGGCGGGGCGGGGGGGCATCACGCAGGACCCCCAGGACACCTGTGCATGTGTGGGACTGCAGGGGGGGCCGGCGGGACAGAGGGGGGGGGGTCCCAGCAGGCAGAGTACTGGGCACTCCCCCTCTGACCCGGGACCCCGGGGGGGGGCACGTTGCAGGGGGCGAGGGAGCACGGGGTACCCCCGCCCAGGGGCAGCCACACGGTCCCCCACGCGTCGTGTCTGGAGGATCCCAAATGCCGCCCCCCCTCTCCCCCCCCCCCGGTCCCCGCTTCCCTCCCTCGCAGCTGCATGCCTGCAGGGCCGGCTCTGCCTGCGGCTGTCGCCGGTGCCCCGTGTGCCCCCCCCCCCGCGCCCCCCCCCGCTGTATCTCTGGCAAATAAACACCCCGCTGAGGACAAACTGAGACAGCACCAGCGCCGCCTGCCCTGTCTCTCTGTGGCGCCCGGGCTGCCGGCGGCCCGCCTTCTGTGCCGGCAGCACACGGCGTGGTTCCCGCCGGGGCTGAGTGAGGCGGGGCGGGCTGGGGGGGGACATTACAGTACGGGCAGCGGGGCCCCCCGGCAGCTCGTCCCGGCCAAACACCGGGAAGGAGCTGCGCGGTCCGGCCGCCATCGTTAGGCTTCAGGGTACAGAGGCGCGGCGGGCAGGAGGACCCGGGGGAGGGAGGCGCGGCCCCGCCCCCTTTCAGGCTCCGCCCCCGCCCGTGGCCCCGGGGCGCGGTGCCTGCGCTCGCCCCGTGAGGTCACTTCCGGGCCGAGCCGGAAGCGGCGGGCGCGCGGCCGGATTTGAATCGCGCAGGGCCGCGTCGCCGCTCCGGTACCGGGGGCCGCGTCCCGGCTGGCCCCCGCCGACCTCCCCCTCATCCCCCGCCATGCCCATCCGCGCCCACTGCACCATCTGCTCCGACTTCTTCGACAACGAGCGGGACGTGGCGGCCGTGCCCTGCGGGCACACCTTCCACCGCCTCTGGTGAGCGGCCTACCCGCCGGGGCCGTCATTGCGGGGGGAGAGGGGTGGGTGCTCCGGGCGGGCCCAGGAGCCCCCTCACAGGGTTGCGGGTTCCCCCAGCCGGGGCGAGCCGGTGGCCGGCGCCAGCAGCCGTCCTGCCCGGCTGCTCCTTCCCCCGGAGACCCGGCCGTTCCCTTCAGGGGGCTTTGGGCCTTCGCTGCGCTGCTGGCACCAGCCGTACTCCCCTGCCCGGGCTCGGTTGCAGAGGGCACTGCTTCGTCCCGTTATGTCACCCATAACGGCAGCGATTCTGCTTTGCAGGGGATTTAAAGGAGCTCACAATGCTGCTGCAGGAGCCTGGGCTGTGTTGTCGCTCCTCTGCCTGTGGCCTTCCTTCTCCAGAAGGGCTGCTGCCAGCAGATTGCTCCTACACAGGGTGTTTATCTGGAAGGAGTGGTGTTAGATTATGAGTGAAGCTTCCCAGGCAATTTCATGCTTCTGCTGGAACTGTTCTGCAAGTGTTTGTGTTGGAAGGAAATGATTCCTCTGAGGAAATTAATTTGGGGGGGGGGGAGCAGGCATTTGCTTTTCTCCTTGGCTAACTAACTTGGAGAGGGACCGTCACTCGCAGGTGTGATGGTCACTTAACCAGTGGCACAGCTTAGGCTCGCTCTCCTCTAACAACCAACGGAGGAGGGAGAGCTTCCAAAGGTAACCTGCCAGCTCCAGATTGTTATCCTGCTCCAAAAATAAACTGTTCTGAGTGTGACGTGATGGCTTGGTTGCAAAATGCATTAGTAGCTCTCCTGGGGAGCCTGACAGGTTTGCATTCATCATCTCGGAGCAGAGACCGGCCCAGTCTCTCTTGCTCCGCAGACACACGTTCGGTGTCAGTGGCACCCTTTGGAGCTGACCAAACTGGGGATCTCTCAGCTGTCGTATCCTGATATAGCAGCTCTTGTGCTGCTCTGCGTGTGGATCTGTTCACTCCTGCGAAGCTACAGTTGTTCAAAGACTTTCTCTCAGGGAGATCTGAGCTCTGTAAAAACTCTGCCCTGGTAAAGATAAGCTCGCATGCTAAATTCAGCTGGGAATTGTCTCAGAGGCGAAGGTAGAGTGTGCCTGCTGGAACATGGTGTTCCCGTTAGCTGCACCTCTGGACTAAATGTTTGCATTTCTGTTTTTAGTTTGTAAAAAGGAGTTGCATCCTGCTTTCTCCTGGTGAGTTGGGGGGTGGCCCTGGGAGCAGTGCTTCTGGATTTTTAAGAATTAACCATCTATTTTCTTTTCCTTTCTTAGTCTCACCCAGTGGTTTGACACAGCACCAAGTCGGACTTGCCCGCAGTGCAGAATCCAGGTAAAACCATCACCTCTGTACACCTCTGTATTTCTGTGGCATGATGCTCTGCTAAATGGCACCGAGCAGCCATGGTCTGGGCCTGTGGTGATGCAAGGAAAAGGCTCATGGTATGAAGTGGAGAGAGCTTTCTCTCCCCAGGGGCTTTAGAGGGTGAACTCTCAGCCACCCTTCTGATCAGGAGGGGTGGTCCGAGGGTGCCCTGCTGCTGTCTGTATTGTAGTTTCTCTAGGAAGGGTCTCTGGGTTTTCATGGCTTTTACTTAGGCTGAGTAAGTATTGGTGTGATGACAGAAAGGGCTGGAAGGGATTAATCAGGACATCAGAGTTGCACTTCTAGAGTACCTGATGGTGAGCAGCAAGGTAAGCAGCCCATTCTGCTGCATGTGGTCCTCGTAATTGAGTCCTTACCTTGTAGCCCTGGGCTCTTCATTGAGAAAAGCAAAGGCTGGGGAGGGAAGGAAGGATGTGCTCTGCTTCTGAGATGGGAAGCCAAGGCTTGGGGATCCAGTGGCTTACTTGGGACCTGAACTTCTTTGAAGTCCCTTGTATCACCAGCGTTGATGCCACCAGTAGGTCTTGGCGTGTAGTGGCTGCAGGAGATACTGCCTCATGTTCAGATGTAGGTTTTTAGCCAGCTGCAGCTCGGGCTTGTTCTATGTTCGTGCTGCTTTCTTCCTCTCAAGGTCTTGGCCCTTGTTCTTTCCCTGACTTGTTGATTCCCTCTGTTCTTCACTGCCTCTTACATCTCTGGGTTACCATGGAGTTATCGCGAAATAACATCTTATGTAGCAGTAACTATGCAATTAGCTGGTGTCATGACTGTATATAATACTTAAAACACAAAGCTGTAACTGCATGGGGGAGGTGTGGAGAGCTATCAAATTCAATTACAGCACCTTCTGCCTGCAGAAAGCAGCACGTACTTCTGTCTTAGGATTTGGCATCGTGTTAGCTCAGCGTCAGCTGCTCGGGCCTTAGCTGCCAGAGAACAGACTGCGCTTGATTCAGAAATGCCTGAATCTTTCTGCTGCGGCTCAGGAGCTTGGCTGGAGTCGCGCTCCCAAAACTGAGTGTGTGTGGGGGGTCTGCTGCTGTGCTGATGAGCGAAAGCAGAGCATCATCACTAATGGTGCTGAGAACGTGATCTGACTCGCCTTTCATGGCCTTGTGACGAGATGGTACCTTCTCCCTCTCTGATCTCTTACATATCCATTGTGTTTCCATATCTGTGCCCATCAACGTCTTCTGTCTCCTGTGTTTAGGTCAGCAAAAGACACATTATCAATAAGCTGTTTTTTGATGTTGCTGGGGAGGAGCAGACGGCACCAGATGCGGAGACTTTGCAGGTAATTTGACTGGGTTCTTACATGGTGTGATGCTTCAGCGTCTTGAAAGCATGTCCTGGGCTGGCGGTCCTCTGCCAACAGCTGCTTCCTGAGCTGGTGCTTGCTGTGCTGCACTCATGCTTCAGACCTGAACCACATCAGTGTCTTCTGCCCATCTCTGTTCTCCCTCTTGGTCCTTGCCCAGTCTCAGCTGTGTTGTAGGGGAGTCTCCATCCGATGGGTTAGAGTTCCCCCTGACCAAATCTTGTGCGGTGACTCAAGAAGCCTCCTCTACTTCACTGCTCTTCCTTCTGGTTCTCACCTTACCTGGAAACCTCCAGAAGCAGCATCAAATAAACATCCAATGGCTGCTTCTCCCTTGGGTCTTGAAACCTTGGGGATGAAGCTACAAAGCTTCTCCAAAAATTCTAAATGCAATGAATCACTGCTGGTGTCTGTGGCTTGGTTGTGCCCTGCTAACCCCTCTGGAAAGGAGGGGCTGTTGGAGGAAGTGCCACATCCTCATTGCTGTGCAGGTAGGTTCCTTTGCACAGACTGAAAGGAAGTGGGACAAGGTGGTGATAAAGTCCTGGTTCCTCAGGAGAAATTATGAAAGGGACTGCCTGAAGCTGCACCAGCAGTTGTGGACAGTGAGGAGACTGAGTCCTTCGGGGTGGATCCTGGCTGGTGCTGGATGCTGTTCTCCAAGTGTCACCCTTAGGTGTAGAGAGATGGAGGTGGGAAGGGATGAATGCAGAGTGGCTGTTCCATGTTCTCCTCTGTTTAGCATGGATGAAACACGGCTCCTTATGTCTTGGAGTTGTGTTCCAAAAAAAAGTAATTGGGTGACCTTGGTATAATGGGACGCTTGTACCCTCTTGTGTTTAGAATCAGCATGTGCAGCAATTACCATAATTAGCAGTTGCCATGACAATGTTATATGTATATCGTATGTTTTTAAAATAAAGCCAGCCAGACTATAATGTCAGTAGCACTGTCATTCTCGAAGACTGCTAATAAAGAAACCGAAGGCCAAAGTATGTGTGCTGAGGAAATGAAAAAGCATCTCTGGGCACTTGAGGCTGTATGCCCTAGAAGCAAAGCAATGGCTTGGAGCAGATAAACATTGCCCTTAGTACATATTCAGATCTGTTCTCGCAAGTGTAAATAGATGAGTGACTCAGAAATGGGTTGACTGGAGAAAATTGCCTTAGAAAAGCTTTCTGTTCCCTCTCACCCCAGGATGTAAGATGGGTTTCCCCAACCTTCCCCTCCAGGCAGGCTGTGCTGAAGAGCTGCTCCCTTTCTCAAGGACAGGACTCTGGAGCTGCTCCTGCACAGCAAGCTTGATGGTAACTCATCATGCTCCTACAAAGTTTGTTGTGTGGCTGTCAGAGCAACATCTAGCCCTGAGTGAGCAGCTTTCCTGATGAGAGCACTGAGGTCACCATCTAATGGGGGAACAAAACCAAAATATTTTCTGTGTAGATCAGTGTGGTTGCTTTGTATGGGTGTTAACTGCCTCGTGCACTGATTTGGGTTGCTGCTGGGCTGACACTGGTTTGTCACCAGTTCTATGTTGTGTTTTCTGCCTTGTTTCTGGAGGACACAGAGCACCTTAAGAATAAGGGCGGCCATCATGGGTGGGATATAATGTCCAACTGGACTGGAGTTCTGTCTGCAATGGAGCATCTGCTTCTGGCCTGGACAGGAGTTCAGAAAAGCAGACACATGGTGGACTGCTCTCAGACTCTTTATAAGTGGAGAAAATAATCGGTGACTTCCTCAGCCTGAAGTGATTTCACCTGAAAAAGCCCCCAATACAGTGTTTGTTCCCAACCACTGCTTGTCCATCCGAGAGCCTGGGTGGAGAGCGGTACTCGGCTCTGTAATCAACTGGAGCTGTATCTGTGCAGCCTGCAGATGTCCTGAAATGAGCATTTGGCCGCCTGCCATGAAAAGGTTGGACTGGGGCAAGGGAGTGTGCTTCAGTGTGCTGGAAAGCCAAGTGCAGAGCTGTGGTCCGCTTGTTGTCTTGAGGAGGCAAACTTGGGATGCTCTTTTTGAGAACCAGTCTTATGTACCCAGTTATAAGCGGCCAGAAGAGCTACCTCATAACCTGAAATGTCTTCCTGTTGTTGCAGAATTATTCAAATTATCTTTTGGATAATAATTTTCTTCACTCTCACTTCTGTTCTGAAATGTTTACGGACAAAAGAGTGCTGAGATTGCTTTGTTCCCACCACCAGGCATCAGTTTCAGCTGAAACACCATAGGGAACTTGGTTCCCTGGAGTAGCTGCAGAGCACAAGCTGAACACAGCGATGTGTCCGAGCGTTTCTGGGTGTTGAGCCTCGGTTTATCCTGTATTGCTCTTAAAGATGGTCTTAGCTGATTAGAACAGTCTCAATATGGCTGTTCACAGAGCAGGAAAAGTGTGAGTTTTGGGGTGTAACACCTTGGTGAGGCTCATCTGGAACCTGACACCTCCAGTAGCTTGTGATCTGGGGAGCTGAGAGCCTTCTGAAGGCGACTAGGAGACTTCAGCTTGTTTAGCTTGGCAAAAAGGAGGCAGGAGGAGGAGGAGAGCTCCTGCCTGTAAACCTGCTGGAGGCTAGAAACCTGGGAGGACAGCTGTCTGTATGGCCAGGATAAATTCGTTTGATCTTGGGAAAAATGCGGTCTTGTAACTCAGGCTGAGAGAGAGGGGAGAGCTTCTAGGAGAGGAGTGAAAACTGGGAGCAGCCTTTAGGAGCAGTGGTGGAGGAAGAGGGATTTCAGATTAAGTTGATGAATGAGGTAATGTTACATAGCTGCCCGAAGTAGCCTGGGATTTCTTTGCTATCATGCTAATTAGCACATCTTGTGAGCTCACTAATCGTTCCTGAATAGGACTCTGAGGAAGCTACTTCAGGATCGTTCCTGCAGCAGAGTTAATTCCATGTCAGCCCTCCAGCTGTTGTCCCCCCAGGGGCAAATCCAAGTCAGCTCTGCTAGGCTTTGCACTGAGTCCCTTCTGCTTACCCAGCTTTACATCCCATATTCTCTTCCCTGCCTCTATTATCACTAGCAGAGCTTTGCTCTGGTCCTGTCAGATCCGTGGTCACTGGTAGTGCTATTCTCAGCTCAGATTTGCATGTAGCATTCTGGGTTGCACAGATTTGTGTGCTCTGCTTCAGTACTGTGTTGGCATTTTATTGTGGTTTTATTCCACTGCAGTTCCTGCCTGACTTGTTATGTGCTTTCCTCTGCAGTTCTCTAACACAGCTTTTTAAGTCATCTTCTGTTGACTCTTTCCTGTATAAATTTCTCTCTCTCGCTGTTTCTTTTTTAAAAATATATATAATATATATAGATAGCTTCTCTTTGTAACCTCTCTACATTTCCTTTGGCTATTTGCCAGTGTTCTTGAGTCATATCCTTTCATTATCTATAATTTAAACTACGGGGCTTTTGCTCCCTCTTTCTGGTCCTTAATGAAGGTGTTAGAAACATTTGATCTTCCCCAGACCCTTGTGGTGCCCAGGAGATGTCACACGCCCTCAGTTTTGGTATAGATTGGTTTATTGGTGATCTGTTTATGGCCATTTGACTGAGCTGCTAGCTCATATCAGCATCCTGAGCCGCAGTGAGTTTAGTGTCCGTCAGAATGCTAGCTGGTGCCTTTTGATTGTATGCTTGGTTACCTTTTCAGCCGTTTGGATGTGCCTTCCTGTCTCCCACCTGCACCTGATTAAAGTTCGCTTCAGTTCAAAGCAGCTCTCAATCCAGATAGTCTGGCAACATCCCTGCCTTATTGCCTTGTTTAGGTAAAACGTTATAAAAATTGTTCCTGTCTGATTTCCTGTGTTTCCCTGAGAGCTTTCCAAAATTATTCAGCTAAAACAAGATGACTGACAGTGTGAGAAACACAAGGTTGACAAGGCTAAGACAAAACTGGGATCTTCTCTTCTCCCCCTGAAGAATGCCAGTTGGAGGTGCTCTTTGCGTTCCCTGTGATAGTACTTGCTTGTAACTTGGTGCTTGCTGTTATCATGGTCCCTTCTTAGCACCCGGCCGGTGCAAATGTCCTGCTGAGAAACCTCTGGGGTACTTTTAAGATCTGGTGAAAGCTCCACTGCAGAGCATTTACTAATTGGGTTTGCTGTGTTGTGTTTCAGAATGAACTGGATAAGGTGAAGGCTCAGCTCTCCATGAAAGGTGAGTTCTAGCTGCCTGGGGGCGAATCGGCAGCCTGCGATCAGTGGGTCCTGGGCTCTGTTTGTTCTAGGTGTTTTGTCCAGACCTGAGGAACCTCTATGCAGAACCCACCCCTCTCTGAAGCCGAGGGCACGGTGCAGGCTGCAAACTGTTTTGCTGGAGATTTTTTCCAAAGAGAGACCACCTAAAGCTGTACAAAGCTTGTATGCCAGAGCCAGAGTCCGCAGCCTGGCCTACTTCTGTTGTATCTGGGGAGCTCTCTGTAGGTTTAGGGACATAGATGCAATTTTTTTTGCCCCTCTTCCTAATCACAAGCTACAGAAGTGCAGCACAGCCATGTTGGGAGCAGGCTTGCTGAAAGCAAAACCCTTGGTTTGCTCACTGGGAAACTCACAGCTGTACACGGCAAAGCCTTGTTCCTTCTAACAGATAAGGGGGTAAGAGTGGTGCCCAAAAGCAGCAGTGGGAGGGCTTTGGATTTGTTTGGCTGTTGCAGTGCCACATGTGTCGCGCAAAGAGCAGACGGAGTTCAGTGTGTGCGTTTCCATTTTCCCATCTTTAATTTTAGAGGATGTTTGAGGGAGGCAGGAAAAGCAAAAGCCCTGGAGACTTGTCGATGGGTTTTAAGCATCGTCTGTAGGCAGCCTGTCATCAGAACATGAGTCATGAGCAGCAAAAGGAAAATGTCAGTCTGAGTGACAGAAATCCAAAGACACACTAGCAGAAGGGAAGAAGAAAAAAAATCTAAAGAATGCTGGGGGCTCACCCACGCCCTGAGAGTCGTCTTTCCTCTGCCTTCCCTGCCTGCACGAGACAGACATGAATAGCCAGTAGATTGAGGATTCGGTTCTTAGCCTGAGAGCAGAATTGGATGGTCTGCACGTCTCTATTCTGAGGCCTGTTCTCTTGCCAGCTTGGTTGAGTTTAGTGACTTGGTAGAGAGCCAGATCTTCTGGGGAAGGTGGCTGGGATTCTTGCTAGGATGTTATCCAAGAAAAACTGCTCGAAGGCCTGCTCATCTTCTCGGCTTCTGGTGAGTAGAGGTTGGATTTGACATTCCCTGTCCCATTCTCTGTTCATATTGGAAACAAGAAGCTCCTTCCCACCTCTTGCCTCCTTTGCTGTGGGCACTCTGCTCTCTGGTGGTTCTTGTGTATAAATTCTTCACTTAAAGACGTGCTCTGTGCTGCGTGCTGTAGAGGAGCTGTGTAATTGCCAGTCTCTGATCAGCTTGCAAATGGCTCTAGAGGTGCGGAGCTCCGAGCAGACCCAGCAGGCGCTGTGGGAGGCACTCGGAATGAGCTGGAAACTCATTCCTGCAGCACGGGGAGGTTTGACTCCTGCCATCTGCCTCTGGGCAACTGGGAATGGAGGAGGGGGAAGCCCTAATTCTCTTGGTGGTTGTGGAGTCCCTGCAAATGCCAAGGGAGCATCTCCAGGCTGTGCTGCCTCTGAGGAAAGGTTATTCAGATCAATGGAGAAAAAATGCTGTACTCAGAAAGAAATCTGTGTTTCCCTAGCCACCTGCGTGCCTCTGCTGGGATATGTTCCTCTCTTGTTCTCCAGTCTCACATGGCTCTTTTACTGTCTGATGGGGCAGTGAAGCTGCACTGCAGGTCATACTTCCGTGGGACGTGGTGGCAAATTTGAAACTGGATTGCTTGGAAGGAGAAACAGCTTTTGGAAAGGTGCTGACTGGCTCTCCACTATTGTCAGGCTGGAGCTATGGACAATTTTAGCAAAGACAGAAGATGCTGAACTGAAGACTCTACCTTGCTCTCAGGGGGGTTAGGCAGAGGGGTTGCTGCTTTCCCTCCTTGCCCAGCTGTTTTGAGCTTTCCAGTGATGCTGGCTGTTCCCTGCTTAGGTCTGTCAGCTCCTGATGGTGGTGGTTGCTTTATGAGCTGTTCTTCCCTTGTCTTGACAAAACAAATTGAAGTCTGGTGGTGGTTTCCACCATCTTCTCTCTGGTGGTCAGAGGCATGTGCTTTGTTCCTGGGTTGCTTGCCTGGGGAAGGGACAGCAGGACTCAAAGGCTTTGTGACCTACAAAAAGTGGGTGCTCTGGGGAATCTACTTAAGCTGTTGTGTGTCCCGCAAAGTCCCTGGTGCCCAGCAGAGCTCTGCTTTGCTGCCTCTTGCCCTTCGACGCAGGTGCCGTGGTGAGGGGAGTCACAGCAGCGTGGTGACGCAGCAGTGTGGTGGATCACTCTACGCTGCCACCCCACAGCCCCCAAAGGGCTTCCCCACTCGGCAGGCTCCATGTGGAGAGGCTGGACTCAGGGCTTGGCTCTTCAGCTCTGCCACAGCTCGGTGTAACTCAAGAGAAACATTTTCTTTGTGCAAGCCTGGCTTTGAGAGCATGCAAGAGTTAAGATGCATCAGCTTAATGCTAGCAGGGCTGGCTCTGGAAAGCTATTAAAGGGAACTTGTTATCTTTAGTGAAGAAAATCTTGCAGCCTGCTGGCACGGGGAGAAGCAATTGCTCAGTACAGACCTTGGTGCAGACAGCACTTAGGGAAATGGCTTTCTACAGGAATGGCCAACTTCTCGCAGCCTGGAGCCCGAGACTGCAAGCGATGTCTGTTTGTTGTGTTCCTGCTGCTGTGGGGCAGCTGAAGTCTGGGTTACTGGGTCATGACCTTTCCTTTTTTTTTTTCTTTTCCAGAGAAAGAAAAGCGGGAATGCCAGGCTGTTGTGGATGGGCTGAGGGACACACTGGATGTGCGCAATGCCACAATAGAATCGCTCCAGAAGGTGCTGGGAGAGACAGAAATGCTGTGCTCCTCTCTCAAGGTACCTTTCCCATCCCTGGCAGGACTAATCATTGCACAGGTGGTGCAATGTTTTGTTGAAGGTCTCTGCAGGCCCTGCTAATAAAGAGATTGTGCTGGTGGGAGTTTGGATCTGGTGCCTCAAGACTTCTGTCTCCTTGATCTCTGAATGACAGAAGGGCAGTGTTGCTGGGTTTTCATGTTGGATTTATTAATCTGAAGCAAGTGGTGTCACTGGTCTCAAGGTCCTAAGTGCGCTCCACCCCGGGGGTGACTCAGAGGCATAAAATCCAGGGCCTGTGGTTTGCGTACAAGTGGCTGAGATGGGGGAGCGATGCCAGCCCAGTCTGGGGGATGCTGGCTGAGCCTTGCTAATGAAGTGGTAGCGCTGATCATAAAGGTAGCAGTGTGCACCGAGAGCGGGAACTGGCCCCAGCGCCCCATTGCCGAAACACTGGCTCCCTGCGGTAGAATGTTCTTCTGAAATGGGTTTAGACCAGGCGGGACTCAAGGAAAATTAGTTTCTTGGTTTGATTGGAGGAAAAATCAAACTGAAATATATGGAGAGGGAATTGCAAGCTTTAGCTAAGTGGGATTTGATCCAGTTAACTCTCCTGTCTCTGTTCTGTTGCCAGGGCTTTCCTTTGGTTAGGTTAGTACTGTGTGAAGTCCAGGGATCAAATATTCCTGTTGTGTTTCAGTGTGCAGTGACTCAGTGTGTAGTCATGTACTGTGCGTAAACAGCAAGTGGAAGAGGGTAAGAGCAGGAGCTGCTTTGTTGGGATGTCCTGTAGTGAGCAGAGCGACTTTGCTGTGGCGGTGGGCTGGGCTGGGCAGTCTCCACTGCGTGAAGATGACGTGCCTGTCACTGGAAGATGGGGTTCAGGCAGGGGGGGGTGTGAACTGCAGGCTGAAAGGCAGGGTAGGGGTTAACTGCGCTTCCCAAGATCTCTGCCCCTTGGGCTACGGGTCTGACCCAATAGCCTAAACTGATTCATGTTCCTTGACCTCCATGGCCAAGTGGCCCAGGGAGACCTTGTAGATGGGTTGTGGCGTCGTTTTGCTGTATGCCACCTGCAGTGAGCACTTCCTGAGAGGAACCAGTCCAGGAGGTCTCCTGACACTAGCAATGTGGTGCTGTCAGAGGGCAGAATGAGAGATATAGTAAGGAATTAATGCCAGACAGGCCAGCACAACTTTTTCTGCCTGACCATGGGTTTATATCCAATCTGCTTGGGGGCAAAGGCGGCCTGGGTCTGTGCCATGCCAGAGATGCTCCTGGGATCCCAGGTGTACCAGTGGCAGGATACTTCTGATGCTCCCTGCTCCTCCAGAAACAGTTGTGACAGTGGAAGCTGGTGCTTGCTGCTCAACTTGACATCTCTGTGCTTGGCTTTCCTGCCTTGGCACCTCAGGAGGAGGCTCTGTGGTTATCTTGTCTGTTGCAAAACCTTCTGTGTATGCTTAAGTCCTTTTAATGAAAGCTGGGCAGGGCAGAAGGATTAGGGACCTGGAGGTATCTTTTCTGTGGTGTATGGGGTTTCTGAGCAGAATGCCAAGCACTGTCTTATACTGCATCATTAAAGATTAAAGCACTAAACTTCTGCAGTGAAAATACAGGCTTAACTAGCTGTGACGCAGGTCAAGCCCACAGGCTGCGAGCCCTTCTTGTCTTCTGCTGGGACTGTCAGCTGCTGCTGAACCTTTGTGTGAGAGTTTGCTGCCATTTCAGGCTGTCTGAGGTGAGGGACTCTGTTCCAGCCTGGCACAAAACACCCCTTTGGGCATCTGAAGTGTAGAGAGCTCAGGTTAGGAAGAGCCAAAAGTGGCCTCTGCTTAAGCAAGAGGAACACGTGAACCTACAATGCTGTCCCTCTGCAGAGTCCCAGCAGTTTCACAGCTGTTGGGTTTCTGTGATAGGAAGCAGATAAAATCCTTTCACTTCTGCATGGAAGGGAGCTTTACCAGGCAATGGTCTTTGGCCAGGCCTCTCCCTGGAGCCAGCACTGCGCTGAAACCAGGCCTGGAGCCTTTTGAAGGCGCTGTGTTGTCTAGGTTTGTGTGTGCCACAGATGCATTGGAATGGTGCTAATTCCAGCCAGCTTTCCCCTGTCCTCTGCCACGCTGCAGATCTGTGCTTTTTCAGCTCGGCTGAGGTTCTCTGTTACTGCTGCCTGCTACTGGAAAGGTGGCATCACAGAAGGGTGCAAATCCTATTGCAGCCTCTCCGGGCAGGTGAGAGAAGTGCCCCGGGTAGGTGTCTGGTTTGGTTGAGGTCTCCTAGAAGAGACCCATTCCACATTCCCGTTTTTGCTTTAAGCAGCTAATGGCAAGGAGAAGTGGAAGGCTAAAGCAAAAGGATGAGCTGTGCATGGAGGAGAAAGCAACATCAAGGTTTGCCTGCTGTGGACTCCCTTGCTTTTGAAAAACAAATTGTTGCTGTGGACGGGGTACCACGCAGCCCCACAAATGCTGCCAGCAGAGAGGAGGCTACAGCACAGTGTCAGCGCCAGGCTCCTCTTGGCGATGAGCACTGAGACCCTGCTGCGCCTGCAAGGAGCAGAGCTAGGGGTGCAGCGGGGAGGGAGCTAAACTCTCCGTAATCCTGGGCTGCTGAGGTTGTGATAGCATTAAGAGCCAATGTATGCTCCCAGCTGCCCGCACTGCGCATAAGCCTGGATGTTTCTCTAACAATCCCTGGAGCCTTCCTAACGGTCTGCGTGCGCTTGCTTCTCTGCAGAAGCAGATGAAATTCCTGGAGCAGCAGCAGGAGGATAACAGAAGTTCAAAGGAAGAGGCCCGCCGCCTGCGAAACAAGCTGAGGACCATGGAGCGGTGAGATCCCAGGCTCTCCCTGGGCTGTGCAGGCTGGGCTGCCTGCCTCTCCCCTTCTCGGGGAGGGAGGGGGTCCTGCTGTGCCTGCTGCAGCATCCACCTCCACGTGGTGGGTCATTTTGCCCCATGTTATGGTTTGAGAAAACCCATAACAATTTATTGTTGTTTAGACAATTATTCTGTCACCCGATGACCCCTCCCCACCCGGAAAGGGAAATCGGGGAAAGCAAGGAAATATGAGGGTTAAAATATAAATAGATTTAATAGGATAAAACTAAATAATTAACAATAATACCAAAGAACCAGTATTAATCTTGATGCTAATATAAGATATACAAGAATCATGCTCAGCCAATTATATCAGCAGAAAGCTGTGCGCTCCCAGCAGTGGACAACAAATGTCAGACACTGCGAGCACAACGGCTTCGGGAGGAGAGGAAGGGCTCATGGATCTGGCACTGGGGCAAGGGGTTCTCTGGACCACCACCATCAAGGGAGAGAGAGCTATGCAGAAAACTTTTCTAATTTATATTGGATGTGACGTTCATGGTATGAAATAATCCTCTTGGCCAGCCTGGGTCAAATGCCGAGGCCTTGCTCCTCCTCGTCCCTGCACCTGGTAAGGCTCAAACACTGAGACTGTGAATCTCACATAGCCTGGCTGGCTATGAAGGAAATATTTTCACGAATTCAGACACTAGGGTCTTCCAAAAGTGGAGTTTTCCACAGCATTAGAAAAGAAGTTAGTCCTGTGTTGCTCAACCCAGGGCACCCCGTAAGGCTGCATTAGCAGCCCTGCCCTTGCCCCTGCTATGTTGCCAGACAGCTGCTCTCCCTAAGCAGCAGCAAGGCACAGTACTGTGTGCAGGCTGGCCTCACCTCCAGTGCTCCCAGCATGGCTGTGTGCTGTTCCTCTTACCAGGAGATGCTGGGGCAGAGCCCCAGTCCCAGCTCAGGAACAGAGTCAGCCACAGGGCTATAGGGCCCAAGAGCCATATGTTGGCCGCGTGTGCAGTATTGTGTGTACAGCTGTCCCTTCTCTAGTCTGTCCATGTAGTGCTACTCTTCCCTAGGAAAAAGCCCTGCTTGTGGTGGGGCACTTGTATCTCTTTTCCCCCCTCCCCAACAACATCTGCAGTGAGAGCTTAGGCTGTGCTGACTCGGAGTGAAGCAGGGCACCAGTCTCTTTCCCAGCAATGTTTGTGACTCATGAACTGAGGGTACTTTTGGGGTTTTTTTGTGTGCAGGATTGAGCTGTTGCTTCAGAGCCAGCGCCCCGAAGTGGAGGAGATGATCAGAGAGATGGGAGTTGGGCAGGCAGCGGTGGAACAGCTTGCAATCTACTGTGTCTCGCTGAAAAAGTAGGTGCTACAGGCTTGGGGCAGCTGGCTCGGGCTGTCCTGGGTGTGCCCAGGGAGACCCCTCTGCCAAGAACCAGCAGGCACACAGCCTCTGCGGGGTCTCGCTGCCTGTTTGGGCCCCCCTCTGGGTTTTGACTGACAGATCCTGGGGGCCTAGATTGGAGCCTGTCACACTGAACTGTGCCTGTTGTCACTGTGGTGACATGCATGTCACCATGGGAACTGTCTCCGGAGTTGTCAGTGCACCTCTAAGGTGATGATGATTATTCCTTCCGTTCTCTTTTCACGCCTGGGGGGAAATGAGTGGATGAGGGGCTCCAGGCTGTACTCTCTGCTGCATTGCACTGTGCAGCTGTGGGCTCAAGCGCTCTCTGGCAAGGCAGATCTGCAGTGCTGCCCTCCCCTACCTCAAAATCCATCTGGTCCTGCTGGGCAAAAACCACAGCTTCTTTGGGTCCCTTCTGATGGCAGCTGAATAATTGCAGCTTTGATACAAAGCTGTAATGAGGCAAGTGTCCCTGTGGTGTAATTGGGAATGAATGTGCATGGCCAATAATACGAAGTCTCTGAAAAGTCACTTAAAGCAAAGTCCTCCATTTGCTGCCAGCATGGAGGCTGCTCTGTTGTCTGTCTGTCTTTTCCACTGGCAACTGAAATGTCTCTGGATCTGGTTTCCATTTTGCTGGTGAAATCTGTTCAGATCCTGTTCTCAGGCATGGTGTCCCATGCAGCTGTTCTCCCCTGTGGTGTAGCGGTAGGTTTGACACACTGTTGGTTGCTGTTGGTAGACTCAGCTCTGTTCCCTACAGGGCTTTGTGTCTATTGGTTTTTTTCTGGTGGCTCTGCAATTCCAGAGCTTCAAATTAAGAGCTGTGGGTTGTCTCTGAGAAGTTCTACCTTAATCCTGTTGTAAACACAACACAACTCTTCTGGTCTCTTTGCAGGGAATATGAAAACTTGAAGGAGGCTCGGAAGTCCTCTAGTGAGATGACAGAGAAGCTGAAGAAGGAGCTGTTTTCTGTCAATAACAAGGTAAAGGGAGAGTGTGAGCCGCCAAGGTGACATTTGGTCTGTAGATCGCTGTCAATAACTGTGGCCCAAACTCTCTGCAGTGACCCCTTTCCACGCTGAGCATTACTTGAGTGGTACAGGTGGTGTGGAAGTGTCAGGTTGGGGTTTCTGGATCAGGGTGTGATGCTGTGGTGAGTGAGCAGCTTGTGGGCTGTTGTCAGGAGTGCAGTCTCTGGGGACACTGGTGAGGCAGCATGTGCAGAGCCAGACAGAGTTTGGCAGGGAGCCTGGACTGCAAGGCAGCAGCACGTAGGTGCTCCCCTGCTTCCACTGGGGTCTGGAAGCAGTGCTACCTTCATCCTGCCACACTATTGAGCATGAGGTAGCTCCTGCTGCAGAATTGGGCCCCCAGGGAAGGTGGGGAAAGGGGTCTGGAGCCAGCACCAGTTGAGTAGGGCTTAGCCCTGGCTTGGCACAACCACAATCACACCCAGCCTTGTGCCTTCAGCCGACCGAACTGGGCCAGGGCTTCTGTGTGGTGCTGAGCCCAGGCAGGAAAGGTCTGTGAGGTGTGGTGAGGACATGCAGGTGGCTCTGCACAGAGCCTGCCTGGGTTGGTCCTGACCTGGTGCAGAGCTTGGAGCTGCTGACAGGTCTCTGTTGCTGCGCTCCCCCTGCTCCAGGCCTCGCTGGGCTCTGTTAGCTCAGGTTGGAGGTTGCTTTCTGTCAGTTTTGGTGGCAAGTCACCATGAAAAGGGTATATGTAGCCTTGCTCTCCAAGGCACAGGTGTTCACTGGGGTATGCCTGTGTCCAAACTCACAAAGTGAGAGACTGTGGGTGGATTTGGCCTGTTTGTGTTACTTGGCCATAGCTGTTGTGGTGCCTTCAAATGGAGAAGGAGGCTCTCAGAGTGCTGTGCTGCTCCCCAAGCGAGTTAACCCCCTACATGAGGTGCTGCTGCTGGAACTGTCCTGCTTCTGGCTGAGTCAGTGCCAAACTGCAGTCACCGGCTTGGGTCAGGAGGATGCGAGTCAGTGCACTCAGGGCTCGGCTGACGGAGAGCTGACTGTACCGACACTTTGTGGGCTGGCTCAGCCTCCCGAACCCACGAGAGTCTCTGATGTGGTAGCAGTTCCACTTCTCGACCCCTGCTCCTGGCGTGCTTCCCCATTGAATCAGGCTTGTCCCTGTGCCAGTACTGCTGATGCACACCCATCCCCTAGCCCCGTGGTTTGTAATTCCTGTGCTCCGGTGTCCTGTGGGAATCCAGAATGCAGCCACTGAGTCTTAGAGCAGGGAAAAGTTGTCACCATCAGGCATAAACGCTTGGGAAATGCTATATGAAGGTTTGTGTTGGGCAAGCAGCCTTGGAGATCCCTCTGCAGGCAGCTTGAGGAAATGGGCAGGCAATTCTGTTGCTCTGATACAGGAGAGATTGGTCAGAGACTGCCACAGGAAAACTGAGCTCTGAAACAGGGGAAAGTAGCATGTGCCGCAGAGTACAGTGCTTTCATGGGGGATCTGCAGCCTCCCTCACCCACAGTGTTGTAACCAGCACTCTGCTCTTTGTGGGGGGCTTTATTCTGCAGCTGCAGAAAACGGTTTCAGAGTTGGAGAAGACAAACGAGGAGTTAAAAAGCACCCAGAAGGATCTGAAGAATGCAGACAAGGAGATACTGGTGAGAATACCATTCCTCAGTCTGCAGTAACTGGCAGCTGGCCATGGCCTGCAGCTGCAAAGCCAAGAGTTATGCTGGCTCTTGCTCAGTGACTAGGTTACCAAATCCACCTTACCTCTCTTACCTACCCCCACCTCTGAGCTCCACCTGATGCTGATTAATGGAAAAGGGGCAAAGTATCCACTACTAAATCTTTCCTTACCTTGTGGTCTGCTTTCCCTCCTCCCTCCAGAGTTTAAAGAAGAAGATAGACATCCTGCAGGATACTTTGAAGGTCCCATCTGTAACCAGAGAGACACTCAGTCGACTTGTCTTTGAAAGGTTAGTGAAGTGCATCCTCAGGTACAGGCCAAGGATGGAGATGGCAGGTCCAAAGTAAGAGCTGACAGTTTCACTAGCCGGGGAGGCAGAGACGTGCTAGTTTGACAGGCATTGCAGTAGCACACTTGGCTTGTTGCTTGTATCCTATTTTGGGGTTGGTTTACTTGAAAAAAGTGTGCGTTGCAGGGTTTGGGTCAGGAAGGGGTGGAAGAATGGGCCAGGTTTTGATAAACTCTTTGTCGCTGTGTCCTGCCAGGGAAATACCCCTAAAGCTGCTCTTCTGGTTGCCTCAGAGTTGGCCTTCTAGTGAGTGTTCCCCGGCATATGGGGACAGGAGATCTTTGCCAGGCAGAGGAACCTAGCCTGAAAAATGGCATTTTTCACATTCTTATCAAAGCCTTTCTTCTGAGGAGCCCATGCTATTAATTACCCCAGTGCAGGAACCTGAGTTGTGTACCCAGGGCAGAAGCATGTCAGTGTGTTTCCCTGGGCTCAGGGCGCTGCTGTTATAGCACAGGACATCCAAGGGTGAACACTAGTTTAGGACATTGACTATAATCTCTGGGGTTTGGATTGTCCTTCCTGTGACTTGTCAGCAGAACAGGGCTCTGATCCTGGTCCCACTGCTGTCTTGCAACTCAACCACGTGGTGTGCAGCTCTGTCTTCCTCTGGTCGGCTGGGTGGCAGGCAGTGGCCTCCTGATGGCTGACGCTTTGCATGGCCCTTGCAGCCCTGCTCCTGTGGAACTGCGGCACCCGAAGCTCCACCGCCCGGCCCACAGCGATGAGATCAATCTCGATGCTACTTTTGATGTGGACACCCCTGAGCATCAGCCCTGCAGATCTCTCTTCAACCCTGCAAAAAGGCAGAAGCTGGATAAAAGGCCGTGAGTTTTCCCTCCTCTTTTGGCTTCTAAAGGAGATCAAAGTCTCTCTTCTTTGAAAGTTGCTGTGTGAAATCAGATAGCTCTCCAGCTGCCTGATGTCGTGCTGCAAGTTTCATCGTCATTTGCTTGGCCTTGTCTGTCCTTGCCAGCTGCACTCGAACAATAAATCTCTGCTGATTTGCTCCTTGTGCTTCTTACAGGCCTCCTGTGGTAAATCTGGCGAAGAAAGTTCTGAAGGAAACGGTGGAGGTAAGAGGACTAATCTTGATTTCTGTATCACCTCTTTGATTCTGCTGTTAATAAGCTCAGAATAAAGGACCCATTTTCCCCGTGTGGGAGACGCTGTGACCATAGAGCGGCCCATCTACAGAACGACAGCACAGCCTTCAAAGTGCTTTGCTTGATGGTCTCCTAGAAACACCGTATTGCTGCCTCAGGCCTCCTGGAATTGGGCAGGAGAGGGAGGATGGGGACCCACGTGCTTCTTGCTGATTATCCTGCCTCAAATGTGCTTGGCACACACAACGTGGGTCTGACCACGAGGGCTGTGGGGTCAGCAAAGGGGGCTGTTCTCTCTGCGGAGTGCAGTGTCCTGCCTCCCAGGTGCTGCTCCACATGAGCCTCGGTGGGAGGTTTGAAGCTGCTGTTCTTTGGCCTGATGTGGTACAGCAGTAACTATTACCCTAAATAGCTGTCTGTGTTATTAGTGCTCCCTGGATGTGGACTAAATTCAGCAGATCATGCTGGTTAAAGGGCTTTTCTCATTATTTTGTGGGACAGAACTGGGCAGATGATCTGGAGGATGATGCTCTTAAAGGACTCTTGCCAGTGTTCATCAGGAGCTCTGTTCTCTCCAAGAAGCCATCTTCGGGTAGCTTGCTGGGTCCCCACAAGAACATGGGCACTGTAAGTATGACTGTCCAGTTGGTGAGCTTGCCGAGGGCTGGCACTGAACGCCTCTGTCCTGAAGTGACCCTACAGGACAAAGCAAATGCAGCTTTTACCTTCCCACATACAGCATGTGGAAAACAAATCTTGGAGCATGAACCTGGCTACCAGTCCTGCAGAGCTCCAGGAATGACAGATGCTCATTCCCTTCCTGGCAGCAGATTAAGTGACTGTCCATGTCCCATTCTTCCACCTCCTTGGAGCTTGGGGGGGGGTGTTTCCTCATATTCCTCAGTCCCAGTGACAAAATCCTAAACCTTCCTGCTGCTTAGAAGGCTCAGCTTGCTTCAGAAGTGCCCAAGATACCCACACTTTACTAATACCCTTGGGCCTGTTTTTTTTCCAAAGGTGAGGGCTTAACACAAGCACTGAGTATTTCCAGGTGCTTGTAACCCCTCCCCAGAACCTGTGGCTTGCAAAGCTGCTGCTTCCCTGTAACCAGCAGGAGGAGAGGTAGCCAAGGTTCAGTGCTGCTCCTCCAGGCTCATTTCTTCTCTCTCCTAGGTGAGGATGGGGTACGACGGTTTGGGCGGCAGAACAAAGTTCATACAGCCTGTATCCTTCCCTGTGGCTCGTGTGGCAGTAGTAGTGATGCTGTGGGAACCTCATGGCTGAAACCGAAGAGGAGGAGCAGACACTTTGGGGAGTCCTGCTCCCCAGTCAAAAAAAAAAAAAACTAGGACCCTCACAGAGCCATCAGATTTCTCTCTCTCTGACTCTGAACAAGTCTGAGCTCAGCAAAGGCATTGAGGTCCTGAACTTGCTGAGAGCATTATCAGAGGTGGCTCATTCAGAGAGGCCTGTCAACTAGAAATGGGTACAGGTTGCAGGGACTGCCCGTGCCCTTGGGATCTCTGAGCAGCAGCAGTGTAGTGCAGCCTTTTCCTGGCTGTGTGTCTGCCAGTCTGTGCCCTTTGTAGAAAACCAGGAGCCTGAAGCAGAGAAGAAGGGATAAGCTGGGAGGTGTGACCTGCTGGGAAGCCTTGGGCGGCTGCTCCTGTGGCAGGGTGGAGGTCCCCAGTGCAGGGAGATGCTGGAGCCAGGTCTCTGGGGCCCGGTGTGCCCCTGCTGCTCCCTTGAGGTGAATGGGGGAGGTGGGCAGCCGTGCAGCACTGCCCCTCGCACATGGCTGATGGTGGAGCAGCCCATGTGTCTAAGCCCAAGTGCTGGCCATGCTGGTTTGTGACACCCTGCAGTTCTGCTTGCGTGGCCTGTGCCTGAGCGGCTGGGCAGGACCTTTTACACTTAGGTGACATGTAATTTTTTTGCCACTTGTGTGTCTCTGGAGATTTGTATGACGCCCTGTGAGTTTGAGGACTGGCTGCTCCAAGGTCTCTTGTCTTGGGGTCACTCTGCCTTGGGAGGCTGCAGGCTCTGGCTGCTGTGTCTTTCCCAGCGCAGTGTCCTGGCTCTGACACGCAGGGGAGCTCTTGAAGCTCTGCTAGACCCACTTCAATGCTGCTTTGTGTGCAAGGGAGTGGGAAGCATCCCTTGATTCATGGGGACAGGAGCATGCCTGAGCTCTGCTGCTGGGAGAAGGGGCAAAGCCTGCAGGAGTTCTTATTTGGGTGCAAATGTAGGTCCCAGGTCTGTGGTTCAGGCTGGTCTGCAGCGGGTATTGGGTCACTTGTATCCCCAGGGCATTGGTCTGTACTTTCCTTGACAGCTTTACCTTCAGACAAACCTGGCAGAAATCCGTCCATTAGCAGTGAGGAGCAAGAAGAAGAATGTCTCCAGGCCAGCATCTGCAGCTCCCTCTGTGTCTTCCTCCACCAGCAGCAGCAGTGGCCAAGCCAGACTGGACAGCTTCCTGCAGTGAGAGTCCCTGCCTGCCTGGGGAGCGGTTGGGCCAGGTGGCTGCAGGGCAGGGTGGCCACAGGGCAAGGGCACACTCGCCCACAGCCTGGCACGGAGCAACGTGCCACCGCTTGGCTGTGCAGTGTGGTGAGACGAGCTGTCCTGGGGAGAATCCTGGCCTTGCAGCAAGCCTACAGGAGACCAAGCCTCTGGATAATGCTTGGACTGATTTACCCCCCTCGTTTTTTACCTTTCCTTCCTCCTACTTTTGTGCAGAATAAACAGGGTTTTCTTACCTTCCTGCCCAGAGCTCTGCTGTTGGGTGCTCTGACATCAGGTAGAGCTGCACTTCTTGGATGCAGCTGCGAGCGAGAGGTGCGGGAATGGTACCTGGAATGTCCAGGAGAAGGGACCTGGACCAGCTCTGTGCCTGGTGTAACTACTTCCAAGAAAATTTCCTGGAGGAAGAAGTGTGAACGGGGCTGAGCAGGGTGGCTTCACCCTCAAATCCATCCCCTTCCCTCTGCCGCAGGCTGAGCCCGGGGGATGTTCTCATTGCCCTGGTCTGCGCTGTGGAGTCCACCACGTTTTTGCAGACTTGGCACTGAAATTGCTGACCTGGGGAGGAGGAGGGTGCTGGGGGTGACCCCCTGCCCTCCTTAGGAAACAGGGAGATGGGTGTGCTGATGTGACCTCTGTTCCTGGCACGTGTTGGTGTAACTTGTTTGTATGAATTTGTTTTTTTTCTAAATGAGATTGTGGGGTCTTTTGTTCTCTTGAAACTGGTTTTCCTGGCGATGGGAGGGTTTGGGCCCAAAGAAGTGCTGGAGAAGGGCTCCCTTCAGGAGAGGGTGGGAGACTGAACCTGTTTGGGGTTCCTCGGCTGGAGATGTAGGGCAGGAGCTCCCTGGATCTCCTCTTGCCCCACAGCTGATGCAGACCTGTTGAAGTTCCTCAAAGGGCATTGGTGAAGTATCTCACTACAGCACTCTATGAATCTGTAATTTTTTTTTTTTTTTTCCTATTTCCAGCTGCTTCAGGCTGAAACCCGGCTAAAAAACCATGGCCTTAGGGAATAAAATATCCCACCGTGCGTGCTTGTGAACCCAATGTGGTCTCCTCCCTCTTGCGGCTCAGGTGCTGAGCGTGGGGGTAATGGATGAGCCTGGCCTTTGGTGCCTGCTCCCAGGAGATGGGTCCCTGCTGCGGCGAAGGGCTGTGGTGGGGTGAAGCTGTGATGACAGTGGTCCCAATCCCCAGGGCAGCAGGCGAGGCCAGTGGCTGCAGAACACGAGCCATGTCTCACCTGCATCTCTTGGGGCTGAGCGCTGAACAGCGTGGAATGGGTGGAAGGTCTGGAGGAGCATGAAAAGAGGGTTCAGAGTGGGAGAAAACAAGCTTGGGGGAAAGGAAGGACTTAAGCAGAGTTAATTTTGGAGAGGAGAGGCTCTGCAGGGAGCCTTTTCCTGACCCTCCGGCACGGAGCGCTCTTCCAAGGTGGGTGCCTGCATGCCTAAAAAAGTGATGGATTTGCGCTAGGTCTCTCTGGCCTGGAGCAAATTTGGGGAGACCCTTCTAAGTTGGCAGCAGGACAGGTCTGGACGTGTGGCTGATGAGGGAGGTGGGCTTCTGTGTTGGGGTGCTGGAAGGAAGAGCCAACCCCAGTCTGTGGTGGGTGGAGAAGGGCTTTTGGGGGTCTCCTGCTCCAGCCCTGCTTTGGGGACCCCCAGCCTGCAGTGGGTAGTGGGTGGAGAAGGGCTTTTGGGGGGGTCTCCTGCTCCAGCCCTGCTTTGGGGACCCCCAGCCTGCAGTGGGTAGTGGGTGGAGAAGGGCTTTTGGGGGGGTCTCCTGCTCCAGCCCTGCTTTGGGGACCTGTCAGAGCTGGGGGTGGGGGGGAAGAGTGTTTGCACCTGGTCAAGCCACCCCTGTCCTCTGCTCAGCCACTCCCTTACTTAAATCTGGTTTCTATTTGAAAATAAACTCATCCTGGACCAAAAAGTTCTGTGGAGAGCAAAGGACCTTCATCTCGGCGTCCCTCCCCGTTGGCTCTGCCCGCGGTGTGCCTGGGCAACGTTTCCCCCCCCCTCTTTCCCCCCATCTCCTGAGCTGCTTTCCTGGGGTTTGGCACCAAGGAACCTTCCAGCCAGGACAGTGGGCCGCGGGGCATCAAACCCCTCCTGAGGTGGGGGCGGGAGGGGTGTTTGTGTGTGTGTTTTGAGTTTTAGGTGTTCGGGAGGAAAAAAAGAAGCCAAACCAAGAAAAAAATTATTTTCCTGTTCCAGCCGTCTTTTTGGAAGTTGCTTCTGATGCGTTTTTGTCCCGTTTTATTGCACTTAACGCCTTGCCCCCGCCCCAACCGGAGCCTTTTTTCCCTCCCCGGTGCCGCTTCCAGCTCCTCAAACCTCCCTCCGTCCTCGCCCGCTCCCCGGCGCTGGAGGGAGGCGGTGGGAGGCAGCTCCCGGTCCCCGCCGGGGACCGAGGGGACACCCCTCGGGAGGTGGGGGGTGTCCTTCCTTCGCTCCCCCTCCGGGCCCGATCCCGGCGGGGGTGCAGGGGTTTCGGGTGGCCGCAGGGTGGCAGCCGGTGCCCGGTAGCCGGGACCGGCCCGGTGCGCGGCGGGGAGGGGCTGAGTTCATCGGGGCGGCCTTGGGGCGGCAGCAGCTCAGCCCCGGGACGGGACCGGCCCCCGCGGGAGCCGCGCTCCGCTATTACCGGCAGCGTTAATTATCACTTCCGCTCATTAACTACAAGCGAAATCTGGGTGAAGGGTAATTGGGGGAGCCGCCGGCCGGGCTGGGTGCTCTCCCCGTGGCACCTGCGCGCTCTGACCTCACCAGGCAGCCTGTGACGTCATGCCCGTGATGTCATGGGGAAGGGGGGGGGTGCTGGTTGGCTGGGCTCCCCCTGACCTCCGCGGGTGCTCACTGGCTGAGCCCGGACAGCAGGGAGATTGCGCGAGCCCATTGGTTGGGCCGGGTGACATCATGGAAGAGCCACGATGACGACCGGCTGTGCGCCGCGTGACCTCGTCGGGGACTGGGGTCTTGTTGGCCGCGGGCTCTGTCACCTCATCAGGGAGCCTGTGACCTCACAGGGAGCTGCGTGCCCATTGCCTGGCTCCCAGTGACCTCCTGGGACATCCCATGGCCTCCTTAGGTAGCAGGGTGCTCATTGGCTGGTAGCATGTGACATCACAGCGCCGCCTGTGACCTAACAGGGAGGAGGACAATCATTGGCTGTCAGGGTGTGACACCCCGAGGTGGACCATGACCTCACAAGGACACGGGACACTCATTGGCTGGCAGGGTGTGACGTCCTAAGGCGGCCCGTGACCTCATGGGGGAGGAGGGTGCTCATTTGCTGGCAGGCTGTGACGTCCAAGGGAGCGGAGAGCCGATTGGCTGGCAGGGTGTGACACCCTGGAGCAGCACGTGACTTCATAGGGGAGGGAGATGCTCATTGGCTGGTAGCGTGTGACATCCTGCAGCAGCCCGTGACCTCATGGGCGAGTGGGTGCTCATTGGCTGTCAGAGTGTAACCTCATGCGGGATTGAGCGCTCATTGGGCGCCGGGGTGTGACCTCACGGGAGCGGGGCTGCTCATTGGCTGCCGGGCGGTGAGCTGGCGGGGCGCCGCCTGGCGGGCACGGGAGTTGCCGCGCGCCGATTGGCCGGGCGGGGCGGGGCGCACCCGCGCGCCCGCCGCCGCCTCGCGCCGCCATTGGCTGCCGCGGCGCCCGCCCGCGGGGCGGGGGGCACGTGCCGGCGGGAGACGGGAGGGGGGGGTGGTGGAGGAGGAGGCGGGCGGCGATTGGCCGGGCGGCGCGCGTGCCCGCGGCGCGGGCGGGCGCGCGGGCGGCGCATGCGCAGGGCGGCGGGGGCCGGCGGCGATGGCGGCGCGGGGCTGATGGCGGTGGAGGCGGCGCTGCGCTGAGGGGAGCGGTCCCGCCCGGCCCGCCATGGGCAACGAGGCCAGCCTGGAGGGCGGCGGCGACGACGGGCAGCTGCCGCCCGCCGCCGCCGCCGCCGGGGCCCCGCCGCCGCCCGCCGCCGCCGCCGCCGTCAAGCCGCCTTCAGCACCGGGCGGCGGCGGACAGCTCCCGGGCAGCGCGGCCGGGCCCAGGTCAGAGCGCGGGAGCGCGGGGGCGCGGGGGCGGGGGGGGGGGGGCGTGGGATGGGGGTGCGTGGGGAGCAGGCGGAGGCGGGTGCGGGGGGTCCGGGTGCCTGGGGTGCAGGTACATGGGTGCAGGTACGTGGGGTGCGGGTACGTGGGGTCCAAGCAGATCCACCGTGGGGTGAGGGTGGGTGGGGTGTGGACAGATGAGGGTGCGTGGGGTCCAGGCAGATGCGGGTGTGTGGGGTGCGGATACGTGGGGTGCAGGCACGTGGGGTGCAGGCAGATGCGGGTGTGTGGGGTGCGGATACGTGGGGTGCAGGCACGTGGGGTGCAGGCAGATGCGGGTGCATGGGGTGTGGGTATGTGGGGTGCGGGTGCGTGGGGTGTGGGCAGATGCGAATGTGTGGGGTGTGGGTGTGTGGGGCCCAGACAGATACGGGTGCGTGGGGTGTGAGCAGATGCGAATGTGTGGGGTGTGGGTGTGTGGGGCCCAGACAGATATGGGTGCGTGGGGTGTGAGCAGATGCAGGCGGGTGGGGTCCAGGCAGATGTGGGTCCGTGGGGTGCAGGTCTGTGGGGTGCAGGTAGGTGGGGTGTGGGTATGTGGGGTGTGAGCAGATACAGGTGTGTGGGGTGTGGGTGCGTGGGCCAGAGCCAGGTGCCGGTGTGTAGGGTGTTTGGGGTGTGTGTCTCGTGGTCGCAGGTCAGTGGGGCGCAGGGAGCAGGTTGGGGTGCGGGGGGAGTGCAGGCAGATGCGTGAGAGAGGGGTGTCCACCGATGGGAGAGCGGGGTGCAGGGACGGCACCTCCCGGGGTGAGGAGTGTGATGATTTGGAGAGGGTGGGAGGAAGGTGGGCGCTGGCCGGTGGGCAAAGGTCCAGCAGCGAGGGCTGTAGCGGCCATGGGGGTTGGGTAGGGGATGCTGTGATTTGGGATTGGGGAGCCCGTGCCGCACAGGAGGAGGGGGGTCCTGGATGAGGGTGGGGCGGTGAGCAGCACCCAGGGCTTAGAGGAGATTTTGGGGTGCATCCTGGAGGAAAAAGGGGAGGCACGGAAGAGGGGGACCAGGGCTCTGGGTTTGCGGGGCTGTGACAAATGGTGGGTGGCAAGCTGGGCAGCGGGCTTGGGGGGGAAGCCGGTCAGGGTGGAGGGACCATGCCTGGTGGCATGTGGCATGGTGGCAGTGCCGGGGCGTGTGAGCACCCCAAACGTGGCCACCCCTGAATGTGGCCGTCCCCAAACGTGGCCATCCCAACCGGAGCCAGCTCCGAATGGGAAGGGCCGTTATGTAAGAGGAGGGACGTGCAGCCCTGCCAGGAGTCACCGTCGTCGGTGCAAAACCTCGCCAGGAACTGCGCCGAGCCACTCTCCCTCCACGAGGAAGAGCCAGCTGGGAGGGAGGGAGGGAGGGAGGGAGGGAGATGCCTCGGGAGCAGGCACGGGCGTGGGATTGGAGCTATTCCTTTAAAAAAAAAAAACAAAACCAAAAAACCACCACCACCCCACAGCCCATCCGAAAATATCATGCCGTCTGGAAAAATAAACGGGAGGTGGCAGAAAGTTGCATGGAGGGATGCGGGGGGACTCTTTGGGCTCTCCGCCTCACCGGGGCCGCGAGGAGCTCGGCTTCTGTTTGCCGCTTGCGCTGCTTCCAACGGGGGAAAATGAGGCGGGAGCCCAAGCGGGCGGCTGCGGTCTCGCCTGGCCGAGCTTCCCTGTGGCTCCCAGCCGGTCCCTGCTTGCGGGCTGTGCGTTAGCATCCGGGTGGGATTCAGGGACCCCACAGGGTGGCCGAGCTGCGGGGCAGGCTTTTCTTTGTCAAACCTCTGTTGGCTTTTACACAGGGAGTGTGAAAGCAATCCCCCCCCCCCCGAGCAAAATCGTGCCTGTTTTCCTGTATTTTTTCCCAGTTCCCCTTGCTGAAGATTCACCGACCCCTCTGCTTCGGACTCTGCCGATGAGAACTTGTTCGTAGGCTGCCTGTCATGATTTAAAATTAAATACCCACATGGCTGTTTAGGCCGGCGTAACAAGATCAGCCGAGGGAGCCGTGCAGATTTTCCGTCTCTCTGCTTTTGGTGCTGCCACGGGGCTGCCAGGCTCTCCGTTTGCTGTTGGGTACCGGGGCTGGGGGTCCTGGGGGATCTAGGGGTCCCGGAGCACATGGGGCTGGTGAGGTGGAAGAGCACAGTCCTGCAGTCCTCTCTCCCCTCCTGCCAGAAACCCCGGGCTGATGTTGCTGGCTGTGCCCAAACCCCTCCTGCCCCTCCTGGGGAGCTGCTGCCAGGGACCTGCCCTCCTTTGCAATTAATTAAGGCAATTAAAGAGGTGGGCCTTGCGAGGCTCTGCTGCGGAGCGGCGGTGGGATGGGGAAGATGCTGGTCTGTGCCAGTGTTTAAAACCTGAGTGTGGGAGGGGTGCGGGGATCTGAGATAATGTCTTAGGGGTTTTAATTCAAGGTAAGAAGGTGGGAATGAAGGGAAAAACAGGCCTGGAGAAGAAAGTCGTCTCCGTGTGGTGCAGGAGCGGGCACGTAAGAGAGAGCAGATGTTGTGAGAGGCTGAGCAAAGCAGGGCTCGTGCTGACCGAGCAGCAGGTGTGCGGTGCAAAAGTGCCGCTCCAGACACCCCGAGTGACAGGGGAAAGGAAAGTGAGTTTCTCTCCATATCTGGGCAATTATTTATTTTTCTTTCTCCCTCCTAATTAAGTAGCCTAAATCTGCGTCAATGAAAAACCATAGCAGCGTTACTTTTCTGTGTAATTTTTCACAACTTGCTCGGTGTCATACAAGGAAACAGTCTGAATACCTTACCTGTGGCACGCTGGATTTCGGGGCCTTGGGTTTAAATTCATAACGATTGGTTTCAAGAAACTGTGCGTCCGCCGTGGAGGGGCTTCAGAGAGCAGAAGACATCTTACGGGAGTGACGTCTCCTCACCGGGTTGCAACTTAAGAGTCGTGGAATGGTTGGAGTTGGAAGGGACCTTGAAGAACATCTATTATTATTATTATTATTATTTATAAACTGATTTTCTGCTGGCGTGCTGGCCGCGGCAGTGCCAGAGGAGGGAGGGAAGGTGCCACCTGTGGTGCCGGGCGGTGAGATGGTGGGGCTCTGCCCATGGGGTGCAGCTCTGGGAAAGGCAAATGGGATGCAGGATTGCGCCAGTGGGAGGACCTTGACCCTTGTGTGGAATCTCACCGAGGGGGCATCGTGCCCGGCTCCGGTGCTCGGCCAGGGGATGCTGTGGGAGGAGGGAGGGAAGGGGTACTGCTCATCCGCCCCCACAAACGGAGCCTCTGTTGCCTGAGAGGAGATGAAAAGACGGAACATTATTAGCCCGTAGGATCAAAGGAACATAAATTGGTCGTGGATGCATTCGGACTGGAAGCTTTCCAGCTGCCTGGCAGCGGAGTCCTGGGCTGCTCCTCCGAAGAGCAGAAGGGACGAGCTCATTTTGCGGTGCAGCTCGATGGATTGATGGCAAGGGGTTGGACGGCAGAGCAGGGACCAGCCCAAGTTTAGAAACGTCATTTGGGGCATGGCACCATGAGTGGCTGTTTTTCCCGGTATCCTGAAGGGAGACTTTATTGCTGTTTCTGACCGTGTTTGTCTGTGCCTGATTTATGCCCGCTTCATTAAGGTTTTTGGTTTGTCTGGAGCTCGTAAAAGATTTTTTTTTGGTGCCTGGATGCACGAGCTAAGGCTGAAGGATGGGAGAGGGGAAGAGGGTCGGTCTCCTGGGACGTTCCCAGTGGTGGGTGGCAGCACCTCCCACATGTGCTGTGAGAGGTCCCCCGAAGCCCTCGCTTGGCCTGGGACGGCAAGTCAAGAGTCGGTCCTGTTTACCCTGCTTTTTACGTTCAGCATCAGGCTGTTTGGCCGGTGGAAAAATCAGGTGTTAGGAAAGCACATAGCAGAAGCAGGACTGAGAGAAGCACTCCTCCAAATTGGAGAAAATAGCTCAAGTTTGGGAGAAGCCTTAGGGCAGTTCGGATGCTCCATTCTGCCCTTTAGGTAGCTCACTTGCATCTGCTGGGTATTGGCTTGTTTTCTTGCCGTAAGTACCATAGCAATAACAGGTAATGAGAATATACATAAAAGTAATTTAAAAAAAAAAAAATCAGATTTCTCCGTTTCTTTTTTCACAAGCTTGCAGAAAGGAGCAGTCCACGTCCATTTTCATGTGACTGCGCTAGAAATAAAGCCATAAGATGAGACTGTGTGACGGAAAATCAGGCTACAGACAGGCCCCGTGGTTGTGTATAGAGCCAGCTCCCTCTCTGTTTCCATGCGCTGATGTCCCCAAAGAGGCTGAGCCCTGAGCAGGACCTTGCAGAGACGTTGCCATCAGAGGCATCACTGGAAAACCTTTTCCTCAAATATTAAAATAGCTTTTTCCGGGCTTTTTGCTGAACAACAGACTGGCGCTCTGGCAAAGCCTGCCACGCACCTGCGCTTAGTAAATATTAGTTTATTTGCTATAAGACATTTGGGGGGTCAGGAGGGAGCTGAGGCTGGCTTTAAGCGAGGAGGGGAAGAACTGATGCACAACGTCTCAAGCTCATAAACCTCGTGTGAGCAAAATAAAAGGTAAAAGGAGGAGTACGAAATGGCTTACTTGACGGATCACATCAAAATATTTGCCGTGTTAAATATCCCACTGGGCTTCAATGTGCCTTCCTCGCCCGTGATGGGCAGGCGGTGTCGGCTGTGACGTGTCTTCCCTTCAGCAAGCCGTGTTTTACATACTTTTGATGGCTCTGACAGCAGCCATTAGGCCACTGAGTACCGATGGCACAATTCTGGGTGCTTAAGTAACTCCAAAACCTCTTCTCTGAACGTGCTCATCAATATTCAAAATGTTTGGCATCAAATATTAATGCCTTTATTTCCAAAACAAATATACAGATTTGCAATCCGCTTCACGGCTTGGGGTTTCTCGCTGCCGAAACCAGCCTGGGTGTTGTGCTGATGGCACGATCCTTTGCCTTCTGCTGTGTGAGGAGCTCCAGGATGTGCCCGTGCCATCCCCTTCTCCTCCGGAACAAAAACGTGGAAGAATTTGGAAGGGTTGGTATTTTCTTCGCTCCGTTGAGGAGTTGGAGGACTCTGTGGCTCCTTCTTGGGCAGGTGGCAGCTGTGGCAGGGATGCTTTCTGTGCCCCAAAGTCCCAAGTGCTGGTGGTCAGCCTCTTCTGCTGATGCTCAGTGGTGCCACAGCCGGAGTGTCCACGTCCCTTGGGATCGGTGGGTCCCTTCACACTGCGGGTCCTGCCCAGGGGCGCGGTGGGCTGGCTCCTGCTTCTCCAACGTACCCGAATAACGCCGTTTCTTTCCTCTGCCGTGTCAGCTGAGCACATTTGGATGCTTCCCATCATGGTACTCGGTGCAGTGGCACATTCCTGCAGTTTGCTGCTCCTGGGTGCCGCTCGGGGTATTTTTGGGCTGGTGAGTGACAGCAAGTGCTGATGGTCATCCCGGTCCCACACATCGTAAACTGTTAGGAGTGTGGCACGTATTTTCTTGAGATTGAGATGGTCGCTGTTGAGCCATCGCTGTGTTTTCAGACGTCTGTCTGAAATGACAGAATGACAGATTTGTTATTTTTGCATCAATCCATGGGCGCGACTGTTCTTATCAACAGGGTTTTTTGTCTTTTTTAGAGCCTGGAGGTGCTGAGCTTCGGCGTGACCCTGAAGCGCTGCTGTGCAGCCTGTCAGTCATCACCGGGCATGCCGTACCGCTTCTCATGCCACCGATGCTGCAAAGTTTTTGTAAATCCAGGGAGCTGGCTCCTCGCTGAGAACACCCAACACCTCCGATGAGCTATTTAGGAGCCTACAAGAGGGAGTGGGATCGTTGCATCCTATTAACGCTGGCCTGTGCTTTACAGGGAGAGTGGAAGGCATGTTCCTGGGGGGCTCCTCACCCATTCTCTGCTCATATTTGATATCAAACATGACTTAACCATGCTGGTGATGGTGTCTTGCTGACTCTTGGCCTCTTTATAGCTTACTAGCATGTGTTTGATATCAATGGTAGACCCCAGCCCCATTAACAGACTGGGGGCAGTGGGTTGATGGGGCAGGAGACAGCAACTCCCTGCCCACGCTGAGCTTCTCAGAGGCAGAGGAGCATCATCCACCAAGATCTGCCAAAAGCTGCATTTGTCATGGTTTGGCTTGAGATGAGACGTGATGGTATGACATCCAACCAGACTTCTGGCACTGGGTGGCAGAGATCGTTAGGATGGCTAACAAAGGCAAAACAAAATCTGAAGTTTTGAGGTCCAACCTCACCAAATGGCAATGAGATGTATGTAAACAGTGAGCATAAGGAAATCTAGAAGCCGTTTACCAGAGAGTGCGATGGGATATGTGATCACACAAGGCTTAAATAAAAGATTCACCTCCTAAAATATACAGTCTCCCTCAGCCCAAAACGATAGTTTCTGCAACGTGCAGCAGATTAGCTGTTCATACTGGCTTTATTCCCCCTGAAGATGTGATTAAATAGTTCGGTGCATTCTCTTTTGTCAAAAATGATTTAGTTGTGTTTCTAGGTCATTGTCTATAGAAGAAAAATGCGTGTATATTTAATGCGGTAAAGTGTATTAGGCATCTTCTAAGAAGAGCTACAATGAAAAAATCTTTTCTGCCCAGTGTGTCCCCAGAGCTTTCTCCTGTCCCTGTCCTTAGTGTCCCCTGAAGCATCAGTCCTTCTGGAAAACCCATTGCTCACAGGTCGCCTCAGCAGCCTGTCCTTGTCCTCCTCTCACTTCTTGACGATAGGAAGAGCCTTTATCCCAGAGCAACCAGGATGAACATCTCCACTCAGAGACTTAGTGCTTGCTGGTGAGGAGCTCAGTTGTCCAAGAGCCAAGTGACTCTAACAGGGGGTGTAAGGTACCGGTGGGCAAAGGTAGGAGCACAGGACCAGAGGAGACCTCCAGGCCATTACTCACTAGTAGACACCATTAGACACCCCATCGTATAGTCCCACTAACAAGGTAACGACTAAGATCTTAAATGAGACACTCTACGTTGCAAAGCCGAAATGCAGCTTTGATTTGCCAGTAGTCCATGTGCTTGAGACATGCAGATGTGGTTTAACTTCCATATGTCTTCCTGAGGGATAGCGACACCTTCAAGCTCAGGTGTGCTCAAAGACTTTGACCTGGGCCATCCTGGCCAGCCAGTTTCGTAGGGACGGTCACTCATTCCTTGTTCTGCAGCCAGATGACGGGGCATGTTGCATGGTCGGGATGCAGCAGGGGCAGCCCTTGGCACGTGGGTCAGGACTCCAAGCTGAGCCTTTGGAGATGATGTGATGGTCTTACCCTTTTCCACTATGCCCCTCTCCTCCATGTTACAGCCAGGAAGCAGGTGGTGCAGGAGGTAAGGAAGGGTATGGACGCCAAGCCTTGTCACTGCATCGTGGTTATGCAGTGACTTCCCGAGTTGCAGCAAGCTCTGCACAGGCTCCTCTGACCCACGAGAAGCTCTTTCTCTCCTCCCTGAAGACCATCGAGGCCCTCCCTGTGTTTCTCAGTGGTTTCTCATTCTCTGCAAGCAGGCTTCAGTGCTGTGCTGTGACTTCTGCCTAGGATGTCCTGCAGCTTCTGAACCCCATGTGAGGTGCCAGGTGCCATCTCCTGCCTGTGACTTGCTGCCTGTCCCACCTGCGGTCACCTGAACCTCTGCTGCCTGAGCACGCCTTGTTGCTTCCCACGAGAAGAGCATCTCCTGCCCTCTTCTCAGAGGGTTTCCCCCCTTTTTGGCAGTTATAACGCAACCTAGGGCAAGCAGATACTGCGTGGCTGAAAGGGAAAATGCATCTGTGCTGCTTGAGAAACGTTGCTGAATTTTGAGTTTCTTCGAACAGGTATGACTAACCCTTCTCCACTTGGCTCCGGGACCTGCCAGGGACCATGGTTTCTCAGATGTGACAAAGCAGTTTCGCACGCTGAGTAGCTTTCAGATGAGGGTTTGACAGCTCCTCTGAAGGCTGCGGGGGGAAAAAAACCCCCAAAAACCTCACCTTGGACCAAAATGTCTCTCGGTGCAGATGTGACAAAATTCAGTGTTCCAGCCGGTCTGTTTGCAGTTGGCAAGGTCTTCTCTACCCAGCCCATGGTGCTGCAGGCACAGACGTCCATGTAGGTATTACAGGGTAGGGAGACTTTCAGGGGCCAGATGTCAATAACTGAGAGCAGCCTTTTTTCCTTTTTTCCTTTTTTTCTTTTTTTCTTCCCTGCCAGTAGAATATTGCCTTGTAGCCTGTTTTGCGTCTTTCCCGGCAATGGGAGCTCACAGGCTTCTCCAGATCCCAAGAGGGACGTGAGGCTGATGCTGAGCTCAGAGCCTGGCTCCAATGGACATCCGTTTGCAGGACCGGTGCTCTTGTGAGGATTGTAGCGTTGCGAATGTGGGTATTCATTTTGGAATTTGGTTTTATTTATGGATTTTGAGCTCTGTTAGGAGACGCTTGGATGCTTGGAGTACGTGAGCTCTCCTGACATGGTCTCAGGGTTCTCCTTCTTAGGGTGCTCTGTCCTTGGAAGTTGTACATGGGCGCTGAGTCAATGTTGGACGTGTCTTTTTCTGCTATTAAATGGATTCAAAGGGGTCCAGCCCCTCTTGCAAGCCCACGTGAGACCCAGCTGGGTCTGCCATGGGTTCTCCAGTATCAGAGTCTGTTGGTAGCTTGCGTCCCTCCTTCATCTGTCTAGACGTGAGGAGTATGAAGAGATTTTTGCCATATTTAATGTCTGCGAAAGGATGAAATTGTGTGTGGGAATTACTTTCCAAGATTGACATGTTGTAGCTGTTAACCACTTTTTTTTTTTTTTTTCTTTCTTTTTTAAACCAGAAAAAACAGATTGCAGCCTGGGAAAAACAGTGTGGTTTTTTTTCTTTCATCTGCTAAAGAAAACATTTCGGTTACAGATATGTGAAGTTACGAGTTATAAAATAGGAATAGTTGAAATTTGGAAGTGTATAATAAGTTCTTAAGGGAGTTGGTAATTTGCCTTCCTCTTTTGAAAAAAACAAATCAGCTGATAATACGAAGCTTATGAAAGGCTTGGGGAAAATGCAGTGCTGAACTAGATCTTTCTCCACGTTGACTCCAAACTGTACTTTTTCCTTTGATGAAACATGAAATTACTTTTAATTTATTTTGTTCCAATCCTAGTTACATAAACTATTATTTGATTGTACAGCTGGACTGAAAAACTGTAGGAGGTCTCACATTTAGGATTTTGCTGCCTCTTTCTCATTAAGCCTACAGACTGATTTCTTTAAATGCACCTATTAATCTTCTTAGGGAGACAAATTGTTGTTTGGTTGGGTTTTTTCTTTCTTTCGTTTTTTTTTTTTTTTTTTTAATTTTGAAAAACACTAAACTCCCAGTTAACTGCCAGAGTCAATGCTGATGGTTGAAGTCTTTCGAGGTGTGTCTGCGCTGCAGCTGGGCACGTGTTGCCCTGGCCAGGCTGGGTTTGATCTAGTTAGTTGAAGCACCCAAGGTGGTCACAGCCTAAACCCTTCTCGTCATGCTTGGCAATGACCTCCAAGTCTACAGGATGGACTAATGCCTCTTTTTCCATTTTAATTTTGCAATATGCTTGTCTACGGTAACTTCTGTTGTGTTATTGACCCCCAGTTTGGGACTCATTGTGGAGCTCCAAGTTTGCGACCCATTTATGTAGACCTTGTAGGACCAGCAATAGGACACGGTGAACCATTGTGTTGTCCTTGAAGCATGTAGATGTTTCCCACTTTTGCCTCTGAATTGCATCTTCTGCCCGCTGATGGTAAGCCACCATATTCTGGGTTTCTTTTTTTCCATTCAAGCAAGGTTTCTTGATGGAGCAGGAGGGCTATCGATACGAAAACCACATTGTCATCTGGGCAAGGAGCGGGCAGGTTTTGGTAACCATCCTTTGGACTGCTGCCCTTGTGGACCTTCTCCTCCCTCCTCTCCTGTCCTGCTGGGAATGGCTCGTAGCAGGGTGGGGAAACTGCTGCCAAGCTGCTCCCAAAACACATCCGTGGGCTGCGGCTGCTCTGATATGAATTTGCGAGATGTCTGCAGCAGATAGTGCCAGAGCACATTGTGTCAGGGCCAGGCGGCATCGGTAGCTTTCCATAAATACTCCTGACGCCGGCGTACGTGAGGAGGTGATGCTGGGGACTGCTCACAGCGCTGTAAATCGGTCCATGCTGCTCAGCATCTGCCTTGACTCTCCCTTTCCAGTCCCAAGGAGTGGAAATTTCCAAGCCTTCTCCTTTCCCCCCATGCCTGCAGGTTGTTGTGGATGTTTTGCTTGGGGATCTTGTAGCTGGGGAGCGCACAAGGAAAGACGGGTTGTTTCCATTTTTATATAGAGTAGAGATCTTTGGGTCTGCTGGTCCTGCAAGGGCAGCCCCAGCCTGTCCTTCTCCCTCTGGGTGGGATCCTACCACCCAGGGCTCAGCAGCAGAAGAGTGGCAGAAGTGGCATGTGGTCCTTTGATGTCCTTTGAACCTTTTGTGGTGGTGATTGTCAGAGAGGGTAGAGCCCATTTACCACTTTATTAGGCTGGGTTTGGACTGGTTACACTAAAATTATGACAGAACATTAGTTCTTGTGTGAGTGGAAAAGATGGTCCATGTTACTACGTTATATGCCATGGATTACCTTAACCTGGCAAAAAATGAGGCATCCAGAAGCATCACTCTGGGAGAAAACACCAGAGAAGCATCTCGTTAGGTGTCCCTTTTGTACTTTATTTTATCTGCCTTTCTCATCTTGAAGTATCTCCCAGCTGCACTGGTTAATGGGTTAGGATATGATTCCTGTTGGCCATACAACTCAGTTTCATCCAATCTGCGTCAATAATTACCAACTTAATTTTGTTCTATTATTAACTAAAAATACAGTCCCAAATGCTCTGAATGAACAAGTTATCGTGTCTTTCTTTTTCTTTGAGATGTGCAAACAAAATCTGCTAGCTGCTTTGGGTAGTCATAAAATGCCTTCTACTTATCAGCATACCTAAAATCCGGTTCACTTATCATGTAAACTTGTCAGCCTTAAATTTTACCTGCTTCCATTTCTGCTAAGTTCAGCCTTTTGATGGGACCGCGAGGACAGATACATCAAATATGCAGATGCGTCAGTCTCTTTGGGGACAAATGTTCTGGTCTGAGGTATGTGCGGCAGGGAAATGCGTGCGGGGACAAAGCGCCTCAAAGAATTGCCGATGCTGGAGAAGCGTTTTCCTTTGATCCTATAAAGAATTTGGCAGGGGAATTTCAGACTCTCCTATTTCAAAAGGACATTTAAACTGAACAGCTTGAAATACTGAAGTTGATGGTGTCTCTGACGGTGTTGGTAATGTGTTATACTTTGGGTTTGCTTTTGCTTTCCTGTTGTGAATGACAAGTTTTACACGCAAAAATGTTTGTTAACTGTGAGTTTGGTTTGCTTGTTGGCATTTGAGCTTCCAATTCAAATCTCTGAAAACCAGAAAGACACACAAACAGCTCTGTTTACCCCATCCTGCACAGGGCCGTTGGCTGGCAGCCCTGGGGCTGTGTCCCCAGCAGGCATTTGCAACCACGGTCTTGTCTCCAATCATAGACATTGTTGGACCACGTGTGCTAGTGTGGAGAACATCCAGGATGGAGAAACTTCTGCAGCTGAGAAGCGTTCCTGACAACCACAACTTCGTGTGAAGTTTTTACCCAAGGGTGTTTGGGCATAATGGACACCAATGTCTCCTCCTTGCAGGGACGTGTGGGCACATCACTTTTACCATGTACCCCTCTCTGTGCGTGGTACTTGGAACTCTTTATGGAGGACATGAGTTGATCCCCGTTTCCTCAGCCCCTGCCCAAATGATCTTCTCTTGATTACTCTTCCACACTTTAGATGTCAGCTCTTCTGGTAACCTGAGGCAACAGAAAAGATAATTAGGGACCTAAATGGCCTGGGGAAGAGTTAGAGGGACAATTATGAGATGGCCAAAATGCTGTGAGGTGCAAAGGCACAATTGCGGGATGGACAAAAATGCTATGTTTTTTCACAGATGCAAACCAAAATATATTAGGTCTCGTGTTTCGTTTGCCCAGCTCAAACAAATAGGGGTGTGAAATCAGGATTTTTCTGTTGCCTCTTGCTGCGGTCGCCAGGAGATGTGTGTCTCTCTGCAGTATATAGTCTGATTTCCTCTCCTGGAAATTGCTGTTCTAACTGGGTTTTTCTTTCCTTTTTCTAAAAATACGAGCCGGTTTCTTTCTGGTATGTCATTACCGCCTCTTTTTTAACAGCACTTCTCTTTCTGATGGATCTTCCTATTTTTTATGCCTGGAATGAGTGTTGTTCCTCGTTCCGGGCTGAGTTCGGTTGACTCAAGCTGTCACGGAGATGGATAATGATACATTTTTTTGCATCAGCTTTTAATTTTGGAGCATGGGTGAAACATCCAAAAAATGGGCCCTGCGGTCTTCCCAGCTTCTTAATGGTCAAAAGCAAACTTCTTGCTGCCAGCAGGTTCCATAGAAGCATGGGGACCCATGGGTGGTGTGGACAGGACCATGAATACTCTCCTGGTGGAGCCAGACCCCAAGGATTTACCCATTTTTACCTGCCAGCACCAAACTGCTCTTGACGTTGAAGTACTTGCCCACAATGGGCCAAGAGCCGCAGAAATCCCTCCAGCTCCCCGACTGAACCAAGCCTAAAACCCAAAAGGGAGCCCTGCAAAACCAGACCTTTGTGCCACTCTCCCAGGAGGGGAAAAAAGCCAGAAGCAAGTCAAGGGAACGGGCTGCCTCTGCTCTGCTCTTTGAATTGCTTTCCAGAATGCATTTTTCCCAAAATAACTTAATTGTCTATTTTTTTGTAGATCGTTCTATATTTGTTGATGAGCATTAAATTGGCATTTTCTGAGAACTGTCCAAAATGGCTTGAAGAACTCTTCGCAGAGCGGCAGTATCTCATTTAGAGCCCATTGCTACGCATGGCGATGGTTGTCTTATCTTCTGTGCATTACTCTGCATTCCTTGACCTTGGATTTCACCTGCCACAGCGTTTTGAGACATCCATTTCAGGAGAGCCTTCTAAAGCCCTTTGCAGTCAGTTTTAGCTTTGAATACTCTGAATAAATTTGTATGGCTCAGCAAACTTGTCCCTTCATTATTCCCCTCCTTCCCAGGCCATTTATGAACACATCCCTTTTATCCTGTGGCAGGGTCCTGCAACTCTACTTGTGAAGACCTGACCATCTCCTTCTGTCCTTGGTGTCCTAAATTGGGATGAGTTACTAACCCACATGAACGCTTCCCCTTATTTCACTATCTTTTACTTCTTTTTTTGCCTTCTTTCTTTCTAGATTCTTATCCTACCGTTTCTCCTAGTGAGACAATTTTTCAGACTAATCCTGTATATGGAAGGGTTCTGGTGTGGGAACCTTCATCAATTTCTCCTTAGCAAACAGCACGGCAAACGTTGCGTTTATCTTGCCTTTAACAGTCTTGCATTCCTTAAATATTTCTGTTGCCTTTTAGGCTTCTGATCTGGCAATCAGTTTCCCAGATTCTTTGGCAGATTTCCTATTGCTAAAGTTTTATAAATTCTTTTTTTCTGGCCCAATTTATGACCTGTTCCTTAAGGGATCGTTATTATTTTTTGCATGCTTTATTAGGTTTTTAAATTTAATTTGCCAAAATTTTGTTTGCTTGTTTGTTTTCTCATTTTCTACTTTTTCTTTCTTTTTTTTTTTTCTCAATTTTTACTTTTTGAAGGATTTCCTTTTACTTCTGTAGCCTTATTTGCTCTACTCTTTAATTATATTGCCTTGTTATGGCCATGCCTTATACCCTTTCTTGATAGCGTATGTTTTGACTGAGGCTCAAGTGTGCAAACAGGTACCATGGAAACTTCCCTTTTTAATGCTTTTCATTTCTTTTTAACAAGCTTTCAATCTAAATATTATAGTAAAGTGTATTTGTGTGGTTTTTCCAGTCCTGCAGTAGACCGAAGCTGAGTCTGTTACGGTCACCCTTACTGAACGTTTCTGTCCCCAATTTTGGCTCCTCGAAGCGGGCGCCGTGCATGTGGCAGGACTAAGTCAAGAGCAGGTAGCTTTATTCTGCATTGCTTCAGGGAATAGTTAACAACCTAAGAAAAATATTGCGTTGCTGCCAATTAAAATCAGAGAGGCTCTTGGGGTGTGTGTGGGAGGTTTATAATCATAGATTTACAGGATAAGCTTCCATGAGCCATGTGCCACAAAAATTCCTTAGCTTCGTGCCGTGGTTTATCTTTTGGCTCTGTGGGCATTAAATAAATATGGCACAGTGATTCATGCTGTTAGCTTTACTGGGACAAAGGTCTTGAGTTAAATGTGACTCTGGCAATCAGCTCTTTTACCGTTTAATTGCTAGAGCTCGGTTATAAGATGTAAGTGGATGGAGGCCGAGGAGGGGGGTTGCTCCTTGACTGGGGTACTTTGTCCATTGTACTTGTCCTTTCTGCTGCCCGCAGTATTTTCAGGGTTGTGATGACCCTTTATAAATTAGATGATTCTTAACATGCGTAAATGACTTGCTCACAGCAGTCAGTTGGACCCATGAAGGATTCGGAGGCCAAACCCTCCAATAGGTGGGTGGAAATCAGATTCAAGAGACGGCTCCAGCCTGCACCTCACTTTGGCTTCTGGGGACACTTATCCCCATTTCAGCCATCCTTTCTCTCCGTGCTCCCTGGTGTTGGTGGCAGGGCTGTATCTCTGTGACAGGGCTCTTCATCCTTTCTTCCAGACCTTCCAAGTCCTGCTATGATGAGGAGAAGAGCTCTGCAAGCAGCAGCCCGCTTTACCATCCAGCCTGCAACATCCACCGAGCATGGCCACCCCCAGCCCTCACCTGAATTAATCTGGAGTTCATTGTGCTCAATGGGGGGGACTTAATGAGTCCTGCAGTCAGGGAAATGTCCTGAGCATCCTCCCCTTTGGCAGTATTCTTGGGGCCAGTGGCTGGGGTGCCCACTGCCTCTTCTTCCAGCCCTCCCCAAGGGCTTCAAGGCTGGTCTTCACCAGCACCAATGGTCCAAAGCTGACCTACCAACTGTACCCATACACTGGAAGAGCTACCGTTCCTCCTTGCTTTATATCTTCCAGGTACTTCCTAAGTACCTGGAGAGATGCAGATGCTGGATCAGAAATCTAGTGGACCTTTCTGATAGCTCCACATTCACCCCAGGGACGGTGTGTCTGCAGGCATGGTGGAGCCAGGTCTCCTGCTGTGCATCTGCACCCTCCTGGCTCTCAGCCCCTGGCTGTACCGCTCCCCTTAGGCCATGCAGCTAATTGCATCACCATCGAGAGGTGTCTTCTACTCTGTCTCTGGAAGATTTACATGTAGTTTTCTGCTATCACAGAAGAAACAGATTTTCCCTGTCGCCGAGGCTGAATGGATATTGGACACTCCACTTATCCCCGAGAGATTTTAATGCTTTGAAGTTCAAGATCATAAATGTTCTCAATAACAGTTATATCACTTGAAAAGGAGACCCGTTCAAATCTTTCAACCTTCAGTGTGCCTGCTTCTGTAAAGCTATCTCAGAAGAAATCTCTTTGATATATATTGGACCGAGACCATTACCTGCAGGCTGTTCTGTCATTCCAGTTGCTGGTGGCTCTGAAGGCTTGGCCAAGATCCTGACAGCGGTGGCTGCACATTTCAGGCATTGGCAGCTGAAAAAGCAGCTCCTCAGAGCATCACGTGGTGGTCTGCGGGTCACTCGGTGGCTTTCTGTCTCGTGAGGGCTCGTGGGAGATATACAAAAATCTCCCCTGACTCCGGTTCAGGTCTTGGGCTGCTCTGGACTTTATGGGCATCATCATAGTCTTCACAGGGTGATGAGGGGACATCAGACCTTGGGATTCTCTGGGGAGAAGTTTGGGGATGCCAGGCTGGTTGGTGTGAGCAGCCCTTGCTCCAGGTTTGGGTTGCAAAGCGCCCCAGGGGAAATCAGGTACTCTGAAATTGCTCTTAGCCCAACCAAGGCCACGTTAGGTGCAAATTAAGTATATATTTGCCACAGAGTAAAATTGGAATAGAATAGAATAGAATAGAATAGAATAGAATAGAATAGAATAGAATAGAATAGAATAGAAAGTGTTGAGTTGGAAGGGACCTACAATGATCATCTAGTCCAACTGCAATTGATAATGATCCACAAACACTTACAAAAAGGCAATGTGCAGCAATGAAAATAAGCAAGTAAATGTTTATTTAGGGCTTAAATCAGTCATAAACCCCTCTTTCAGTACGTAGGATTCAGCTAATAAGATGGCAGATGCTTCTCGACAGCCGTGCTCCGTATGGCAGCGTGAGTGACATTGATGCGTTAGCTTGTTGCTGATTCTCGGTTGAACTAGACATGATGATGCTAGTAAGATGGAGAATAACCAGTTCCTGGTGGACTGAGGCTTTTCCTCATCTTGACTTTGCAGTGTGGCGAGTCATGCACCTATAATGTGGATGGAAACTGGAAAACTTCTGGTTCTTGTTGCCTTTCCATGGATCGCGTAGACCCCTGCAATTTAAACTAAGGGAAAAGCTGGCAATAGCGTTAAGTGTGGTATCTTCTGCCGGACCAGGGGGGGAAGGTGGCAGGCTGTCTATCGCAGTGCTGAGTGCCCCATGGCAGCATCGTGCCGGGACACCGTTCCTCTGGAGAAGGTCGCTAGTCCGGTGCGTGAAGTGTGAGTGGCTTATGCCACTGCCTGCCGGGCAGCCTCTCCTTGAAACCCGGTGGGGTTTAACAGGGAGGCAGAGGGTTCAAGGGTATCGTGTTCCTCTATATTTATGAGACAGGTTTGTGGGTGGAGGCCGGGGACCCAAATGATTGCCCAGATGGGGTGAAAGCCTTGAGCAGGAGCTCAAGTTCCCTGTCGAGCATCAGGGGACGCGCCATGGGTCGCAGGGAAAATGCCTGACAGAGATTGCGTCTCACTTGATGGGGATAGAGCAACCCCGCAGCACAAAGCTGCAGGAGAACAGGGTTTTTCCACTGCTCACAACAGCAATTCATTAAGCACCGTGGCCTTTCACAAGAGTGCTCGTGGTGGCATCTAATAAAATACTGCCTGACAGTTTCTAGTCACCATTTCATATTTCCCATTACGTTTTCAGCTGTGTGGCATTCGCCGTTTTTAAACCATCCAGCACACACATTTCTAGTATAAACTTCTTCCTGCACGGACATAAATGTAATTAAGTCGGGGGCACTTGTATTTAAGCAGGTGCTGATTTTTTAATTCTGTAACTGCTGCTTTTTTTTTTTTTTTTTTAATCAAAGCAGAGGCTGATGGAGAATTCCCCATGTTAGGGGATGTAGCGCTGTTAGGGCTGGGAAGCTGCCGTCAATAAGCCTCCCAAGCTGGGTGGGTGCTTTAGCATCGCTAGTGTGAGATTTTCAGTGCACGTAGGTGAAAGTGGAGGCCCTCCACGCCAGACACTTCTCTTTCCGTTTATTTATTAAAAGGTTGCATGTCCTATTTTCTGGTCTGACTTGCTGATAGGCAGTATATGCCACCTAATATTTGATAGTATCCCACGCAGCTCCTATGCCGACCCATAAGCATTAGGAAATTAGGCTTTTCTGAGTCAAACCCAGTGCCATTTTGACCTAGAGTGCAACTCCCCTTTTGCTTAGCTACCTCTTTTTTTTTTTTCTTTTTTTTTTTTCTCTAAATAGGTTATATTCAGTGATTCTTAAAATCAGTCATGTGGATGTTCACATCAGGTTTCTGTTGAACCAAGTAGGTCAAATCTCTGCTCGTAGCTGAGCAGCTCTAATTCTTGTTCATTAACCCAGCCTCCCTCTTTTGGGTGTGAGTGTCTACGCCTCTCTTCTCTCTTTTCATGCTTTCTCTTCATGTGCTTGCGCCTCGTACCCTTGGTTTTACTGCAGGGGAGCAGTCATTCGTTTTTCCTCTTTTTCTACTCTTAGCAAAGACTTGCTTGTCCCCATTTTGCTTATTTTTGATATGGATGTGAAGCTCGGAGCTCCCTTCCATGGACAAATCCAGCTCTCCCTTGGAAAGCCTGAGCAGGGCGTGCTCTTTGTAAAATGATGGTGCCATTTGTTTTCATGTTCTTTATATATACTATAACGCAGTAATTAGATCGGTTGCCCAGCGAGCAGGAGATCCGTTTAAATATCCACCAGGCAGAGAAAGGGACGCAATCCATGTTTCCCAGTTACATCTCCTGAAGGATTTACTTGGACCCCAAATGGCAAGCCCCCGTGGATGTGAGCGCCTCTGGGGTTTGGTGGCAGCTGAGCAGGTGGACGTGACCCGTGTATTCGGGGGGGGACGTGAAATTAGGGGGAAAACCCTGCACGTCCTTTCTCTTGAGCTTTTCCGCACAACACACCCGAACGAGAGCGAGTTCCCAGCCATGTGTGTAGATTTGGGTTAATGTCATTATTGATTTTATAGCAAAAGGTGTTACCGGTGTTGGCATTTACCTTGCAATGGTTATTGCTCCCAGGGGAGCGTCTGGTATGAAAAAGGATGTGTCAACACTTTTTGGGATGCTGGCTCCCAGCTTGGGTCTTGTCTGTAAAATCTAGTGGCACCAGTGAACCTACTTGATTTCAATCAGAGCAGTTCCTTTCCACAGGCCTTGACTTTACCTTGGAATTCCCAAAAACCTGCTCTAGTGGGAGGTGTCCCTGCCCATGGCAGGGGGGTTGGAACCAGATGATCTTTAAGGCCCCTTCCAACTCTAACCATTCTATGATTCTGTGATTCTATGATTCTAAATAAGAAGGCTGTACCAATTTACCGGAGCAGGATTGTAAACCAACACTCTGTCACTGTATTGCTTTCATCTTTCCTAAAGCCGCTGACATCTTTTCACATCAAAAGTTAGGCTTAGGACAAAAAACTTTTTTCTGAAAGTAAACATTAACCAGCAAACAATCTAACATTTGTTTTGGCTGTAAATTGGATTTTGTTTTTAAAGCCTTCCCGATTCTTGCTATTTCAGTGAAAAACTGTCATTTTTACGGAAGGGAAAAAAATCAGACGGGAAAAAAATCAGACAGAAAAAAAATCCCTGAGGTTCTTGTGACATCCTGCACCGCTGCGCTGGGTTTTGTGAAGGACGGCTTTGACCCTTGGTTTTCAATATGCTGTTTGTGCTTCTGATCATCTCAGTCAGCTGCTCCCTCCTAGTCCCTCTCCATCTCCTCCCAGCCTGCCAGGACACTGGCACCAGCCCTAAATAGAAAGGCTGGTTTCGTATCCGTGCCTGTTCCCGAGTGGAACAAGGGAAGTTCTGCACCTTTTTAATCAGGAGAAGTATCTGACGGAGAGGCAGACCTGGGCACAGATTAATCTGTCGGGGTGATTTTTAGCTCTGGGCTACGTGGCGAGCGACTTGCACTTTAGCCTCCCCTCTTGCACGGAGCTGAGGGTTAATTTCTGTGGGGTTTGGTTGTTTTTTTTTTTTTTTTGCAGCCCTTCACATCGGGAGACGGGCAGATGCTTCTTTCACAGCGTAGGGAAGGTAAGGGAGGTGGCAGGGATACGCCGCAGAGCTGTGGGTAAAACCCAGGCTTCTGCTGTGGTGGACCCAGGACCACCACCACCACTACCCCCCCCACATACTTCTTGGGGTGTGAAATGCAATATTCCTCTCCGCAGAAAGCAGAGGCTGGTGCTGTCTGATGCCCTGTGTCTGAAGAAGGGTGGGAGTTTGGCTCCAAGAGCCCTGGAGGAGGTGGGGGAAGAGGTGGAGGAGCAGTGGGCATTGTGGTGGGCATTGCAGGAGGCTGGCTGTGGCTTGGCGTGATGCTGTGTCAGCTTCATGCTGGAAAACGCCGGGAGTTTTAGAAAGCAGGATGGAAGATGCTGTTTTTCAATTTAAAAAAAAAATAAATAAAAAAATGGGAGGAGAACGGCGTCTTCCCGGCTGCCCAACCTGCCAGTGGCTGCGGGCACATTAATAGAGCTGCCTGCCTGACCTTCTCTTGATAAAGCATTAATAGACAGAATGTAATAAATGGAAACCTCGATGGTATAATTGTTAATAAGCTTAGTCAAACGCACTTGATATTTTTTACATGGACGAAATTATAACTCTGTTGGTAACCGTGAGAGCGCTGCCGAATTTGGACCCTGCGGAGATGTTTGACTGCGTATCACCCAATGTTACTAATTCAACAATTAGGGGGGGTGCAAAATCAATACAGCCCCCATCAAATGGGTGAAAGACAAGATATCAAGACATCTCAATCTAATTGTTAACGAGCGATCTAGTGGCACTGAGGGGAATTCCTTTGGGATTGGTTAGCGGCCCGATGTTGATGTTTTTATCAGTGATAAAAGAGTGGATAAAATTGTGGGAAAAGGTGGGTGAGCCGCAGTTTGGACTCGTGCAACAACAGCAAAAGGGTTCATTGATGGGTACAAGACATACAAATATTGGAGCATCCTAGTGCAAGATGCCATGAGCGTGGGCCTGCATCTGACTCAATATGACTATTCTCATGTTCTTCCCTGGGGCATCTCTCCTGTATTTAGTTACTGTATTTGACAGACCAGATGATTCCTTCTGGTCTTTACATTCCGTGGGCACATTCAACTCATGAGAAGGCATGTGAGAGGCAAAGTGAGAGGCAGCCCAGCCCGTGTCACCGGACGGCTGAGGCTTCTTGGATAATTATAAGATAAATAAATGCAGCAATGATATAAATGCACAGAGGGACACAGCTGCTGGGAGCGGGATGGGGATGGTGCATGGCTTTTATTTGCACCTGAAAAGGTGAAAGGAGCTGGGAGGGAGCTCTGTCCCAGGCTGGAGAGCATCTCTGGAGCAGCACTGTCCCCCTTTGCGCCAGGAATGGTACTCAAGGCAAAATAACAGCATTTTGTGTATTTTTTTCTCATGGGCTTTTGCTTTTTCAAGAGAGGCACAGCCTGTTTTGGGTAGGAAACGTAGTAAACTTGTCTGTTCCTTGTGTGAGGGCTTCTATCGGAGGAGCGCAGCTTCAGAGGTACGGTGCTCCTCACGTGGACTTGCTGCAAGAAATTCCCTAAGCAAAAAATTCACTGTTTATTTAAAGAAAGGTACTTGAACTCGCTAAGCCAGACTGCTAGTACTGCTAATACCAGCCGCAAAAATAGCTGGTAGCTACTAATACACTGCTAAACACTTCCGCTGTGGGTAACTCCCCTAAGTTTTTTCCATTTCTCACTGGGCTGGGAAGCGAGACTGCAGCTCCATGGTCAGAGCTGGCTGGGAGTCAGAATTCCCACCTGGTGGCAAACATTTTGAATTTTGAAATTTGCAGTGGAACAACCATTCTCTTGTTCCAAACAACAGCTATTTCACCATATAAACCTTAATTTTTTCGAATACTGTTATTTCAAGGTTGTTTAATACACCATGAGGATAGTGTGTGTTCTGATACATAAACGCTGGTTTTATAAGAACTAAATTTAAGGAGAGGAAATGCATTTTGCTTTCTGCCCGTGGTTCTCCCATCTCCAGCCAGTTCAGATGCCATGTGTTTTATGGGGCAGCAGCTCCGCAGCCCCCTGCATCAGGAGTTTAATCCCCATTCTGAACCCAGGGGCGTCCCTGTTCACGATGGAGGAGCAGCGCCTGTGAGCCACCCTTATTGCAAGTGTCTGGCTGCAGGGCCGGGTGCCATTTGCTCTTTACCCTGCAGCAGATCAGTTACTCCCTTATTGCTTCACTTTATTATTATTATTGTGCGATTCCTCCTACAGAGAAGTGGGTTTCAATCTGCAGCTGAAAAATATTCCCAAAGTGCTATTTTAATATTTATTTTCATCCGGCTTCCTATTACTGTGGCAACATGCACTTTGAATTTCATTAGTTTTATGCATTTAAGTTCCTTTTTTAAACCTTTATAAGGTCAGACCCTGCTTGGGTAAATCAACAATTTATTAAATTTGAGAGCCTGAGTAATATTTTTCCTTAAACAGCCGTAGATCACAGGTAGTGAGGGCACAGGGGTTTCTGCCTTTTTGAGAAATACTCGATGAGCACGTGCAGCAGATAATTCTCTTACCTAAAACTCCTATAATTACATAAATATCTTCCAGATTCGTTCTCACACACTCGTGGTCCTCCAGCAGCGCGTTGCAGGGTACCTGCACCGAAATAACTGTGGGAACTGGGGTGTGTGGGACCTTGGGCTGTACTCTCCAGCCCCGGAACTCAAAGCTCTTGCAGCTGAAGATGCTCCAGAGCTCCCTGGGGCCGCTGGACCTTCTCCCCAAAACCAGCCTCCTGCCCTGGTGCATCCCAGCTGGTTTTCTGCCCAGCTGAGACTCACATCACCTAGAACAGGGTTCAGCTGGGGGGTAGCCAGCCCACCCAAGCCCCTGTTCCCCATGTTTCTGGCTTTAGTAATGATTGCTAAAGCAGAGCTGATGCCCTCTCTCTTAATTTCCCACTGCTGTGGCCCCTGGGAAACAAGCCCTCAGTTGCTTTCACCTGTGACTCACACAGGGGTGGCTTGACAAGAGGGTATAAGTAGTTCTCCTGCCTCCTTTGGGCTCCCAGAGGGGTTTTCTTTCAATAAATTGGCCTCTTTGCAGTCTTTTTGTTTCATAGCAGCTCATAGAAGTAGGTTGTGAGAGGATGGTTTAGGGCAGGTTGGC